>NC_140959.1:77200566-77680566 GCF_014529385.1 Adiantum capillus-veneris | reverse complement strand
TTAGGTTTTCCATTTTCACCTTCTCTTCAGCTTTGGTGAGCCCTCTTGAGATTGAATTCTAGATTGAGTTTCACGTCTCATGCGGATTTTAATCTTGAAGGTAAAAAAAGAAGACCACGACATTTTATATTGGGTGTTCCATCAAATCCCTATCCCCGATATCATTGATAAACTACTGAATCAAGGAAAGATACTGGTTGTCAATGTGAGGGGATACTTTCAGGTCCAATGGCATCTTGCAGGTGACCTTAAAACACTGAAGTGTATGTATAATTGTGAAATGGGTGCTATGGTAAAGGCTCCATGCTTGTATTGCATGGAGCCTGCAAAGACGATGGACCCAAAATGGTGGAGAAAGGCACCTATTCGCCACAATGAAGATCCTAATTTCCACCCAATTTTGGATATTTCACTTGTCAATGTCCACGTTTGTACAATGCATGCTCTTTGCAGAATTGTGGAGAATTTGGTGTATATGTACATTGGGTTTGCTTGGAAAATCAAGAAATCAAAAGAACAGTAGGTTGTGGTAGCAGTGCTTGAACTAGTTTTGTCAGAGATGGGTCTCCATGGGGGCAATGTGAAAATCTAGTGGGATGAGAAAAGGTCAACCAATGATAAATATGTACCTTGCAAACCATCTATTGGTGGGGTCAAGGCACGTCATTAGCCAGCAGGCATCAAAGATAAGAAGCTAACCCAGCGTGGAAGGATATATCATTCCACTTATGTCAGTAAAATTAGTTTCGGCAATGAAAAAATATCCATATGGCAGTGAAGAACCAAGAACCCACAACTCGCAATGCCAAGGGTGAAGTGTGGCATTCCATCAATGTGCTATTTCAAATGTGTGACAAGGATGAGTGGACACAAAATGATCTAAACAAGTTTAAGGAGAACCTTCAGCTACTAAAGAAAGCATTTAGGACAACATGGACTGAAACTCAGATTACTCATTACATGGTATTATTAACGCACCCTTTTAAATGATAAGTACTGAAAGGTTGTTTAAAATTCCTGACAACTTGTTTTATTTGCAGCACATTATTTATTTAAAAGTATGGAAACCCAGGCATATGGAACACCCAAGGCTTGAAAAATTCTCATTACATGGCCAAGAATGTATATTTCAGACACACATGACATGGTGGCTCTTGAGATAAGGAAAACAATTTGAAAGAGTTGTTTCAATGGTTTTATCGTAGAATCCTTCATCGACTGTAGCAAAAATATGTATTGGATTGTTTGGCAAGAGCACAAGAAATTAGGCATTTATAACAAAGCAAACGGAAGCAAGTAGTGGCATTCAACAACTCCAGTGCTCATGAAGGCCAGAGAAAGTGGAAAAAGACGAAGGAAACGGAAACAAGTAGTAGCATTCAGCAACTCCAATGCTCATGAAGGCCAAAGAAAGTGGAAAAAGACAATGCAATATGTTAACCATAGGTGGATCAAGAGATTTTGAATTTAGGTCACAACATGTACAAGAGATGCCTAATGATATAATAGATACAGTACAAGTCACAAGTCTCTCAACTTGATGACAGATAGTGAATATCTTTTGGCACATTACCCTTGTATCGGATCATTAAATGTTTGCCATAATCTACTAGTTCATCTGGGTTTTGTTTCCCCAAAGTGAGTGCCATTGCTTTGTATGTGTAATAATAAGCTGCACGACCACCAGTGTACCCTAGACATCATCCAGAACATTCTGTAGCAAAAACTTTGTCGACGAGGATAAATTTGTCTGCATTTTGTGGTAGCATTGGTCCACCTAGGAAGCATGAGAGTGTCTTGAGGGAAAATGTTGCAGTACTTCCCTCTTGGAACATTCCATTGTGAAAGACTAGTATGGGTGCCTCACAGAATTTTGCAAGGTATTGTCCTAGTGTTTCATCCCTTCCACAATACTCTCTTGTCCAACGGCAAAGGAAGTCATCCTTTTTAGCAATCCATAATTGTATACAAAAGGATGAGTTAGAGACATACAATGACAACTAGAGGTTTTTTTTGTTGGAAGGGGGGGGGCTTACCATGTAGCTCTCACCTTGCATATATAAGTCATCTTTCCATAGGTCCATTGACCTCGTGGACCTTGTTGCGGGACACGTAAACCAATCCTCTACTTCTTGAGTACTAGTTAATGGTCTGAGGTTGTTTTTGATAGCTTGGAAGGTGGCCTCATCTGGGAGTGTCTCTCTATACTTTTATGCCTTGTCAAATCAGAGTTTGAGGCACTCCATTGGGTTACTAGAGGTTTCCATCGCCTCGTTGTCACTGTTGTCATAAGATACAAATCCACTCCTCCCCTCTTGAAATTTGAAGAGCATGGCAAGTGCAAAGTCCTCCATTAAAGAAAATATACTTTAAATGTCATGGAGGAAAATGTATTATCTCTCACCAAATTTAAAGTCTGGCAGTCCAAGAAGCGTCACTGTGGCTTGCTTCTCATTAAAGCCAGAGACATCTAGAGGTAGTTTGATGTCAAATGTTTTAACTATTTCTTTGTTGCACCTCTTTAGCCTCTATATCAAGATTAATATCCTCCTCAATCTCAGGAACCTCATTGGACTCCATGTCCTCATCATCTTGTTCATCGGGTGCTAGATCCTCCTCATCCATTACATATGAAGGATCTTTCAATAAACTAGCAAATAGAGAATTTAACAATAGAAGGAATCCAAAGGATTCTTTAATTAGCTTGCAGTCTTGTTTGTGCATAGGACACTGCGAGGGTCTATAGATGATAGGCAACTAATGGTACTTCTTGTATGACCGTCTTGTGGAATCACAATATTTTAAGTACACCACCACCATGTCAGCAAGAACCACCCTGCCCTTGTGGACCTCAAGCTCAAACTTGTCTCTTTCAGACTTGAGGAAATCATTGTGTTTATCTATAAGGTCATCCATAATAAATGGGGCATTGAAGATAGAAGAGACCTTGTCGAACATTTCTGTAGCTCTTATAGATACTGCAAAATCAAAAAGTCTTTCATCCACACATGCATGATTTTCAACCCCATCCACCACTTCCTTACATTTTGTAGCTAGCTCACTGGCAAAAGAAAGACCAATGTTTCTCTTTTTGGTGCTAGTCACTTGAAGCTTCTGACTTACAAGAACTTCTTCCTATTCTGAAGATTTTGAGTCATTGGGGCATTCCTCTGTCGCCACAACATCATCTCCAAGAAATGTATCTTTGGCCTTAGCAAAGTTCACATCTCTCTTTAAAGAGCCTCTCAGCAACTTAGGTGGTCTCTCTTCTGCTTCCTGTTTACCTAAGAAAATTTTAGAATCGACCCTCGGACCCTCTACCTCTTCATTCTGTGGGATCCTAATCCTAAGAAAAACATAACACAAGCAAAACAATATTGGGACACACCAACATTTGATGTTTTATTAAATATTATAACACATTTCTCCTAAATTTCAAGATGTTGGTCTCTCTCTCTCTCTCTCTCTCTCTCTCTCTCTCTCTCTCTCTCTATATATATATATATATATATATATATATATATATATATATATCACAAATTGATCTCGTAGGTCATGTGTGCATTTTATAGAGGTTACTTATAGCTCATTTTATTTGAGTTCCAACTCCTCTCTCTCCCTATTTTGCTACCCCTTATATGCTCAACGGCACACAAAGAACCATCGGTAGACAAATACTACATATATGCATGCGATAGGACAACAAATAGAGGTTTCTCTTCTCTCTTACTCTATGTCGGTCTCATTTGAGTGCCTATCCCCCTACATACCCATTTAGTTCTCTACGATGCATAGATGACAATTGATTGACCAACAATACCCGTCCGCACGCCATAAGACAAGTAAAATTATCGTGTCTATCTCTCTCTCAAAATGTACATTAAATTGCACCTATAACAAATAAACAAGAGTAGGAGGTACCTTTTCCTGGGCTTGGCATGGCAACCTTCAAGAGATGATGTTTCTACAGACCTCTCTCTCTCTCTCTCTCTCTCTCTCTCTCTCTCTCTCTCTCTCTCTCTCTCTCTCTCTCTCTCTCTCTCTCTCTCTGTACAAGCTCTAGTGTAGTTCCACTTACAAATTTTATAGTCTACCTAAGTGTATCTCTCCCCTTCTCTCTATGAGACCAACTCACGCTTGCGAATAAGCTTTTGAAATTGTAACGGGTATCCGTGGAATACGGGAATTGGCATTGATGAGCTTACCAATGACTTCGATGTGATACTTCTTGTCAAGAAATGGGAGCATGGTGCACACCAAGTTCTTGGATTTGAAAAATACAATACTCGGGTTCCACCACCGGTCATAGATCCAGACCTACAACAGGCTCTCTCTTTACACAACCAGTACCTCTGTTCAACGGAGGGATTGTTTAGTCGCTACACTCCATAATAGCTTGTGACCTACGATCTTTCTCTGCAGTCCACACCATGGGGGAGTCAATGAGGGACTCTTTATATCCATAGCCTCGCACCGATGGCACCTCAATCTATGGACCTTTCTGATTGTCCTACCCCCCTTCCATCACAAGGTCCCACTCCCATGGCATCGCATGGTCCCACTCCCATGGCGTCACAGGGTCCCACACCACTCCATTCCACTCCTGCTTTGCCAAAACACCATCAACACATTTCTTCTAGCGGCGCACACCAGGAGAGACGAAGCGGCAGGGGATATTGTGGCTTCGCTTGTTTTGTTAGTGGCAAGGGAATGGAGTCTCGTATTTCAAAGCATGCCACCCTTGATGCAGAGGAAGAGGAGACTGACACACCCGTGCCAGACATGCATGGGTGCTACTACAGGGTAAAATATGGCAGAGAGGTGGAATTCGGTACAACACAGGCCATCTTCAGATTCTTATACATTCAATATATAAGAATTATTTTGTAAAGTTTAGAAACCAACTGCCCGATTATGCACGCTACATTGAGGACTCGCTGCATGCTAGATTTCCAAATCCCTCCGATCAAAATTTTTCACAATTGTGGTTGGAGGGCTACATAAAAACATTTTTTGAAAAAAAAGCAAACCAATGTACGACGCGCAGCAGTCAACCAGGTTAGAGATCTAGACAGGAGCTATCACGGTGGCAACATGGTAGATGCTGAGTGGGAGTGGGCAATGCAAGAAAAGAGCGATCAGGCTGCAACGAGATCATCCTACAAACAACAACACGAAGCTCACACCAGAGAAACTCCCACACACTATGGCTTGGGAGGTAAAAGGAGCCTAGAAGGACAAATATGTAAGATTAATTAAATTACAACCTAAATCGGCGATTATAAATATTATAGTTGATGATCTGTTATGATTATTGCTAACTTAGGAAAATATCACTCTTACTTGACCAACCAAAGAGATGGCCAAGTATTGGGAGCGGCATACAGAGTTTGATACTTAGCGATGGTTGTTTGCAAGTAATTTGACGTAGCGGTTGGATTACTACAAGCGGTAAGTTTAAAGAGATAATTTTGTATCAATTGTTTTGAGCTATTGATAATTGTTTAGTTTGATTTGGGTTTATGTAGAGTAAAGTGATCAAACCTACGTGCCTCTGGATGACGACAAGAACGAGGAGGATTAGATAGAAAATTATTTGTCCAGACTTTCGTAAAGTCCCAATGTGGCACAATGTATATTGTCCAGACTTTCATAAAGTCCCAGTGTGGCACAATGTATATACAACTATTTTCATTTTACTTGTAACTTTTTTAAATAGTTGATCTTCTACACATTAAATTGTCAAGGTAAAGAAAATTCAATTTCAGTTCTTTGTTTTTTTTTGTATACTCTTTCAAAAAACAATTGATGCTTCATTGTTGTATGCAAGTCAAAAATAAAGGTGCTCATTTAGGCCACCCAGTTTTGGGTGGTCCAAATGAGCACCTTTATTTTTTGAATAGGCGTTTAGCGATAATTAGCACGATAATACAAGCAAGGAAATACCTAACTTCAGAGCCTTGGTGCCGTCGAGTTGCCGGTCGAGTTTGCCTTGGTCGCCCGCTGTGGAGGGCGGCCGTGGTCGGCTATCGCTATCTGTCCACGCACAGGAAACTATGCCTGTCTTCTTTTTGTTGCACAACGGAGACGTCGTTGTCTGCAGAACGTGGGAGAGAAGCAGTGCGTCGTATGCGACGTGCTACACATACAACCCGCTTTTTCCCTCCTCCCAAAAATAGCTCGGATACCAATGAAAGAGCGGTGGTAGTGCGTGTGCTAGTCTCCACCCAAACCGTGCTATCTTATAGCCTCCCCCTAGCGTACACACTGTCCGACCGTGCCGGTGGCCTTGCCCGTAGGACCCATGTCCTTACATTTGTTGTGCCTTTTCTTGGTTGTATTAAAAACTCTCTTGTGTCCTAGTTTGCATCTCATAACTATGTGGTGTCCCTCCACTTTTTTGGTTGTGGGTTTATTGTGTTTTCTTGCTTGTGGTTGACATAGCCTCAATTGAGCAGCACTCCTCAAGTGTTGCTAAATTGCCCTAGCCTTGAGGAGTGTTTAGGAGTCGCTTCTCCTATTGCGTTCCCCGGCCGCCTCACTAGAGAAAAATTCCATGGCTTTGTCGGCATCTAGCTCACCCTTGTCTGCTATTATTTTCCCAACACAACCATGACGACTAATCACATCTTCCAAGAGAAACTTACATATTACTTCTGTGCTTTTTGTTCTTAGAGCAAGACATTCAACTTGGGTGGTTAAGTCTTGTCGTGCAAGAACTATGTACCTCATCTGCCATTGGCCCAGTGGCATTGTAACCAGATCTACTACCTCGGGGGGTTCACCGTTCAGTACCCCCTTATATAACGTGAATTCGCGGGATATTAAAAAAAATCCCTCTTTTAACATGTCTGAATGAATAAAATGATTCTTTATTTTAAGAAATTTTTCCAAATTCAATATAAAAACCCCTTATTTTAATGTATGTCTGTTAAATTTCCTTTTTTGTTTGCATTTTAAAACCCCTCCTTTTGAACTCACGTTATACATTAACATGATTACATACTACCCCCCCCCCCCCCAAGTCTCCTACCCACTTATAATGCTTGGCTAAATGGGTAAGTAGGGTGCAACCCATCATGATGATATACATTCCAATACATTTATGAGGTTTCACAAGACTCCACAAAGTGAGATACATCTTTATACAAACCTTTCCACCAATACCTCTCTTTCATTCTAGTAAAGGTGGCCCATACATCTTTGTGCCCAACATAAAGACTCTCATGAAACTTTTTCATAAGCTCATTTTAAGTGTCCTTATCATTCACAACTCTCAAAGGCATCCCATTTCTTTGTTTTTGATGCTTCCATAAGTACCCATCTTTCAAAAAGATCCATAGGCCTTTCTTCGTATCCTTTCGAACTCTTGATTTGTCCACCCTTCTTGCATTGTCAAAGTGCTCAAATAGCATCCAATGAGCAACCAATTACCTTGATATAGGTCTTTTGTAAATGACTCGTGCATTTGATAGGCAACATGATCAAGGCTTGGCATGATAGATACTATAAAATCTTGTGCCTACATGATCACCCTTGACAACCATTTCTTCTTTATTTTCATACCTTGCTCTAGAAAGCATATCCGCAACTGGACTATCTTTCTCTGCAATATACTTAAATCATGGATTCAAGGACTTTATATAGGCAATCGATCTCAACATCAAAATGGTGGGAGTTGAGTAGCTTGTGATCATTCCAAGAAGGAGTACGCAATCAATCTCCACTATTACATTTACTCTCGGGGGGTTCACCATTCGGCACCACCTTATATAACATGCGTTCGCGGGGTATTAAAAAAAACCCCTCTTTTAACATGTCTGAATGAATATAATGACCCCTTATTTTTAGGAGATTTTTCGAAATTGATTAAAAAAAACCCTTATTTTAATGTATGTTTGTTAAATTTTCTTTTTGTTTTACATTAACATGATTACATAGTGCACCCCCCAAGCATTTTCTCCTACCAAAGATACTCTTTAGCGCATTTTAGTGATGTGACTACTGCCCATAATTCTCTTTTTACTTGTGAATAGTTGCATTGACGAGCACTTAGGACCTTTGCTCCAAATCTCACCACATATCTCTTGCCATCGTCATCATCTTGCCCAATCGCCCATCCAATTCCTATAAGGCTAGTATCCATTGTCACAATCACATGTCTTCATTCATAGTTTACTTTCCTCAAAGCTGGAGACATAAGCAATAGCTTTTTTAATTTCCTCATGGCATGTGTATGCATTTCTTCTTATTGGAATTTTTGGTTCATTTTCAAGAGTTGGTACAAAGGTTCTACCACATGCCCATAATGTGGAATCCAGATAACATAAAACACACATGCACCCAAGAACCTTTGAACCTTAGTCACAGTTATACATGTCTCCTTCATTCTTTGAATTACATCAGTTTTTGTTGGACAAGGTCTTCTACCATATGGCCCGCACATATGTCCCACAATAAGAACTTCATTCACACGAAATACTGACTTTTGTCGAGACAAGGTCAGGTTCGCTTCTTCCAACCTTGACAAGATCTTATCACAATCATTGATATGGTTTTTCACATACTTGTGGTGCCCTTTGAGTCTAGAGACACGCCAATGTCAGTAACATCGCATCCTTTGATTGGCACATCATCAAGAAAGAGCTTCATAGTTTGAGGTATGAAGGCACGTAGGACTTTTTTCATACGAATCATCATATGTGCAACCTAATTAGTTTCTCCCTGAGGTAAGGTGCGCATCCTTACCAAACCCAAAGGTGTCCTCATAGTAGTCAAGTCCCTGCTTTACATTGCTAGTTGGAAATGATCATACACTGAGTACAAATCCCCCATAGAATATATCGCCCTTCCTCCAAATGCCTCTACAATTTGGCCATGTACCCACATTTTTTATTGTCACCTTATTCACAGGTTGCATATCCTGGATAAAGCTGGGATAAAGCATAAAGAATCATTTTTCTTTAGAACGGTGATCACTTGTTTGAATATGGAGCACAAGAAAGCTCCAAAATAGCCATTTTGATCTTTTCATTAAGCAACCCAATGAGTTTTGGCAAATGATCCGTTGGAATTGGAATAGGCTGCAAGTTCCAAGGAGTATGAGGGATACTGAAGATCACCATAGGAGCAACAATGAAAGGATCAACACACCCTATCTCATGCGGCTCAAATGCAAAATACTTTCCATATTTGGCAAGAATTTCTTTCAAATCATAGTCTTTCAACATTTGTTCTCGCAACCAACCTTTAACTCATTTAAACAGTCCTTTGTAAACTTGTGTCCAATCTTGATTGGGTCATGAAGACTAGGTTGCAAAGCAGCCTATTCCAAGAAGTCATGCAATTTTTGGGTAGAGGTAATTCCATTGGTTTCGCTTTCTTTGCCATATACGTATATTTAGTCTCCACTCGTATTTCAACACCTTGCGCATTTTCAAAATCCTCAATGACTATGTACATTTCTATAGAGCATACCTTCACAACCTCAATTCGTATATACAAATTGCAACCCGCTATAGACTTCCAGTCTTGCATGGTATCCACAAATGAACACTCATTAAACACATAAGAAATGCATTCATCATCTTTCAACAAACCATTCGTCCTCAAACCTTTCTATACAATAGTTACATGTTCTCTTCCACCTCGCTTCAAGTCCTCACACTTTGTAAAAGTGATAGATCCATAGTCTCTTAATCCTACAAATCCTGTAGAAAACGCCTCCTTTGCATATACATCATGCGAGAACTTTTCTCTTCTTGTACCACTGCAATCCTCTCTACAATGGTACATGGCCAAAACCCCTCATATCCCCGCAAGGGTTGCTAAGAGTTTCACAATTTCTTTCATGGTCCATACAAATAGTAAGTAATTGAATCGCACGCTTCTCATCCTTGCTCCTTATCCTAGCATAAGCTAATCCATCGTTCATCACCTTTGTTTCCATACAAGTAGCAGTGATATATGGCTGCCCAAGGATAAGAGGATATGTAGATATCTCCTAGAAAACAAAATTTTGGTTATCTTTCACATCCTCTATAGTCACCCTTACATTTGGACAAGGTCCATATAGCTCCCCTGATGAGTTGTTTGCTGCATGAATCATCCATCCATGATTTATATCGATTGTCCATTTGCCCTTTTGATATAAACTCTTTGACATGAGATTAATCTCCGACCCATGATCTATCAATGCAATGTATGGCTCTTCTAAGTCTCCCACTTTTACTAGGATCTCGACAGTTGCTCTGGCCCAATGACTCTTGGGGTAATAACTTTTGTGAGTTGTCTCAACTTCATCTTCATCATCCAAGAAGCGAACCTGTTTTACTCCTCCTCTAGACTTGTAACATCCAACAACGATTTCATCACCTTTATCACCATAAATTTGTACTTTTTGTGCATTTAGATTTTCTCCTTCACCATGTACATGGATAGCTTCAGTAAGAGACTACCACTTTCTTTTGATAATGTCAATTATTTCTTCATGGAACCCTCGCTTTGTTATACCAAGGACCTCACCCAAGGTAAATCCCACCTTATTGTTCAAAATCCTCTCTTCCAAAACCTTTTTGAGATCTGTTGTTGCCTCTATATCATATTGGAGCTTGTAAGCCGAAGTCTTTGCTTTAGATATTGTTGCTTCCTTCTTATTTTCTTTAGAGGCTTCCTGCATAGGGGCTTCAAGTGTAGGTATCCCTTGTGGAGAATTTGATCTAGGAGGCATTGTGTCATTTCTACCTCCACTCCTTGTGGCTCTTTTTGAAGGTCCTTCATCCCCATTCTCACGCCTGCATTTCTCTTCAACCACAACCTCGTTGGCTTGACATTTGGAAATGTACGCATGCATTGACAAAGAGTCTATGGGGTCATTCCAACTTGTTTCTAGCTAAATGCAATCTCCACCTTGAGCCATGTTCAACATGTCTTCTGCGTTGTCGCTTAACTAGTAGTGAAACTGCATCTTCAACCTCATTCCAATCAGCCTTTCAGCCATGTTCAACATCCTTATCCTCTAGTAGTAACTCCAACTTCTCTTGAAACTCTTTCCCTACAGTTTTCAAAAAGAGCTTTGTTTTCTCTGAGTTTAGGGTAGTCTTTTCAATCCTTGACAGTTGATCACAATGCCTTTCAAATTCCTTAGAAGTTCAGTAGGTGAAAGTTCCTCTTTTGGCCTAATTACCCACTCTAGGAATGTTCTCTTTGTCACCCATTCATGAAATAATCTTCTTCAAGGCTAATCTGAATGCTTTTCAAGTTCCCCCATGTTCGTTTATGATTTCCCTTACATGCTCTCTGATCTCAGGAACCATAGCTAGCTCAAAACTTTGTATCATCTCTGCTTCGGGCACTCGATGCAGCTCCATCTCCTTTACATACCCACAAAGGTACTTTGTTACATCTTTACCATTTAATTGGTCCATTTTCTTCACCACCAATTGAAGCGCTTTGGTCGACAAGAGGTCCCTTCTTTCAGCAGCTTTTTGATTGTTGATGCTGCATAAATAGAGCAAAGGCTTCAAACATCTGCTTCAAGGATGGGATCCAATTGCACCCCCTATTTTTTGTTTCTCCATAGCTTCAAAGCTTTGTATTGAGACCTTCAATGAAGCTTTTGAACCCTCACCCTAGCCTAATTCGGTTAGGGTTCACCAAAAATGTGTCAAGAAGTGCGCAGTGCGGCTAGGAAAGTGTCAGGCCTTTGAGGAGGCTCTGACTATGAGAGTTCGTAAAAAAATCAAGTGAGTCATAGAAGAATTGAAGCAAAAAACACACTTAAAATGAACAAAACTCCAACCATGAAAGATTCACTATTAAAAGTAACCAAGACCAACTCAAAACTCTTGTGTGTGTGATGATCTAGTGTAGCCTCGCTCCCAATTGCACAGGTATAGTGCATGTTTTGCCTATGAAAAACCCTTTCTTCGTGCTCCAATTCTTTGTCGATGGCATTTCATGGAAGCATTAGGACTTCCATAGACAATCTCACACACCCTTTTGAAGAGAAGAAACCCTAATTGGATCACCCACATGCACGAATACAGGGTTGGAATAGTGCGGGATTACACTAGCACACCATAGAAACATGCTATGTATCTCTTCTCTGAGAGGCTAAAAGTGATGATTTCCTCCTTCTAAAAGCTTCCCACACTAGCAGCAGCACCCATTGTTATTGATGTGGCATTATAACCCCTCTTTAAGCATTTTTAGGTTATTTTTTACCATTTTATAGCCTTTTTTGGCCATTTTCACACAAAAATGTCCGTAAAAAGTACAACGGAGCTACTAAAAATCCCTAAATTTGTGGAAAAACCCTTTAGGCTCAAATTTCATCTTGAACCTCATTTTTGGCTTAGCAAGAACTTTGGACACATCTTTTACAGTCGCCCATGAAATCTACTATTTTTTGTCGAGATCGCTCGCATTGAACTTTCTAAGCAAAACGAGTGTGCCACTTCAAAACACTTGACATTTGTACATTTCTGAAGAAAATTAGGCATGTTTTAATGTGACAAAACACACATCAGTGCCACGTCCAAGGCCTCGCTTGCTCGACAAGGTATATACATGACTGCAACAGTGGCATTCGTTTTTGCATATATGACACTATATACAATATAGCACTTGGTCCCACACATCAAAAGCATCAAGAGTAAGATAGATATTTTATTTTCACATTATGTATGTGCCACAATACGACACAAGCGAACGAGAGAGAGAGAGAGAGAGAGAGAGAGAGAGAGGCCGATGAAGGGAGCCGACCATAGTAGTCATATTTATAGCAATAACAATGTGATTTAAAAGGTGTCTACCAAGCATATGGGAAGAGTTGCAACTTAGTTTGGATTGTCACATCCTTGCCCTCCACATAGACCTCCAGGGGCACCATGTGAATATGTCTCATACCTCACATTGCCAACAAAATTATGTCCAAATTCTTTAAAAATATTCTCTAGAATTTTCACAAAGTTATTTGTTTAGTGTAATCCCCATACAAATTTTTAGATTTTAAATTTTCTTTTTTTGAAGGTGAGAAAACCTACAAAATGTAGATAAGATTAGTGTAAAGAGCTGATCAATTTACCTCTCAAAAAAATTTTATAGGTTTGTGAAAAAAGTTCTTTTTCGAGCATTGTTGGTTTTTTTTTTTTTTTGACCAAGAAAAAATATCATAGCGAGGCAATCCTTGGGTCATGAGCCCAACGTGCTCACCAGTTATGCCGCTCTTATTGACTACTGGAAAACTGGGCCCACCACCCCTCGACCATCAATGACAAGCACGCCCAAAAGTGAAGAGATGAACGACGAAGGTTTAATCCTTCATTGATGGAGTTTCGCTTAAAAAGCGGATGGCCATTGAGCCCCCAACCTCCCACTCCACACAGCAGCACCCTATCCAACCCAGCTTGCGCGCATCACAGTAGAGGATATGAGGCCGGAGATATAAAAAACCCGCCCCCCTCTTGTGCGTTGATCCCACGGTCCAAATCATCCGCGCCCCGCCAATAAATTGCCCGGTCGATCCCTCCTCCGTGGTCACGTGTCACTTATAGGCTACACGAGGCTGACAAGTGGCTCTTTCAAGCATAGTGCCCTTGCACCGTCAGTCCACCACTGACGAGTGACGAGAATAGGTTGATTTCTTCTTCTTTGGCGGGTCCGTCTCTCCATAAGGTTTCCCATGAAGCACCGAAGAAGCGCAGATTCACCTTCTGCTCGAGGAGCTGCAGGCAATTCGGACGCTGCCATGGCTAAACTCAAGAACCGCAAGAGACAGCACGGCTGCTTGCTTTGTTCCAGATCTATAGAGCATGGTCTCTTTTATGTTACGGTGCAGGTTCTCAACTTTTCTAAAGAGTACAGACTTCCTTGCCCTTCTCAAGGTCGAGGTGCCACTGTCGATGGTGCTGCTAGAAGTCGAGGTTGGGACACATTTCTCCATTGATAAATGCATCTCATCCTATGTTGATACACAACTGTTGCTCAACAGCAAGAAGCTGTTGAAACTCATTGTACCGCCCGTGGCAAAAGTGGCATGGTTTGCTTCTGTAGTTGCTGTAGCTTGGCCTGAGAGTATGCAATTAATCAAGAACTATTTTGAATATAAGAGCATCAGCGCCTTCTTATGTCCCGAGAGAGATGGGATGGAATGGTTATGGCCGGATGATGACATTCTTCAATCTGTCAGATTTGGATGCCTTTGTTCATAAACGGAAAATAGAGAACTCCTTTGTCCCATTTAACAGATCATGATAAGCATGTGATAAAAACTGATTATTTTCAGAATTTATGTCTACTCGTTGTGAATAGCATCGTGCTTGATGGCCCAAATGCGTGTATATCTTTGCAAGCACACGGATACATTCTAATCATTCTCTCATTTACACGTTGAATGGCAATAGACCCTAATAAACTACTAGCTATAAATTATCGAAACAGTGGCAGACAAGCTATGCAGACCCCAGAACATGGCTTAACTTCTCCTTTTGCATGTAGCATGAATGATGAGCGTACTTTAGTCATGAACAACTTTGTAACCATAATGTGGCCACTTGTCTTCAATAGAAAAGAATACTGTGTAGAGCGAGTTTGTCATGACCTCATGCTTATCATTGTTGAAGCTCAAAAAATTTCAGTGTCTAATAGTGTAAAGAATCCATACCTTGTTTCACCACACTGACATTCTGTGTTGGGATTGAATCTTTCTGTGTTGCAACCCAATAAGACATGACACAAAATGTGCCTTGGGCAAGGCACAAAGAAAACAGACTACATGAGGAGAGACCCCTTAATGAAGAGTGGAATGTATGTCCACACACATCACGATTCACAAATAGCGACCAGACTTGCACTGGATCTAGCATGAAAAAGTAAAAAGCAAAGAACAGACTTGCCACTCAGAAAGTGTCAAGCTCAAGGGACTCTGATCAATCCACGGAACTTGTGACAGCTTCGAACTTTTTCTGAAAGACCGCCTTTGCTAAATCCACACAACAATGTCTCCATACATATGTTCAATGCAAAGAAATACCTCCATCATGATGCTTAAACACCACGCTCAAATCCAGGAGGCTCAAATTCGACATCTCCAAATTTGCATCTCCTTAGAATTAACACCATTGATCTCATTGGAATTTCTGAGGCATATGAACAACCTATAGCACAATGGTTACAATTACATGACCCTTATGTTTTCATATGAGGAACACTTCAGACCTCACTTCTGCAATAATTCAGTAGAGTATATCTTCTCATACCAAGCGTAAAAAGCTGGTTTGGACTACGATCTCACAAAATAGTAGTCACATAATAGTGCATTCACATTTAGTGGGAGACGCTCTTCATTTAAAACCACACACACACATCCACACTCACACCGTAAGCTTCATCAACATCAGCAAGGATACAACATTGAGAGATTTCATCTTCCAGAGGTCTCATGCTCAATAGAGCAGCAACACTTCGCCGAGCAAGACGCCCATGCCCACCCAAGAGGAGACCCAAACACCCACACTATATACAAATCATAGCTATTACTGAGCACCCCAAGGGACAAATGTCAAGGAATCTTCATCATGCAGAGACAATTTTCCATGAAAGATTTTCAGTGAAATCTTGCATAATTTGGATAATGGATGTACTTTAATAGACGATTTAGAAAAACATTAGCTCAGAAGTACATCTTCATTAATGTACTGGTTCGGTCTCAACTCTAAAAGTGCATTGGCCTCTTTAAGAAGACAAATCTCTATCTCTCTCTCTCTCTCTCTCTCTCTCTCTCTCTCTCTCTCTCTCTCTCTCTCTTCATGATTGTACTTCCCTGAGCATAGAGAGACATCAAAAACTGTGATCTTTTAAGGGAAAAATGTTACAAGACTTTGTGTAGGTGTAAGAAACAGTTTTAGCCAACTAGTTACCTATATCCTTGGTCTGACTTCTTAAGCTTGCTCTTTGTATTGATTCCACAAGCTGAGTGGCAATACTTCTGGCAGCATGAGCGCGTTGCAAGGGAGCCATTTGCAGGATCTGATTACACAAGCCCAAACTAAGTATTTTACAAAAAGAAGAAACACACAGTACACTCAGTCTTTCTAGTCCACCGTGTACACACAAAAATAAGATAACCTCATCAGAATCAAAACTCTCAACAATTACACCGCCGCGACGAGGCACACCAAGCTCCCTCCAATCCATGTCATAAAAACCAAAAGTCTTTGCTAACTCCTGCAAGAAGAATAAATATTAAGATGCAGAGCCACATCTATTGCAGGACGGTAATCTCTCGACAGTCACAATCATTACAGAGGCTTATGAGTCTTTTCACAGCCAACATAAATTCCCATTACATAGATGCATAAACTTTTACCTTGTTTAATAATGTGTTTGGATCTCCTATCACTCCAATAACATGTCCCCTAAAATCTGCTGTTGGCCCCTACTCTCCAAGCAGAGGGACAAAAATTACCACTCTGATCTAAAGAAATCCGGCACTCGAGAGGGGAAAGG
The DNA here is from genome assembly GCF_014529385.1 of Adiantum capillus-veneris. Lineage (NCBI taxonomy): Eukaryota > Viridiplantae > Streptophyta > Polypodiopsida > Polypodiales > Pteridaceae > Adiantum > Adiantum capillus-veneris. The sequence goes on along the minus strand of NC_140959.1, from coordinate 77,664,057 downwards.
GGGGGGGGGGGGGGGGGGGGGGGGGGGGGGGGTGTTAAAATTGGAATATATTCTCAAACCTGGCCATGAATCTCCACCACAGGATGGCCACGAAGTGTCTAGACTCAAAAACAAGAACAAGTCATGAAGCATAAGCTCCAAAAACTATCCATTACAACCTAAAGCTAAAAGGTAACCTACCTGTTTAGATACCCAGTTCAAATACTCCTCCCATGATAGATATGGAGCATCACGATCAGGTCGTAGGACCCTCCACCCATGTGCATGCAAGTCCCTTTCAACAAGATTGGCAATCTGCTCAGTAGCATATGATATGATTGTATATAAAAACTATGTTTGGTACAAAATCCTTTAGATGCATGATTGGTACCTCAAGATTGAACTCCCGTTCCCCTGGGGCTCCAGACTCATTTCCCGGATCTATATAATGTCCTGGAGCCACAGTTATGGTGCCGCTTTCTCTAAACTTTTCAGATGCCTTTGTGTAAGCCAAAGTAGCCAAGGGTTTCTCTCTCAAGACCTAATTGCAGGAGGGCCCCATAAACGAGTTATTTGACAGCAAATGTAATAAAATCCAAAAAAAACGTGATTCAGAGGGTATATACTTAACCCTTGAGCCCAGACGGTGTGTGACTTTCACTGATCCAAAATTCATGTCCCCAGAGAAAAACCTCTGAAAGTCCAAAGAAGGCATCCTTACAGCAGCAGAGGCTACCTGAAGAAAACTTGGCAGCTTTAAGCATTGCAAACAGAAAAGCATGTTCTTGCACAATTGCCCAGACATATGGCAGAACTCTGAACTGACGCAAATCCTCATAGTAATAAAAATTTATGTTAAATGTCTACATTGCTCTTTGGATGCCCTTCCTAGCAACTCCAAGCAAAAAACAGGTCTGTTCACAGTCTCACGCACACTAGTCAAAAGTGCACAAGAAGCCTCTACGTCTGTTCACAGCCTCAAGCACATTAATGTCAAAAGCACACAATAAGCCTCCATCAAACTAGCTTTCTTGTATTCAACACTATGATCACTCTTCTCACCTGCATATCTTTTTTTCCGACACACCAGAGGGCCCACAGGGGGAGGTGCTTATCCCTTTCAAATATTAGCCATGTTACATGATCGTGCAAGGGCCCCGTACCATCGGGCAAGAGCCATGCGTAGGCATCACCATAGCCACCTAAGTGATGCACCACGGGCTGGGAACGACGGAGAGAACTCGTAGCGACCAGCTAGGAAACTCTTCCTCGGGTGACCCACCCTAGGAAGAGGATGCACTCGAGTGTCCAAGGGCAAGAGCCCTAGCAACGTGAACACCAGGTGAGCACAAGGCGTCCCTCTAGAGTGTGACCCAACAGGGGATTTTAACCCACAAGCCGTAGGTTGAAACTTGATAGGCCACAGCCTTACTGTTAGACCAACTCTTTGCATATCTTGAAGACATGTATTGCACAGTGGACATCAGCTCTACCTATTGAGCAAAGTAATGCCAAAAAAGCTGATATCTTGTACAATAAGCCTCGGTCAAACTAGCTTTCTTGTATGCAAGTAGGTCAGTCAGCTCTTCTGTATTTCTGTCAGACACTCACACACGCAGCTTTCCTGATGGTCTAGTTCAAACACCTAGGATGAATGTGAGCACACAAATTTTCACATGCTTAAAGATGCATTTGAATTTTGCTATGACACATCCAGCTTACTGCACATTGTATCCTTCGCAACAGGAGCCACTGGAAGGGGGTGTTTGGGGGTGGGGGGTGGGGGGGGGACTTCCTATCCACCACTGAAAAACTACATATGATAGAATCCCTATCAGATAGCTCAAAATTGACATGTGTGCTTCTTTTCCACGATCAAAAAATGGTGTGTCCCATTAAATTTCCATGTCATTGTGAAAATAGCACCAAAGTCAACTCTGTTTCAGTCAAAAAACTAAAACACTTACAGCTATTAAGCTCTTCGAAATAGCCCACCTCCACAAGTACTCGAATGTCATCACATCATTCTCCAGCTTACTTCGCAATAAATCCTTTGCAGCAGAAAAGAAACGGGCTTCTTATTTACATCAGAGATATACAGGAAATATAATAAGAACATTTAACTTTCTGCACCTAGACTCACTCTTTCTGTTGACTTCCAGTTGAGTTGAATAGCCCACCGCAGCCCATTAGTACTAGCCTGCTAGGTCAACCACAATACTTTTTAAAATGCTCGGTCGTAAAAAAAAATCTTGCTTTCTTGCCAAGAAGTCACAAGTTATTGCCAAAGAAAGTCTACTTCCTTTTCCACTTAGATAACAAGTCATTGCAACAAGGATGCCCATTGCTAAGAACAGAGCCTTTTCCCTCCCCTTTCCCAACCTCTCTTTTCTAAAGACACAACCATGCTTTACTCTTTTTATTGGGACAAAAGTAAGGTAAGCACACGCTGCACACATACCACAAGACGGCTTTAAGTTAAGACTCACGTCCCAAATTAACTTCAACTGAAGTCACCTGCCATAAGACGCACAATTCTTGCAAAAAGAAGAAGGCACGTCCATATCCTTAGTCCAAGCTAATAAGAATTCAATTGACACTTTAGTGTGGGCTGATGAAGAACGGTGTGTTCATTAACCTTATTTCAACTCAATCAATTTCAGTATACATTATCATCAAGCAGAAAGGAAACATTCCACACTACTGTAAATCTCAACACATTAAATGAAATCTATAAGCAAGCCAATTAAGAAAATTCAACCATGAGTAGGGATGCTACAGAGGCACACCTTTATACTTGCTCTAATTGCAAGTTTCGCTTGGCCAACCGAAAACCTTCTGCGAATTTCTGCAGAAGGGACAGTCGAGACTTCCAGAACAGGCTGCAGGGCTGCACAGCCTCAATGCTTCAGATCTTCAAGCTAGTAATAAGCAGAAGTGATGCTGCATCTGTCAAATCCAAAGCAGGCTAAGCAAAGCCTAAACAACCTGCTAACTCCATTCTAGACACAAGATGACAAGAGCTTACCCAGTCTTCCAAGAAAGGGCGTCAAGGACTTCAGACGCATGTATGGGGATAGAGATCTACATGCAGACAAACTTTCCATGTCCTTTTTCTGCCTCAATAAACACCCCTTAAGCCCAAATAGCATTGATATAGGTATCCATCTCCATCGCCACCTTCCATAATCTCCTGCATATATTCACTGATTAAGGACAGAGAAAAATGACAGACCAATATCTTAAATACGTGACAGTGAACAAGACCACACATCCAAAAATCAGCAAGTGATAGTGGTGGGAACACAAGTACCTAGACCAAAACAATGTGGCAGGACACAATCACGTCCTATAGTTAGTTCAGACGTGGATTCAGTTGTAAGCATTGCTTGCACCTTCCAATTCTGAATCTGCTAAAACACAATTTGATGAGTGGAAGGTGTGAGCACTAAATTTTATAACAGTTCACTCAAGTTTCTGTCACATTCTCAAAAAGCTTTTGCAGAACATATGAAGAGACTGCTAGAACCAATATGGCATATTGGCACTAACAAAGAACATGACTCCAGCATTTTCAGTCTGACAGGATCGAAGTAAAAGAACCAAACAAGGTTATTTTGAGACTTATCATTAAGGCAGATGACAATGCTGATGATGATGAAGCAAGGAAAGACATGGATTGGCAAGATATTGAAACATTTATGGTTTGATCACATCGTGCGTAGGCATGATTGCCTACAATGCAAGCATGACCAAGGACAAAAAATATTTGGGCTTCATTGGGAAGTGAGCTCGGGACTGTGCATCAGAAAGATGTCTACTTGTCTACGCTCAACAACAAAGATGTCTATCAATCAAGACGCGACATTATAGAAGTGAACAGGAGGTTACCTTGTGAGGAAGTCGAGGATAGAAAGGAGGGGGCGCAGTGGAGAAGGGCTGCTGGAAGCATAACTTCTCAACGCAGACTTCATGGCCCGTCACTTCCTGCTCGCCTGCTGCTGCCATCTTCCCTACTCGCACTTAAAGATGCCAAATGTTTAAACTAAGCAGAAAAGATTGGGCTATTGAAAAATTGAGCTATTGAAAATTAGTGTTTTTCCCCAAAACTTTGCAGGTTGTTTTAAAATTATAACTAAACTATGAAAAATTTTGCAGTTTTTTCAAATTATAAAATAAAATTTTGCAGGTAAATTCAGCCATACTTGCGTGGTGTTCTTGCAGCATTCCACCTTTCTGAAGTTTGGTCTTAAGGGGCAACCCTATTGTAATACCAAGGGCCAACCTAGGGGGTCACGGACCTAGGCCAAGGCCCAAAATGTTGGTGTGGACAGGGAATCCTAAGAATGGACTAGAGCTAGGAGTCCCAGGGCCTATATAAAGGGAGGTAGGGAGGAGGATTCAGAATACAGTTCCCCTAGGTCTCATATTGGTATTAGAGCTCATACTATTTTTAGCCAAGAAAAGGCATGGGCTCTCTTGAAATTTGAATGCTCATGCAAGGGCCAAGCGAAGGCATCTTAGCAGACCAAGGACGAAGGAAGGGGGATCCGAGTGTACAAGCATGTCTAGCAGGAGGAAGGCTACACCATCAACCAACACCAAACGAGGTGACTTAGGGTTCATTTGGATCGTGTGGTTGAGTAGAGGATTTTTCACTTCATTACTGTTCTCTCTCTCTCTCTCTCTCTCTCTCTCTCTCTCTCTCTCTCTCTCTCTCTCTCTCTCTCTCTCTCTAACATCACTTACTCTGTTTAGGAAGAAGTGAGGCTGGTTAATTGTCTTGTGATCGTTGTATATGTTTATAGTGGCGAGTACTTTACATCATTGGCATTATGCACAAGGTGCAGCCAATATGGTTAATGTTTTCTATGATTAGCAAGTAGGTGTAGCCTCGCTATCAAGCCACTAATTCATGGAATGACACGAATAGACTAAGAGATCCTCAACAAAGGGGGTCTCTTGTTTTAACACCCAGGAAAATTTAGTATGATCATCTTCTTGGGATGTTAGACATCTTTCTCTTATGTTCATGGAGAAATAAGATTCTTGAGAATATTTGATGCCTAATTGCAGCACTGATGGTGTCTCTAGGAGTGGTATTTTCAAGGGTTTGACCGAGCAAATACACAATCCCTCCATAGGTGTTGAGGTCACCGTTTGATCTCATCACAATTGTACTTTCAAGGAAAGAATTTTGCAATCTTCCAAGGGGTAGTGAACAAGTTCAACATCCCAAGTTGATTCCAATCACTATTAGACATGGTAAATTGTGTTGGTCATTGTTGACTACTAGTTTGAGCATTTTTTCTACCAAGGGGTTTGACATTACAGATTTTAACCAAGGGGTTTGGATTGCAAAGGCAACACCTATGATTACTCATGCAGTACTACTAGATTTTCACTAATCCTTTCAATTAGTGCTACTAGACCTTCTTAGCTAGGAGATTTGGTCAAGTGCATTTGACTACAGGTAAGTGAATAGTATGTTCAATCTCTAGGTACGCATGTGATTTGGTTTTACTTCATTTTTTCATATGTTTTTCTTGAGTTTTCCAAATAGGATATATAAGACAGAATGCTTTCACCCACCATTTTGCTCTTCTGACACATGACAAGGTCGTGTAGAAGCAAAGAATTTTGGTGTCAGGCCAAGGGCAAACCCAGGTGAGTAGGACTCGGGCCATAGGGCCAAGGGCCCGGCCGGCTGCTAAAGGCGGATAGGGGGATTCTGTTACAGTGGTCAAGGGCTATATAAACGGGGGGTTGGGCGGAGAATCCTCATAACGCAGCTCCTGGGTCTTAGATTGGTATCAGAGCAAGGTGTAGAGAAAGGGGGAAGGGGGAGCCATGGAGGAAGGGGAAGACGGAAGCCTAGTGCTTGCTCTTGCATAAGGTTGCATGGTCTCTCTCTCTCTCTCTCTCTCTCTCTCTCTCTCTCTCTCTCTCTCTCTCTCTCTCTCTCTCTCTCTCTCTCGGAATCTCGGAATCTCTTTCTATCTCTCTCTGAGGTCGTGGACAAACCCTCTGCCAAGAGAGGTACAGACTGCTGTGTGCAGCTGCCCTAAGCAGGAGATGAAGAAGATCTCGACTGCCGTGGGCAAGGCCGCTTGGGTACACAAGCCGAAGAAGTGGAGCCGACAGGCAGACCGCGAGAAGCGACCCTTGTACACAAGACGAAGCCGAAGTCGACCTGCTCGAATCTGAACGCAGACTATGGGGATGGCTTCGCACTGCGGTGGGGCATATTTTTCGTCATTGAGGCTTATGCCCTCGCGGTCGGCAGGCGACGCCCTCACCTTCTCTTCCTCTGCGCTACAGCCCCGCCATCGCCATGCAGGTTTTTGCGGCAGTTTACACATTGTGGGCGCCCTAAGGGTGCCCTAAGGTCACCCTAAGGGCCTTCTCCCATAGCAATTCCTCGGATATAGACAATCCGAAGTCGGAGGCATGCAAGGCATGCAAGCACCAGGTCTACGGTAGCTACGAGCCGCCATAGACAAGTCACAATCAAGCCGAGAACAACCAAGCCACGTCACAGGTCATGGACGTCAACATTATACGACATCGACGGGCGATCTCAGGGGCAGTCCGCCATATCCACACCTTTTGAAGTTCAAAGGGCATGCAACTTATGCAGGGCGGCTTAGTTGCCGAGTCTAATCATGCAAAGTGAAAGAAATCGGCAAGGCGGGTCGGCATCAGTCAGCACTATGATGTGCACACCATACATGTTTGGACTCGCCATTGGCATGCAAATTCGGATACGACAAGGTCGTATCTGCACTAAACAAGGGGGATCGAAGTATACCTTTCCTCATGCTTGAAAGGGGAATCCACAACATGCCCGATGACAGAAACAGTTGTGCGGGTAAGTTATGACGGCATGGAAGCAAGGGGTCAAGGCATGCCATATCTTGGTATGCGTGTTCATGCATGCTGCCAGAGATCGACACCATGGTACTCCAAGTCGTCACCAATTCATGAGGTATGCAGTTATTTTACATTTTTGATTCGGATGTGATTGCTTGCTATGGCAACGCCAAGGTCTAGAATCTCAAGGAGATTGGCACAACCTATTGCTTGTTGACATAAAGGGAGCCAAGGTGCTCCGCAAGGCTGGCTCCTTGTCGCCGCTTCTAGCAGACGGCGAAGAATACTTACCACACAGTGGTATTCGCAATTCCAGGTACACTTTGCAACTGCAATCAAGTTACATATCTATTGCAGGTACTTTCATGATTCTCCATACGATGTAATTTTCGACATGGTCTATTCGTTGTTGCCGTGATAAGCTATATCATGGCAGGAACATACGTTGGCTATGAGCACAACAGTGTGTCTGTGAAGCAAGGCTTCAATTTGTTGGGGCATGTTGTTCGGCATGGCCGACTCCTTGTCACTATGTCTAGAAGCGGACAAAGGACGATTGCCACACATTAGTAGCTAATTTCAGTTGAACTCCCTCGACAAGGTCGACTCTTTTTGTCTTGATATCTGTATGTCAACAACCGCTTCAGTTGGCTATCAAAGGCTTCAACTTACGCATCTTGCATCGCAACTGCCCACATTTGGGATATGCTATGAGCATACAAACTTGGGAGGGATTTGACACTATGCTTGAAGGATCTTTCATGGTGTACATGATACAAGAGGGCGTACGAGCATACGCGACAACTCTCTCTCGCACGGCAGATTTGGCTACGAGCCACCTTTACGCGAGCTTTTCCTTTGGAATTTCATGACGACTGGTTGCAGCAACAACTACCAGGTTAGCCAAGTTTAAGTTTTTCTTGTTTTATTTTCCATGTTTAAACTTTACTTGGCAATTACTGTCATTGTGCAAAGCAAAGTGCTTTGGCAATTTTACATGAAGCACGGCTTCTCCCTTGTGCCGAGATACTGCCATTGATTTGGAATCAAGGGCTTTGGAACACAAGTTTGGGGAACTGGCAAAATAGCGAATGTCAGCTCACAGAATCCCTACCAGTTTATTATGTGCACGGCACTTATGGTTTTGGTTCTCACTCTTGAGACCGTTATATTCGCCAAGGGCTTATGTTTTTGCATGCAAGGCATGCTAAGCAGGTGACATGGATTCCACCACTTTATGCATCATGCTTCCGCTATCACACTCGCAACTCTGTCAAGGACAGACTAAGTGATGGATTGTTGAACCTGATGGTTGGTTGCCATCAACACCCAACAACACTAAAAGGAACCTAAATCTAGAACTTACTTCACAGGCAATGTGCCAATGCTAAGTCATTTTCATACAATCACGATCCTGCAAGGCAGGTAGATCAAGATGTGGTTGTGTTTTTTTGTTACCTCTCTCAATGAGAGCGTCATCGCAGAACCTTGTTGCATGCTTATAGGATACGCTGCACGTTAGGCATCAGATGCACACGAGCATGGAAATCAACTATACACGTCATAGTCGTTCAAGGAAAGTTCCGCAGCCCAGCATGCTCTTCTTCTCTCTCCTTCTCTCTTTCTTTAAGGGAATAATGAACATCTTCTAAGAAGCTTTTGATACGTGTTCTACTGGAGAATCAGTCTGAGTCAAGGTGCTCTAACTCTCAGCTAGCACGTGGATAAGCTGCTACTCAAATTCGTCTTCATCGGTTCATCCATTGAACAAAAATTTGCATAAGGGCTATGAGCCACGCCGGCTAAGAGCCATTGTTAAGCCAAGGGTAAGACCCAACTATTGGCATTCTTTGGGTGATTGTTTTCACAAGTGAACAGATCTACCCATGGAAGTATACATCGACGTTAATGGACAAGCAAGGGTCTTGTCATTCAGGATGTTTCCAGTGTCAGTTTTTCACTACATGTTTTCAGTGTGACACTCCAGTTGGGTTTTTGATAAATCTTCAACTCACAGCAGCTGCTCTATACAAGGAAGTATAGATGCAGCAATCAGTTGCGACAGCATGGCTGTCCACAAGCGCTAGGCCGTTCACTTGTGTGGATTTCTTGCTCTCTCTCTAGCACTACGGAGTGTCTATGAACATATTGTTTGGGGTACGACCCATAGGCATTGAGGATCACAGTTTGATCTCTTCCAGTTAAACTTTCAAGGAAAGAATTCCACAATCTACCACACGGTAGCGGACGAATTCAACTTTTCGAGTTCATTCCAATCATTATGTACACGGTTAACTATGTTGGTTATCGTTGCCTGCTAGTTGAGTAGTTTCTACAGAGGGTCTTACCAAGGGGTTTGACTACGTAGATGTTAACCAAAGGGGTTGGATTGCACAGGCAACACCCACGGTTTCCAGTGCAAGTCGTATAAATACGCTTGAATGTTTCAAAGCCATGCCAAGGGCAGGTTGGAACAAAGTATTTTGGACCGTAGCGTCCACTATACCTTATGCTGTTACGAACCTAGTTGTAGGGTTCGATTTGGCACATGTTGTCACATGGGATACAACATGGTTTAGGAACTCAAGGAGTTCAGTTTAGTCAGTGTGGAGAATGATAATGAGGGTCCCTCTCACTCTTGTCGCGGAGTGTTTGCAGTTACCTCCACACACAAGTACCAGCTCGTACTTGATGGATGTTGCTTTTCTTGATATCCTTGTTTGAGACATATTCCACATGTGGAGAATATGAGTCTCTTGGACTGACACTGGCGCCAAATTTTACCAATGTGTCGCAACGAAGTCCCTAGGTGCTGGTCGCATCCATTGGTTCGACCATTTTAAGCACACAGTATCAAGAGCAATTTCAGTGGCCAGAAATTGTCGGGTACTAAGTACAAACTTGTTCAGATTCCAAGTGTTGTAAAACCACCTTAACGAAGGGTCGTTTCTACATATAGCTAAGTATGCTATTGAGGTGGTCCGGGGCGGGCAACAAGAAGAGTGGCCTCTAAGCACCCTTGTAGGCTCCCGTGCTGCTCAATTGGGTTGGGGTTGGGAAAAACAACAAACACACACACAAACCCGCAACCTAACCCTACACAAATTTGGGGCACCACCTAGTTTTGGATGCGAACTAGGACGCGTAAAGAGAGAGAGAGAGAGAGAGAGAGAGAGAGAGAGAGAGAGAGAGAGAGAGAGAGAGAGAGAGAGAGATAGTGCTCGGGCTGCTTTGAAATGTATCGGCAATGATCAAGCAAACACAATTATATATGTAAGAAAGAGAGAGAAGAGGGAGGGGGTGCTTGTTGCATTAATACCTTCTTACAAATCTGTCTTGATCGATCAAAGTGAGATTAGTATTTGTTCAACATAGCTTGAGTAAATTTCACCACGACACATCACAAGAAAAACCACCCCAATCACTGTCTTAAGGCCATGGGAGTCCTCTCCACCCTGTCGCCCTCTTACAATATGTGGGATTTATGGCTAAATTGATGACAACACCCAGACACAAGCTATCAAGAACTAAAAATATCACCAAGACACTTACACATCATTGTTGTCCATTACTTCACGTTGGAAGAGAGACAAAGTATCCAAGCTTAGTCCAAATCCACCCTCCTTGATTCAGCAAATGTTGGGCTTACACTAGTAGGAGGAATGATAGATTTTCCACTCTCAATTGAATGATCGCTCTCTCTCTTACAATGGCATAGAGTTCCCGTGCTAATCACCCCTATTACAACACATGCACAAGCATACGATAATGAGCTTCCACTCAAGAGCTCCTTCTAGAGAGGTTGAGCTTGGCTTCTCAAGCTATAGCATAGTGCTCTTGCTTATGGCTCCCCCTTTGTGCTAGCTACACCCTCCTTTTATAGCAATTTTGAAGGCTAGGGTTACTCCTCTAACCATGGTTGGGTTAGATTTTCAGCACTTATCTAATTTCTTTTGCTTGGAATTATCAAGAAGTTGGTGTGGATAGATGAAGAAGAGAGAGAGGAGAGAAGTGGAGGTGATAGGACTTTTCATAGTAGGTTAGTGTTAGTAAATTAGTAGAGTTAGTTATTTTATTGATTTACAAATGGAATTGGATATTTACAATGGGATTATCCAAGTAGGATACAAATAAGGAAGAAAAAACTCTTAATAGGTAAGAAAACATGGATTTCTTACAATGTTGATGCTCCAAGTGTCTTGAGTAGGGTCAATTTTGACGCTTGTTGACGGTCCACTAGCTTTGACGGTACGTTTTTTTTCACTCTTGACCTTCCTTTGGGAGCCAAGGTAATTGAATATGAGTAATCAATCACCATGATGCTGTCTTTCAAGAGAAGAGGCTGAATTTTATGGTTTTTTTAAAGATATGGGTAATATGGATGAGAAAAAATGAGACTAGGTGGTCAATTTTGGAATGGAAGTGTGAGTAGGAAACATGAGTTCACCATGGTTTCTCTTATTCTTCAAGGTTTAGAAGAAGGTGAGTAGCAGAGAGGAGTGCTGAGAGAGGTGGGGATGATGAGTGGAGAGGTGTGTGTGAAAGAGGAAAATGATAAAGTGGAAGAGGGAGTGTGGCTGCATAGCATGGGCAAATTGGGGTCCACAAATAAAATCCTAGCTCACAGCTCGTAGCTCAAAAAAATATGAAAAAATTTGAGGTGAAAGTTCAGCTCACGAGCTACAACTTTTGTTTGTATCACCTTTTCAAATTCGGGGAGCATGTGATCTTTAAAAATTCAGCAAAACCGACTATTTTTTCCACTGCACAAGGTCCTTGTGAGGTCTTTCTTTGGATGATTCTTTTGAATACCTCCAAGAGTGAGCTCCCCATGGTGCATGCATGCATTCCACATACCCTTGACCTTATTTAGTAGGTCTATAATTGAAGATATTGTTGAGATCATGATATTAGTGAATAGTACAACTAAGAAAATCAAATATTGAGGGGTCTAAAAAAATATGTACATGTCAAATATAAATAATATAGGTGGAAAAAATATAAAGGGGTCAAAATAAATCTCTCTCATTATAAGTCTACCATGAAAAGATGAATATTTTTGGTGTTCTAATTTATGAGTAAAAGAGAATAGATGTAGGAAGGAAAAATCACAATAGTGAAAAAATATACACATAAATAAAACTAGTTTTTTTGGATTTTTGTTGGGATGGAGTTGCACCAAAAATAAGAGAAGCTTGCATGAAATTATTTTTATATGGAATAAAGAGTATGCAAAATGGTAAGAAAAAATATGGTAATGGTGAGTCAATGTACATAGCATAAATAACACACCATAGGTAGAAATATTTAAATAAATACCAAAATAATTTTGAAAAAATCCTTTTATTTAGGCCCTATATACAATGAAATATTTACACACAAATGGGCCATAATATACTTATATTTTTTATATTTTTATATTTTTTTGGCTCAACTAGCCCAGTGACTAGCTAGCTGAGGGTTTTTAAGAAGATATGGGAAAAGTCCCCTAACTCACACACACCTATATACAGTGAAATGGTAGGGATAGCCACAGTGTTTGGATGATTTTGGTAGGGTGGGTTAACTCACTATGGCAATTATGGAGAGACGAAAAACGGCTATCACTATGTACATGAGAATGTCTCATGGTTGGTACCTAGGTGTGATCGGGTTGTCACATTCTATTATGCTCCAAATTTGTTGCAAAACTTTCAAGTACGTACCGTGGAAAGTCTCGTCATGGAATTGCGGTTCGGATATGTTTGTGTTAAATGTATGCACACTAGGTGTTATGGGCCCTAGTGTTTACCACAAATTTATTCGGAGCGGCATGCAAATTCATGGACATTATTGTTTCTACAATGTTTTGCACTGCCATTGCAATCTCTCTTGCAGATTTAATATGAGTTTACACCCTGCCATACAAGGTGATGGCTGAGTATGGGTGTTCGTGATTGGCTGCTTGAAACTCCAATCTGCTTTCAACCTAGTTGGTTGTCTCCATTCCATATCGAGTATATGGATGGATACTCAATGACTGAGTCATAGTTTGTTGTCAGTCATGGGCGACTGTCTGTAAGTGGTTGGGGGAAATCACCTCAGTCTTACTGATGCTATTCATCCCGCGTAGGATGGGCAGCTTACAATCATTCTATTTAGTATCAAAGGATATGCAAAGTGCATACGTTAGTAAAGTACGCTACAGGATATGCTAAGTGCATACGTTAGCAAGAAGTGAAACAACTAGATCGGTTACCTTTCTGGTTTATAGTTTGCTTCATATGATGAAAAGCATGTTACGGCTAGTTCTAGTCTCTGCCTGTTATTCTCAAGTTATCAATCCTAATCATCAGTTTGGATGAGGTTGACTATTGGCAAGAAACCACCGCAAGTCAAGGACTTGGTTGCTGCTGATGAGTATGTCAGCATAGTACTTTCATGGAAAGATGAGCCGAGGTTATATTGCACATTCCAGTACCTTCAAAAAGTCTGAAACCTGGGTATGCATTTAAACACCTCTTAGTTGTGATAACTCGTTTAGCATTCTCAAGTGAGTTCTAAATGGAGCCTTCACGCTCTTTTGATTATGAGTCGGTTAACCAAGATGGTTGCACAGGGACAACAATGTAAAAAATCAAGATGTTACTCTTGATTTCATTGAACTTCCCAATGAACCGGGTTCCGATTCAATGAACCATTGGCTCCATGAGGGATGCCACGGTGGAAAACATTAGTGTTCTTATGAAGATACCACCACTTGTGTTTTCAAGGACGAAAACGCTTCTCCAAGGGGGGAGTAATGTCAGGCCAAGGGCAAACCCAGGCGAGCAGGACTCGGGCCACAGGGCCAAGGGCCGGCCGGCTGCTAAAGGCGGATAGGGGGATTCTGTTACAGTGGCCAAGGGCTATATAAACGGGGGGTTGGGCGGAGAATCCTCATAACGCAGCTCCTGGGTCTTAGATTTGGGTCGTAGTGTCCCAAATACATTTTGACACTATGCAATTATGGACCCACATGGTAGGGTTTTGTTTGGCAACACGAGGAGCAACATGGTCTAGGAACTCATGGAGTTTGGTTTAGCCAAGTGTGGAGCAAAGTTCATGAGGGTCCCTCTCACTCATGTCATTGAGTGTTTCTAGTTACCTCCACACACAAGTACATCTCGTACTTGAAGGATGTCATTTTTTGGACCTCCTTATTTGAGACATATTCAACATGTGGAGAATATGAGTCTTTGGACTTACACTGGCACCTGGTATTTCAATTATGTGTCACGGCAAAGTCCCTAGGTGCTGATAACATCCATTTTGAAGACCACTTTGAGCACATAGTATCAGGAACAATTTCATTGGGTAAAAAATTGTTGGGTACTCAGATCAACTTGTTAAGGTTACAAGTGTTTCTAAACACCATTAACGGATGGTTATCTATGTATATAGCAAGACTATGTATAGTTAATGAAAATATTTCATTGTTTGTACCTAGATGTGATTTATGTTTCACATTCTACTACGGTTCAAACATTTTAGCAAGGCTTTCAATAGGAAGTATTTAGTTTCTTCTCAGAACTATTTACTCTTCTCTATAATGTGTGCTATGAGCATCAAATTTTCCATATGTATTAGCAATTCTAGTCATGAAAATGTAGGTTTGGATTGGAATTTTGCTAAACACATGCACACTAGGTGTTATGGGCCAGTGTTTAGCAAAAGCTTATTTGGAGCGGCATGCAAATTCATGAATTTGATACCTTATCAAGCATTTTGCACTTTATGTGCAATATCTCTACGAGCGTAGTTGTGAGTTTACATGTTGGTAAATCAGTGATTAAACTTTGTACAATTAACCAAGTTGGTTATTCCTAACATTGTTGATTACTTAGCAATGTTGCAGTTTACCAGTCATTTTGGAGGAATGTCTATAAACAGTGGGAAAATGCACCTTAGTACAACCAATCATCCAGAGGTGGGTAGGAGGTTGATAAGTGTTCATCTTGTGCTAAAGGATATGCTAAGAGCATATATTAGCCAAAATTTATCCAATTGAAAAATTTCTCTCTCCAATTGAGTTTTGCTTACAATAGTGCTAAGCATGGGATGATTGGTTTTAGTCCTTTCATGCTTATGTATATTTTTTAACCTTGTCACTAGTTACATTCACGGAAGGATTTTCTCCAAAACCATATGGACATGCTAAAACTGGCTCGTCAAAATGTTTGTCAACAAGCATAGGATCGATATAAAAGTATGCTGATGAGAAACATCAGCAAGCTACCTTCATGAAAGGGGAAGAGGTATTTTTACATGTGCCAGAGCATTCAAAACGTTTGAAAATCGGGCCAACACCTAAATTATCTCCGAGATATTGGGAGACTCGTCAAAATGTTCGACACGCACAGGATTGATATAAAAATATGTTGATGAGAAATGTCAGCAAGTTACCTTCACAAGAGGGGAAGATGTATTTTTACATGTGCTAGAGCATTTAGAACATTTGAAAACTGGGCCAACACCTAAATTATCTTCGAGATATTGGGGGCTTTTCAAGATACTCAAGTGAGTTAGTGATAGGGCCTACAATGTCTCATTACCTATGCACTCTCGTATTCATCCGTTATTTCATGTAAGTCGTTTACGTAAATGCTTGTATGGGGATGACAATGTCATTAACCAACAGATTCTAGTTGATTTTATTGAACCTCCAACCCAACCGCATGAACCTGAGCAAATCTTAGACTATCATGATTTACGTACTTGTCATCATGTGTGTTGACAAGCTTTAGTCAAGTGGAAAGACCGACTTGAAGAAGGTGCCACTTGGAAAAACATTAGTGTTCTTAAGAAGAAATTTCCCACTTTTGTTTTTTAGGACAAAAACACTCCTTTAAGGGGGAGTAATGTAAGGCCAAGGCCAACCTAGGGGGTCATGGACCTAGGCCATGGGCTTGACTGCATGGTGTGGACAAGGAATCCTAAGAATGGACTATGGCTAGGAGTCTCAAGGCCTATATAAAGGGAGGTAGAGAGGAGGATTCAAAATGTAATTCCCTTGGGTCTCATACCTATTTTCCGCAAATGAATCTTGCCAACCCTCCAAAAACCCAAATCTGTCCTCTTAGCTTCTATAAATTTATCACAATCATTCCTGATGTGATTGAGGCTATCACACCACATACATTTGAAAGTATTACTACCCTTTGAAGGATCTCTTTGCTTTGATCCTAATGTCAAACCTTTATCCTCAAGGTGGACAGTTTTTAAGTTACGGTTCAATTCCTATATACCCTTCACAAGCTCATCCAAAAATGATTCTTCAATCTTCAAACCCTTCTCCTTTTATTGCACATGCATCTCTTCTTCTTTTTCATCCATACATGCACTTATCCCAGCCATTTTAACAAGTCTCTACTGTCTTTTGATAACCATGTTCACTAATTCAATCACTTCTTTCTAATTTGACTTCAAACCCACTTCATGTAACCATATACATGTGGTAGTGATGTGTGTGAACACACTTAGGAACACCGAGCATTTTTTCCCTCACCAAGAGGCTTTTTCCCCCGTGCATTGTATATACGCCCATCATCCTAGGGCTATCTTATCTTTCAGTTCACACTAAGTAATACTACCCTCTATTGTGTGCTATGAGCTTCCCCCGTCTTCTCCAAGTTGTGTGTGTTTCCTTGCAACACTAATTCCAAAATTTGGTATCAGAGTAGGTTGCATCCTCCCGGGCTTAGTCATCAGCGTCGCCAGCACACGCCTGCTCACGCGTCAGCAGGTTGACAAATACTTCGGGATAATTTTATTCAAATTTTTCATTCGAGCTCATTTCGGCCTCCATTTCCACTACAAGTAGTACTGCACATGCAATTTTGTCATTTTGTGCAAATTTGTTGTCAGTGCTATTTTCTCCATAACATGTCCCTTATAGTCTTCTATGGGTGTTTTGGTGGTAGGGTTGTTGCTACCAAAGCTATTTTGCCTACGGTTGAGCGAGCTCGTTGGCATGCTAGAGATGCATCGTCTCATGACTTGATTGCATTATCCTTGAAGCACACTATTACTCCTCACATTCGTTCAGCTAAATCTGCAAAACAAGCTTGGAATGTTTTGGCTGCTCTTTATGCAAGTCACAATGAGGCTAAAATTGTATTGTTTCGTAAAGAGTTGGAGTCAAAGATTATGCATGAGGAAGATGAAATGGACAATTAGTAGGCAGGCAAAAAAAAAGATGAGTTGCCATTATTGTAAATCAGATGATCACTTGATCAAGCAGTGTCCAAAATTGAAGGCAAAAGAGGCTGGTTCCACTACAAGTCCAGCTATTGTAGAGTCTTCTATGAAAGGATAATGTGATGCTGATGTATGCATAATGGGCTTTTAGTGCAAAGTGCGGTTATGATCCTTCCGTCTATGATGCATGTATGTTAGTTGTTGCAGACGCTTATGTGTGGTACTCTGACAGTGGTGCTACAAAGCACATTAACTCTCATTGTGACTTGTTCACCTCTCTCTCGAGGATGTCCCTCACGGGAATACAGTCACTTGTGAAAACAATGCCTCTTATTTGATCAAGGGGGTTGGAAAGATTGTGCTAACTGCTGCAAATGGAAGTTCTTTCACACTTGTTAATGCACTTGATGTACCTTGGATAAAAAAGAACCTTTTTTCTGTATCTGCACTTTCTAGACTTGGTCTTGTTATCAAATTTGTGGATGATAGATGTACAGTTCATGATCTCAAATTTGGTGATGAAATTGTTGCATCTGGAATTTTATGCTGTGGGATATACAAGATCACTTTGTAAAACAAGTGTGAGCAAAATTTTGCAAATGCAGTTGTGGATTCAAAGGCTGTTTCAGATGCAAAACTTTGACATGTATGTTTTGGGCATCTGAATATTTCCAGTTTGCTGTGTTTGCAGAAATCTGATATGGTTGCTTCTTTGCCGCCTCTTGAAGCACCTGTGAAGCATGTTTGTAAAGGTTGTATTTTGGATAAGATGCAACGTTCAAAGTTTCCAAAGGATGGTTTAGTTAGGGCTACATGTAGATTGTAGCTTGTGCATAATGATGTTTGTGGGCCCATGCAAACTCCTTCCTTGGGCAATTACCTGTACTTTGTGACTTTCATTGATTATTACTCATGGCATTCATGGGTATATCCGCTCAAAGCTAAGTCCTAATATTTATGTGCTTCAAGTAATTTCTAGCTATGGATTAAAACATCTCTAAATGTACTACATGCACCCGCCATCCGGATCAAGGAGCGGAGTATATGTCTCATGAATTTAATGCATTTTTGGATATACACCTCAAAAAAATGTTGTTGCTGAGAGGAAAAAGAGGTCACTTACGACAATGGCATGATGTATAATCAAGAGTCAAGCTTTCGTTTTGGCTTGAGGCCAAGTATGTGTGCTACTTATGTACTTAACAGGTGTCCTACGAAAGCTTTGCAGTCTATGACTCCTTATGAAGCATGGCATGGTAAAAATCCATCTATTGATCACATGCGTGTTTTTGAATGTTTGGCTTATGCCGCTTTAGTGCCACAAATCAGCACAAAAAATTGGATGATAAGGCTGTCAAAATGCCTTTTTTTTGTTACAGTACTAAAAGTAAAGGCTACAGGTTGTACCATCCAAAAACATAGCATATCTTGGTTTCACGGGATGTGTTTGTGGAAGATTATGTTCAGCCCTTGCTGTCATTACTAGAGATAGTAACGTTAGCTCATAGGACATTTATGACAGTTTATTGCCTCTTTTCAATGGTGGAAATTTGAATGTAAATTTGAATGAGGCAAATGTACATCCTATGGGGTTTCTGAAAATGTTACAAATGAGCCTATTATTAACGTAGATGTACACGATGTATTTGATGTGGAAAGGGCTGAGACATGCTAGAGGTATGCCAAATGGCTGGTGCATACTTTGCATGACAATAAATTAGATGCACCTTTGTCTAGTCATACTCATTCAGGTTCTCGCCATGCATCAGATTGTTAAGCTTTGGTTGTTTCTAGCTTATGTGATGTTGATGAACCTCTGTCTTTTGATGAAGCACAAAATTCAAAAAATTGGATGGTCCCATGCAATCAAAATATGATGCACTTATAGAAAATGACACATGGACTTTATGTGATTTGCCTCCTGGAAAAAGAGCCATTGGTACAAAGTGGGTTTACAAGTTGAAATGTAAGCTCAGCAGATAGTGAGATTGATCGCTATAAGTCTCAACTTGTTGCAAAGGGTTATATGTAGCAGAAAGGCATAAATTATGAAGAGACTTTTGATCCCACTTGTCGTATGACTACTATGCATTTTCTATTTGCATTGGCAGCTCATTTTGGATGGGATGTACATCAATCAGATATTGTTATTTCTTTTTGAATGGTGACATATTTGAGGAAGTTTATGCAGCATAGCCTTGCGGGTTTTGTCATTAAAGGGCAAGAAGATAAAGTGTGCAAATGTAAGAAAGTTTTGTATGGGTTGAAGCAATCTCCTCGTGCTTAGTATGAGAAAGCTGATACTCATTTGGTTAAACAAGCCTTTCATTACAATCCAACAAAAAGCACTTTGTATGTAAAATGTGAGGGCGATGTACTTCTCATTGTAGTTCTATATGTGGATGATTTGTTGATCACTGGTCCGAATGATGCACATATTGCTGAATTTAAGGCTGATTTGAATGCAACTTTCAAGTTGAAAGATTTGGGGATGTTGCATCATTACTTGGACATATGGTTTAAGCAGTGTGATGGTGGTATTGCCTTGTGTCAGACAAGTTACATAGAGACATTGCTATGTAAGTTTGGACTTGAGGATTGCAAACCTACTGCCACTCCCATGGAAACAGGTTTGAAATCGAGTCTTCATGATGGTGGTGATCCTATTGATGTCACTCTTTACCAAACTAATGTTGGATGTCTTATTATGTATGCAACACAAGGCCAGATATTCAATTTGTAGTCTCACAGGTCTTCATATTTATGAATAGCCTAGGGTCTAAGCAGTGGCAGGTTGTCAAGTGGATCTTTCACTAGTTGAGTGACATTTTACATCTTGGGTTGTTTTATCCCAAGGGGGGATCATTGCCACTATATATACATGATTTTTTGAACTCAGATAGGGCTGGTTGTTTTGACACACGAGTGTCCACAAGTGATTTCTACTTCATGCTCAACAGTTCATGCATATCATGGTTGAGAAAGAAGCAATCTACTATGGCCACTTCATGTTGTGAGGTTGAGTACATGGCAATCTTCAAAGCTACAGTTGAGTGTGTATGGCTCATGTGCCTTACGACTCATTTGGGTGTTGGATAGGACACTACCAACATCATTGACACTGACAGTCAGAGCGCATTGGTAGTTGTAAGAACCCAATTTTTCATGCTTGCACAAAGCACATTGAGGTGCATTACCACTATGTCAGGGAGAGACTCTCATCAGGAGCGATCAACTTGGCTCATGTGCCAACACAGAACAACCTCGCGGATCTTTTCACAAAGGAATTGTCTCATGAGAAGTTCAAAGCTTTCCGTAAAGCTTTGGGCTTACACCCCTTTTTGGATTAATTTCCTCACGGCATGGCACTTCCCTATACTTTATGTGCCAGCTCTTGTTCACCACATCACTCCCTGGGGGGATTTTTTACCATATACATGTGATAGTGATGTGTGTGAACACGCTTAGGACCGCTGGGGCATTTTTCCCTCTCTAGGAGGTTTTCCCCCCCGTCATTGTATATATGCGCATCACTTTAGGGCTACCTTATCTTTCATTGGACACTAAGTAATAATACTCTTTGTTGTTTTCCTTGAGCTTCCTCCGTCTTCTCCAAGTTGTGTGTGTTTCCTTGCAGCCCTATTTCCAACAACTCACCTATTGGATCTTCAAGATGATCCACCACGCTCTTTTGTAACTTCTGGTTAGCAACAGCACAAACAATTCTACTTCTTGGAATTTGATATTGTCTACGTTGTCATAGATAATTTTAAATCTCTTCTTTGTTTCTATCAACAATTTTGATGCAGAGAGTCCTTTGTTGCACTATTGCACCCACTTTAGAAAACACTTCTTTGTAACACACTCTTTGTCTTTGATAAGGTATTCATCCTTGAGAGCTTGTCTAAAAGTTGCCCATGTAGTCTCATGCACAGTCCAAATTCCATCAACTCGTGCCTGCAGTTCAAACACCAAAACCAAATCAAAGTTCTCCATTGTAGCTTGCTCATATGCCCCCTTGTCTTCCATAGCCCACTCATATACTTTGCAAAACTGAGAGAACTCGTCGACACTTATCCAAACACCCTTTGCTAACCAATCTCTTCTTTATCCTCATATGAGCCCCCCCCCCCCCCCCCCCCCCCCCCCCCCCCAAAAAAAAAACACGCACCAATGGAAGCACGACCTTGTGCACCACCACTGTGAGCAAAGGCAGCCGCCACCACCCAGTCATGCAGATTGAGGCAATGCTCTGCACAAGAAAGTCTACCATAGGTAGAGACGTGAGAGCTCTCTCTTCCTCTTATGAGTTGACAATGAGAATGGCTCTTCTTACTATAGATACCACTCCTTTGAGATTAAGCAACTTGCATGTGGGTTTTCTAGCTGCCACATTGTAGCTATGGAGCCACCCCTCCTTTGAAACTAGCCATCAAAATTGTTACCATATACATGTGGTAGTGATGTGTATGAACACACTAGGACCGCCGGGGAATTTTTTCCCTCTTTAGGAGGTTTTTCCCCCCGAGCATTGTATATACGCCCATCACTCTAGGGCTATCTATCTTTCCATTGCACACTAAGTAATACACTCTCTATTGTGTGCCTTGAGCTTCCTTCATCTTCTCCAAGCTGTGTGCGTTTCTCTGCAACCCTAATTCCAACAATTGGTATCAGAGTAGGTTGCGTCCTCCCGAGCTTAGTCGCCAGCAGCTCCAGTACACGCCTGCTCACTTTCTCCGATTTCAGTGAGCTTTGGCGAGCGTTCGCAGGTTGACAAATATTTAATTTTTGATTTGGGCTCATTTCGGCCTCCGTTTTCACTACAGGCAGTACTGCACAGGCTATTTCGTCATTTTGTGCAGAATTTCTGTCAGTGCATTTTTCAGCATAACAGGTGCCTTATAGTCTTCTACGGTTTGTGCTATATAGCACGTGTTGTTCCTGCTCCGTTTCTTCTATTTTTGGATAGTTTTCACATCAGGTGCAGCATTTACCATGGCTGACAACAACAACAACACAGATGTGTTCAAGATGTTTGTTGCTGAGGACAGGTTGGATGGGGACAACTACCCTATGTGGGCTTATATGATGCAACATGTTCTTGTGTCAAAAGGCATCTAGAATATTGTGTAGGGCATTCATGTACGTCCTGGTTCTCAGGATGTAGGCGATGTTGAGGATGTTGCAGGTCTTGCTGCAAGGATTGCTGCTGTTAGAGTTGTTTTGCCTACGGCAGAACAAGCTCGTTGGGATGTTAAGGATGCGCAGGCTCATACATTCATGGCAATGCCTGTGAAGCGCACCATTGTTCCTCACATCCGTTCAACAAAATTTGCAGAACAGGCTTGGGATATCTTGGCCGGTCTTTATGCAAGTCGCAATGAGGCTAAAATTGCTTTGTTGCGTAAAGAGATGGAGTCGAAGATTATGCATGAGGAAGATGATATGGACACTTTCCTTGCTAGTGTCAATGATATCAATGAGCAGCTTATTTCTGCAGGTGAAGTCATTTCAGATAGTTCCCTTGTGCAGACTATTCTTGATGCCTTACCAGATTCTTACCAGACTTTTGCTAGTACTTGGAGACTTATGACCCAAGGAAATCCTGAAGTTGCCAAGTTTGATGCATTATGCACATTGCTGTTGCAAGAGTCACTTTCCAGAAAAAACAGGACCAGACAGCGTGCAGTTGAACAGGCTTTTATTGCTTCTCAAAGAAAGGGTGGTAACAACAATGCAGCCACTTCCTATGGTTCTGCTGCAAGTGGCAAAACTTATGTTCCTAATGCTTCTGCTGGCAGCAATTCGTCTAGAAATTCTGGTGATAAGGGCAAAAAGAAGATGCGTTGCCATTATTGTAAAGCTAATGATCACTTGATCAAGTCGTGTCCTAAGCTGAAGGCCAAAGAGGCTAAGAAGAAAGAGGGTGGTTCATTGCAAATGCTAGTTCCACTACAAATGCAGCCATTGTTGAGTCTTCTGTGAAAGGAGACTGTGATGCTGATGTCGATGCAGAATGGGCTTTTAGCGCAGAGTGCACTTACAATCCTGCTGTCCATGATGCATGCTTGTTAGTTGCTACAGATTCACATGTGTGGTATTTCGACAGTGGTGCTACAAAGCACATTACCTCGCATCGTGAATTGTTTACCTCTCTCGAGTCTGTCCCTCATGGGAATTTTGTCACTTGTGCCAACAATGCCTCTTATCCAGTTCAGGGAGTTGGAAAGATTGTGCTTACTGCTGCAAATGCAAGTTCCTTTACACTTGTTGATGCACTTTATGTACCTGGGATCAAGAAGAATCTCTTGTCTGTATCCACACTTGCTAGACTTGGACTTGTAGTCAAATTTGTGGATGACAGATGTACAGTTCATGATCTCAATTTTGGTGATGAAATTGTTGCATCTGGCCTTTTGTGCCGTGGGCTGTATAAGCTCACTTTGTATGACAAGTGTGGACAAAATTTTGCAAATGCTGTTGCAGATTCAAGGGCTATTTCAGATGCAAAACTTTGGCATGCACATTTTGGTCATCTGATTTTTGCCAGTTTGCTGCGTTTGCAGAAATCTAATATGGTTGCTTCTTTGCCGCCTCTGGAAGCACCTGTCAAACATGTTTGTGAAGGCTGTATTTTGGGTAAGATGCAGCGTTCTAAG
The DNA here is from genome assembly GCF_014529385.1 of Adiantum capillus-veneris. Classification (NCBI taxonomy): domain Eukaryota; kingdom Viridiplantae; phylum Streptophyta; class Polypodiopsida; order Polypodiales; family Pteridaceae; genus Adiantum; species Adiantum capillus-veneris. The sequence goes on along the minus strand of NC_140959.1, from coordinate 77,640,325 downwards.
TTTCCAAAGGATGGTTCAGTTCAGGCCACATGCAGGTTGCAGCTTGTGCATAGTGATATTTGTGGGCCCATGCAAACTCCTTCCTTGGGCAATTACCTGTACTTCGTGACTTTCATTGATGATTACTCCAGGCATGCATGGGTATTTCTGCTTAAAGTGAAGTCCGAAGTTTTTATGTGCTTCAAACAATTTCTAGCTATGGCTGAAAATGTCTCGAAATGTACTTTGGGCACCCTCCGTTTCGATCGAGGGGGGGAGTATATGTCTCATGAATTTAATGCATTTTTGGCTAGTCGTGGGATAAAACACCAATGTACAATGCCTTATACACCTCAGCAAAATGGTGTTGCTGAGAGGAAAAATAGGTCACTGACGGAAATGGCACGATGTATGGTCAAAAGTCATGCTTTGCCGCATTCTTTTTGGCTTGAGGCCATCATGTGTGCCACTTATGTACTTGTCGGGTGTCCTACAAAAGCTTTGCATTCTATTACTCCATATGAAGCATGGCATGATAGAAAGCCTTCTATTGAGCACATGCGTGTTTTTGGCTGTTTGGCATATGCTTTGGTGTCACAAGTGCAGCGTAGAAAATTGGATGATAAGGCTGTCAAATGTATTTTTGTTGGTTATAGTGCTGAAAGCAAAGGTTACAGGTTGTATCATCCGCAAACAAAACGTATTCTGGTTTCACGGGATGTAGTGTTTGTGGAAGATTCTATTCAGCCCTTGCTGTCATGTACTAGAGACAGTAATGTAAGCTCACTGGACATTTATGACACTTTGTTGCCTCTTTTTAGTGGTGGAAATACGAATGTAATTTCCAATGAGGCAAATGTACAACCTATGGGGTTTCTGAAAATGTTACAGATCAGTCTATTACTGATGCAGATGTACATGATGTACTTGATGAGACAAGGGCTGAAAATGAGCAGGCTAGTAGTATGCCAAAATGGTTGGTGCACACTTTGCATGACCGTAAATTGGATGCACCTTTGTCTAGTCGTACTCGTTCACGCTCTCGCCATGCATCTTATGCACCAGATTGTTATGCTTTGGCTGTGTCTAGTTCACATGATGTTGAGGAGCCTCAGTCTTTTAATGAAGCACAGAATTCAGAAAATTGGATGGCTGCCATGCAATCAGAATATGATGCACTTATAGAAAATGACACATGGACTTTATGTGATTTTCCTCTTGGCAAAAAAGGCCATTGGTATGAAGTGGGTTTACAAGTTGAAACGCAAGCCCGATGGTGAGATCGATCACCATAAGGCTCCACTTGTTGCAAAGGGTTATGCACAACAAAAAGGCATAGATTATGAAGAGACTTTTGCTCCCATTTGTCGTATGACTACTGTGCGTTTTCTATGTGCATTGGTAGCTCATTTTGGTTGGGATGTACATCAATCAAACATTGTTATTGCTTTCTTGAATGGTGACATATTTGAGGAAGTTTATGTAACGCAGCCTCGCGGTTGTAAGACCGCGGGGGACTGGACCATGCAACTCTCCACCCAACCATGCCATATATAGACTCCTAGCCCCTAAATATAGCGTCCCTTGACCGCATGTCCATCCTGGCCCTTGGCCGGGGTCCGTGACCCCCCTTAGGGTAGGGCCCTGCCCGTAGGACCCATGTCCTGACATTACTCCCCCCTTTGGAAGAGTTTTCGTCCTCGAAAAAATAAGTGGTGTTATCTTCATAAGAACACTAATGTTTCCACCGTGGCATCCCTCATGGATCCAATGGTTTGTTGAATCGGAACCAGGTTCATTGGGAAGTTCAATGAAATCAAGAATAACATCTTGATTTTCCACATTGTTGTCCATGTACAACCGTCTTAGTTAACCAATCCATAACCAACATAATGTGAAGACTCCATTTAAAACTCACTTGAGTATGTTAAACGAGTTATCATAACTAAGAGGTGTCTAAATGCATACCCAGGTTTCAGACTTTCTGAAGGTACTTGAATGTGCAATATAACCTCGGCTCATCTTTCCATGAAAGTACTATGCTGACCTACTCATCAGCAACAACCAAGTCCTTCACTTGCTATGGTTTCTTGCCAGTAGCCAACCGCATCAAAACTGATGATTAAGGTTGATAACTTGAGAATAACAGGCAAAGACTAAAACTAGCCGTAACATGCCTTTCATCATTATGAAGCAAACTCCAAACTAGAAAGGTAACCGATCCAATTGTTTCACTTCTTGCTAACGTATGCACTTAGCATATCCTTTAGCGTGATTTAACGTATGCACTTTGCATATCCTTTAGTACTAAATAGAATGCTTGGAAACTGCCCATCCTACGCGGGATGAATAGCAGCAGTAAGAGTGAGGTGCTTTCCCCCAACCACTTACAGAAAGTCGCCCACGACTGACGACAAACTATAGCTCAATTATTGAGTATCCAGCCATATACTGGATATGGAATGGAGACATAGGTTGAAAGAAGATTGGAGTTTCAAACAGCCAATTACGAACACCCATACTCAACCATCACCTTGTATGGCAGGGTGTAAACTCATACTAAATCTGCAAGAGAGATTGCACGGGCCGTGCAAAAAATGGCAGAAACAATAATGTCCATGAATTTGCATGCCGCTCCAAATAAATTTGTGTTAAACACTAGGGCCCAGAACACCTAGTGTGCATGCATTTAACACAAACATATCTGAACCGCAATTCCATGACGAGACTTTGGACCATAATAGCATGTGACAACCCGGTCACACCTAGGTACCAACCATGAGACATTCTCATGTGCATTGCATACTTAGCTATATGTAGAAACAACCCTCTGTTAAGGTGGTTTCACAACACTTGTAATGGTAACAAGTTTGTACTTAGTACTCGACAATTTCTGGCCACTGAAATTGCTCCTGATACTGTGTGCTCAAAATGGTCGAATCCATGGATGCGACTAGCACCTAGGGACTTCGTCGCGACACATTGTTAGATAGTTGGCGCCAGTGTCAGTCCCAGAGACTCATATTCTCCACATGTGGAATATGTCTCAAACAAGGGTATCAAGAAAAGAGACATCCATCAAGTACGAGCTGGTACTTGTGCGTGGAGGTAACTACAAACACTCTGCGACAAGAGTGAGAGGGACCCTCATTATCATGCTCCACACTGGCTAAACTGAACTCCTTGAGTTCCTAGACCATGTTGTATCCCATGTGACAACATGTGCCAAATTGAATCCTACAAATGGATTCATAACAGCTTAATGTACATTGGACATTACCGCCCAAAATACGTGTTTCGACATGCCCTTGGCATGGATGTGACATATTCAAGCGTATTAAAATGCCTTGAAGAACCCAAGTAATGCAGACTAAAAACTGGAATAACACCAAATCAATAGATGCGTACCTGGAGTTTGAACTGAATGTTCACTTACCCGTATTGAAAGACAGAGGAGCACGTCTCCCACCTATGAAAGAACCAAGAAACATTGCACTGGGAACCCTGGGTGTTGCCTTTGCAATCCAAACCCTTGGATTAGAATCTACGTAGTCAAACCCTTTGGTAAGACTCTTTGTAGAAAATGCTCAACTAGCAAATAACGGTAACGAACATAATCAACCGTATACAGAACGATTGGAATCAACTTGAAAAGTGTGTTCGTCTGCTACCGCTTGGTAAATTGCAGACTTCTTTCCTTGAAAGTGTAACGAAAATAGATCAAACTGAGATCCTCCATGTCGATAGAGTGATTTAGCAATCACCCGCTGGGTCTTACCCCAAAACTGTGTTTCCCTAGACCCTCGTAGTGCTATAGAGAGAGCAAGAGACCCACACAATTGAGATGCCTAGCTCTTATGGACAGCCATGCTGTCTCAACTGCTTGCTGCATCTATATTGTGGTAGAGATCAGCTGATGTGAGAAAATCGATTCGAGTGTCGCACCAAAACATGTTGTGCTTACAAAACACCCAAAAGGTTTGGAATGGCGAGACTCTTGCTTGGCCATTAACATTGATGGGGACTTTCACTGAGTAGATCTGTTCAAGCTGATGAACAATCACTGAAGAAATGTAAGCATTGGGATCTTACCCTAGGTCTGACAATGGCTCTTAGCATGTGTGGCTCATAGCCCTTATGCCAATAACAAATTAGTATTCAATCGAGGAACCGATAAAGACGAATTGGAGTGGCGTCTTAGCCACTTACTAGCTGAGAGTTAGAGCACCTTGGCTCAGGCGGACTCACTAGCCAAACATGTAGCAAAATATTCTTAAGAGTTTGCATTATTCTTCTAGAGAAATAAGAAAGAGAGAAAAGAAGTGCATGCTGGGCTGAGGAACTTTCCTTGAACGACTAGGACGTGTCTAGTTGATTGCCATGCTCTTGTGCATCTTATGCCGAACGTGCAACTTATCCTATAAGCATGCAATAGTTTTCTGTTATGACTCTCTCATCGAGAGAGGTAACAGGAAAACACAACCAAGTCACAAAGTGACCCACTTACTGTATATGTGGTTGTGACAACCCAAAAATCATGGTAAACAATCCAGAACTTATCTTGTCCGTTACAAAGTATCTGGTGTTATAGCGGAAACGTGTTTCATGAGGCGGTAGAAGTGAATCCACCTAGCTAGCATGCCGTGCATACAGAATTTGAAGCCCTTGGCAAAAAAGTGATGGCCTCAAATGTGAGAGCCAAAACCGTAACTGCCTTGCACAATCTAAGCTGGTCGGGATTCTGTGAGCTAATATTCCCTATTTTGCCAATCCTTCAAACTTGTGTGCCACTGCCTTTGATGCCAAGTCATGGGGCAGTATCTTGGTACAAGGGAGAAGCCTTGCTTCGTATAAAATTGTCAAAGCACTTTGCTTTGTACAATGACAGTAATTGCCAAGTTAAGTGTAAACATGGAAAAAAAAAAGAAAAATTTAAACTTGGCTAACCTGGTCGTTGTTGCTGCAACCAGTTCTCATGAAATTTGGAAGGAAAAACTCATTCCAAAACGGCTCATAGCCATATCTGCACAGACGCCCTCGTATAGCGTATACACCTGTCTGGTACATAATGAAATAACCTGCAATAGGAAATAACCTGCAAACACATTGCCTATTCCTTCCCAATTGTGTATGCTCATAGCATATGCCAACAGTGGGAATCTTCAATGGCAGATGCCCAAATTGAAGCCGTGCTTCACATAATTACTTTTGTTCGCATAGACAACAAATGCTTCTGCTAGGTGTTAGTGCCATTACCCGTGACAAGGTACATGATGTGTGCGATGATGCATAGGTATAAACTCCATGCTTCACCATTTAGGATTGTCTCCATCGACTGACGTGCGGAAATAATTTGCCAAAGAGCCATGCCCTAGCAAATTTGGAACCGCAAACTCAAAGATGGAGAAAGAAAGACTCCTGTCAATCTGCCTGAACTTCAAAGCACTGGCCATGTTGAACATGTTTGCACCTTTTGTCAAATTTAACAGCAGGACATGTCGATCTCCCTGAGATACTAGACCTTGACATTGCCATAGCAAGCAATCACAGCTGAATCAAAAATGGAAAATAACTGCATACCTCATGAATTGTGTGACGATTTGGAGTATCATGGTGATGATATCTCTGGCCGCATGCATGAACACGCATACCAAGATATGGCGTGCCTTGACGTCGTGCTTGCATGCCGTCATAACTTACCCGCACAACTATTTCTGTCATCGAGCATGTTGTGGATTCTCCTTCAAGCATGAGGAAAGTATACTTCGATCCCCCTTGTTTAGGGCAGATACGACCTTGTCGTATCCGACTTTGTATGCCAATGGTGAGTCCAAACATGTATGGGGTGAACATCGTAGTGCTGACTGATGCCGACCCACCTTGTCGTTGCCTTTCATTTTGCATGATTAGATACTTACGTCGACTCGCCTCATCGACTGTGTTGTCAAATATCCATTGATGATGATCTTGGAGTCACGGTGAATTATGTGGAATTATGTAAATTGCGGTTGCCAATGACTTCGACTCCCTTTGCATGCCAAAGTTGCAAGCCGTGTCGTACCAACTATATTGTTGTCGAGAAAATATCTCTTGCTGCATATTTCCCTTGCGAATGCCCTTTGCCATGCTGGTCGTGTGACAGGTCGCTTGGGTTGTCCTTGGGTGGCCCATGGGCACCCTAGGGCGCCCAATAATGGGAAAAAAGAAAAAAAAAACCGAGCTTGGCGATGGCAGCAAGCGGCCGCGTGCGCAGATGCTGAGTTAGGAGGCAGAGTGCGCCACAGTCCCTGGCGGGGCTCGCCACAAAAGGGAGATTTGCTCCCCAGCCCAGCGCGCTCCCGTCAAGCCGAATAGCAGGCAATTCCGAGTAGGTCGAAATGCTTCTCTTTCCCGACTTGGGGATCCTGCACACGCGAGGCTTCGGCCTACGCTTGTCTTTCCCGACTTGGGGATCCTGCACACGCGAGGCTTCGGCCTGCTTCCTCCCCTATCACGGCCTTCATGCAAAATCCTTCATGCTTTGCACGCCATGTTTCTTCATGCACGACCTCCATCTCAAGAGAGCTAGCAAGAGATTCCTAGGGAGAGGGAGAAAGAAAGAGATCCACTGAGAGAGGCTCTAAGAGAGAGATCCACTCCTGAGAGAGAGAGCTCCATGCCTGCTCCTCCTCCATGGCTCCACATTCCCCCTTCCTCTCAACCTTGCTTTGATACCAATGTAAGACCGCGGGGGACTGGACCATGCAACTCTCCACCCAACCGTGCCATATATAGACTCCTAGCCCCTAAATATAGCGCCCCTTGACCGCATGTCCGTCCTGGCCCTTGGCCGGGGTCCGTGACCCCCCTTAGGGTAGGGCCCTTCCCGTAGGACCCGTGTCCTGACAGCGGTTTTGTCATAAAAGGACAAGAGGACAAAGTGTGCAAATGTAAGAAGGCTTTGTATGGGTTGAAGCAATCTCCTCGTGCTTGGTATGAGAAAAAGCTGACACTCACTTGGTTAAACGAGGCTTTCGTAACAGTCCAACAGAAAGCACATTGTATGTAAAGCGTGAGGGTGATGTACTTCTCATTGTGGTTCTTTATGTTGATGATTTGCTGATCACTGGACCAAATGAGAGACATATTGCTGAATTTAAGGCTGATTTGAATGCTACTTTCAAGATGAAAGATTTGGGGCTGTTGCATCATTACTTGGGTATACAATTTAGGCAGTGTGATGGTGGTATTGCCTTGTGTCAGAAAAGTTACATAGAGACATTGCTATGTAAGTTTGGACTTGAGGATTGCAAACCTATTGCCACTCCCATGGAAACAGGTTTGAAGTTGAGTCTACATGATGCTGACGATCCTGCTGATGTCACTCTTTACCAAACTGTTGTTGGCTACCTCATTTATGTATGCAACACGAGGCCAGATATTCAGTTTGCAGTCTCACAGGTCAGCAGATTCATGCATAGCCCAGGGTCTAAGCATTGGCAGGTTGTCAAGAGGATTTTCCACTACCTTAGTGGCACTTTACATCTTGGCTTGTTTTATCCCAAGGGGGGATCATTGCCGCCAGACTTACATGCTTTTTCAGACTCAGATTGGGCTGGTTATTTTGACACACGAGTGTCCACAAGTGGTTTTTGTTTCATGCTTGGCAGTTCATGTATATCATGGTTGAGCAAGAAGCAATCTATTGTGGCCACTTCAAGTTGTGAGGCTGAGTACAGGGCAGTCTTCACAGCTACGGTTGAGTGTGTATGGCTCAGACGCCTTATGGCTGATTTGGGTGTTGGACAGGACACTACCAACACTATCAACACTGACAGTCAGAGCGCATTGGCAGTTGCGAGGAACCCACTTTTTCATGCCCGCACAAAGCACATTGAGGTGCATTACCACTAATGTCAAGGAGAGGCTCTCAGCAAGAGAGATCAGCTTGGCTTATGTGCCAACACAAGACAACCTTGCAGATCTTTTCACAAAGGCATTGTCTCGTGAGAAGCTTGAAGCTTTCCGCAAAGCTTTGGGCTTACTCCCCTTTGTGGACTGATCATGTCCTCAGGGCATGGCACTTCCCTTTACTCATGTGCTAGCTCTCGTTCACCACATCACTCCAGGGGGGATTTGTTACCATATACATGTGGTAGTGATGTCTGTGAACACACTAGGACCGCCGGGGCATTTTTTCCCTCTTTAGGAGGTTTTTTCCCCCAAGCATTGTATATATGCCCATCACTCTAGGGCTATCTATCTTTCCATTGCACACTAAGTAATACACTCTCTATTGTGTGCCTTGAGCTTCCTTCATCTTCTCCAAGTTGTGTGCGTTTCTCTGCAACCCTAATTCCAACAAAAATTATTCAAAGAAGGCATTGATTTATCCCCAAACTACTTTCTTGAAGCCTAAAAAGGCCACCAAAAGGCACTGCAAGTCTCTAAACTCAATCATTGTACTGTAAACATCCCTTTCAATTCAAAGAACATAAAATCAACCCCTTATTGTAGTGAATTGTCCTCATCCAAAGATGCCCAAAAACCGTGGATCCCTTGCATGTAACAACTAAATTGGGCATAACTTGGCCAACTCAAGCCCAATTTGAACACTATAAAGCTAGACCAAATTCACAACTTGCCAAGATTCCTAGAAACATTAATTTGGCGTGTTAAAAAAAAATTTATGTCCCATCAATTGGATCCGCATTCAATAAAAACTTTACAAATCCATAACTTGAACAAATGAAATCCAGTGTGAGCACTATAAAGCACATCTCATAGATCCAGTCATAGAATATCAATGGACACCCTAGAAAACTGATCTCTTGGTACATATCCTAAAGATGATCCAAAATCAGATAAACAGACCCCCAAAAAAAGTTCTCGTAACTTCCCCATCTCGATCCGATCCATGAGCCCAGAGTGCTCTTCATATTCAGCTCATAAACCTTTCCTAGGTCCGGAGTTTGACGTCTTGGACCATTTCTAGATGATGTTGTTGTATAAGTAACGGACTTTGCTGAGAGTTATTCCTTCAAGGAGAAGCATGAAATACAATCCATGCATTTATACTCTTCTAAGTTACTATATTGGTGCACATTACATATCGCCACTCGTTGGGAGGGGAGGTCCAAAAGAGAACCAATTTGTACATCTCAAATGACAAGTCACATGACACCTTCTTTGTGCAGTAGTGCCTAGTATTGAATGAGGTATGGCTGAATGACAATGTTCTAAGGGAAAAGTGGCATTAGGTTTGGTCAGATGGGTGTGCCACTCAATTTAAGGCAAAGAGGCCCTTCTACTTTGTTAACATGTGCTTCCAGCTAACATGAAAAGAAATTAAGTGGAATTTTGTTGGTTTTGGCCATGGCAAGGGCAAACACAATGGCGCAGAGGTTGTTATAAAAAAGGGACTTACTCAGGAGTAGCTGAAGGTGAATGGGACCCCCTCCAATGTGCATGTGATGTCGTGTATTTGCTTAGGTAAAAGTTCAACCACTAAGGAAAGTCAAGGGTTTTTTTAGACATTATACTTGGTGAAGTTGAAAGGACATGCTAGTGGAACTCCAAACCAATTTAGAATGTGTGATCCTTGCACAATGTGAATGGGTACTCATTCACTGATACCAAAGCATAACGGTGCACACTATTATGATGCTTTTGTCATTTTTGTATATGCAGAGCCAATGGAGGCCTTGCATCAATCATGAATATGTGGGTGCAATAGGTCTTTGAGAGCATTGTATCTACAGAGGATTGTGAGGGCAGCAAGGATATGGATGACGGTGATCACATTGAAAGGCTAACCTAGTCTTGGTCAATATATGTGGGCCGCCATGATGATCCGCTAGCAACAATTTGTGAGGGAGATAAATTTTTCATGAATGCTAAAGCCCATAATGTTGAACTTGAGGGGGTCACTATATGTAAAACTTAAATATCATGTGCTTTCAAGAACTACTATTAAACCCCTTGACTATGAAAAAATCACCAATAAAAGGGACCTTTCTCTATTCAATGTGTGAATTTTTTTAAAGATCATTTTTTCAACACCTTCTATATGTGAAAATGTGAGAAAATACAAAAAAAATTAATCCCTACTATTGAGCCCATGCGATAAGCATTTTTTTAATTATAGTGCCCCCGCGATATGCTAAAGTGGTTGACATCTATCTTTTGAGATGTATTGCCCCAAAACATTACAATGCCAGAGCTAGAATTGATGGTATGTGGAGCCCTCTTTACATTGTCATGTTTGTGTTGACAAGACATTGATATGCAAAAGTGGGGTGGATCAGTATACCTTACTAGATGACTAGCCCCTTGCCATTTTGTATTCACTTCTTGTTAGGGCAATCAATTTCCATATGTCCCCTGTGGAGCACAATGACAAGGTGCTCGGGATATCTCTTGATGTATATGAAGCTATAAACAATAGCAAGCCGCTGGAAGTGTAGCGACATCATTAATGAGAAGTATCTCTTTTGACTATCTATTTTATCTCTTTAAGTGGAAAGTTATGTTAAGTTAAACCAAATACATTATTAACAAACCAATTCATGACTATTTGCAACCAAAAATATTGCACTTAACTCACAAAAAATCAAGTATTGAACGCGGGTCATAGCCAATTTGTATGTCATACAAAAACTCTTTACATTAATGATGGCATTTTCAACATTACATAAATTACAAAGTGTTGGTCTAAGCCAAGGAACAGGTTATAATCTAGTAGCATACCTTGGGGGAATTGGGTTACAAGTAGAGAGAGGTGCATTGAACTCGGGTCATAGCCAATTCTCATGTCATACAAAAACTCTTTACATTAATGATGGATTTTCCACATTACAATATATTCCAAAGTGTTGGTCTAAGCCAAGGAACATGTTATAGTCTAGTAGTATACATTGGCGGAATTGGGTTACAAGTAGAGAGAGGTGCATTACTTTGTTGGGCTGCCCTTGACACACAAAAACTAAGTACAGAACCTTGGAAAGAGATAACAACCAAGTTACACAAAGCATGTCCCAATGTAGGAAGAGTATCAAAACTATCTATACCTGCTAGGGCCTTCAAGGAAGGTATCTCGTCGCTTCTTTTTCTTTTTTGCCTACTTTTCTTGCTACTTCTTTTTTCGAGATATGTGTGTGGGTTGTGCCACTCCTTGATCTACCTTCTACAAGAGAGAGAGGGACTTGAATGAGAGAGAGAGAGAGAGAGAGAGAGAGAGAGTGAGAGCGTTGAGTTTTGGTTGCAAAGATAGTTGGCGAGGCTAATGGAGGGCTAATGGTGGAAGCAAACGAGGGAGATAGAAATGATGGCAAAGGAGAGAGAAGGATGTCAATGTGTAAGCTTGTGTAGCTATGGTGTTTCATGCTCTTGCTCATAATTCTCTATCGACAAGAAGACCTTATCCAAAATTCAATATAAATAATACAAACCTTGTGGTTCTAAGGTCTGTCGGGCTTGCTTCACGCGATTGAGTTACCCCAAACGACAAGGCTCTGATATCAACGTAAAAAAATTATAACACCACAACGGGCTTCAACATAGAGGGGATGGTTGTTAGCTCTCCACACCCAGCTTATGAGGAAGTGATGATGGTTCCTCAATGCTCAACATTTATAGTGGAATCCTACCTACCCACATGTGCCCAATCGCTCGTCTGTCTTTTCTTGTCGGCGTTCTCCCTCTGAACCCAAATTCCCTTGGTGCTCTAGCATAGGGAATCGCATCGACTGCCATTACAGGCTACGTGACAACTACTATTTGTTTCATTTGTGTGTTGGTAGCTTATTTTGGATGGGTTGTACATCAGTCGGGCATCAAAAGTGCTTTCTTGAATGACTTGTATAAGAAAGTGTTTTTCCTAGTCGATGGAAAAGCTGAGGGCGGGTGTGACCTGCCTGCCACCTGGTGGCACCCATCAGCTTTTGATATGCATGGTTTCAGGCTGGGTTTGGGATTTGTCCTACGAGTTCCTATTGTAGATGGTCCCATATTTTTTGTAGAGGCTCATGCATGGCCGATGATGGAGGTATAGGCTCCCCCTTCTTGTGACAAGTTGTAGGACTTAGTTTGGTGATCCAATTTGGGTGGGGTCACACACGGTGGCAAGGGTGTTTCTCTTGTGGAAACCCTTCAGGATGGTGGTGGTGATGTTTATAGTGTCAAGGGTGGCTCCTTATTCAACCAATTATGATGTTAATGATGTTATGCTTCTTTGTTGATTTTGTCAGGGTGGCTCCCCTATTGGCCGATGTAGTTGGTGCCTTTTGATGCCATAGCTCGTATTGACCATGGCTGTTAGTCTGTAATCCTTTTTATTATGCTAATATATTTCTACTACTCACATTTGTGAGTATCACCAAAAAAAGAAAGTGTATGTAATGCAACCTCATGGTTTTGTCAGGAAAGGACAAAAAAAGAAGATTTGCATTATAATAAAGCAGTGTATGCTTTAAAGAAACCTTCTCGTGCTTCGTTTGAGAAAAATGAATAAACATTTGACTGCATGTGGTTTTTGAAATAGTCCAACACAGAGAAACGAGCCAGTAGGCCGTGCCAATTTTGCATCAATTTGTTTAGCAAGAATATCAAGAGATGCTCTCATCTCTCCAAAGTGAAAATGCAAGGAGCCAACACGTGGACAAGTGAGAGAGAGAGTTTTGGTTGAAGGGGAGAAAATCAGAGCGATTTTTCCCGCTCTATAGGCAGTGACATAGTCGCAGGCTTATTAGGGGGTTGCACATACTCAAAGACATTTTTGCCGGCAACTGATCAGAGTGAGCCTTTTGGTGTCCACCGCGATCGTGCATGGTGGTCTGCAGACTGGGAGAGGAGAGACGGAGAATACCTCTCTCTCTCTCTCTCTCTCTCTCTCTCTCTCTCTCTCTCTCTCTCTCTCTCTCAACAATGGAGACTGTATGTCATTGTGTCGGCTTGACAAGGGTCTCGATCTCCCCCTCATTGCTCTTTCCGCATAGGGAATGGCTCTCTCTCTCTCTCTCTCTCTCTCTCTCTCTCTCTCTCTCTCTCTCTCTCTCTCTCTCTCTCTTCGGTGCAAGATATTTTGTTTGCATGCATCACAGGGGTGAGAGCATGAGCTAAGGTCGGGGCTATATGAAATCATGAGGGAGGTGGTATTGCCAGCGCAAGGATGGAGGGAGGGGAGGGAACTCAGGAGATTGAATGCACTGAGAAGGTCTCGATGAATGGGGGAATGGCCACACTTGATGCAATAGAAGCTCCATCTATTTCCTCTTGCGAGCAGGCAGCATATAGGAAGGCAGGATGCAACAAGATTCATTAGCAACAAAAAATGGTAGAAGGGGCAACATGAGCGGTAGGGGCCGGAGAGTTTGCTTTGCCAAGGGGGTGGAGAGAGGTCGAATCTGGAGAGATTCGCCTTACTAAAAGTGGAATGGACCCAGTAGAGTACCCCAATTTTAGAATAATATAGAAGCATTCAATAAAATGTGATTCTTGATTAAAGATGTGACCTTATAACACAATTGTGGAGAAAAGCCTTTGTTTAGCTTGATGTTTGAAAATAAAGAATGTCGCCTCTATTTATAGCTCATGCAAAGTGACTCTCCCCTTGAAGGCATGATCGTGGGTGGGGGAATGATTGATGAAACTACCCGCTGAATTGGGCTTCTGAGCGGGCAAGGTATGGACAACAAGGGCGGTTGCGGCACTGAATACTATGCGCTAAAGATGCAGTAAGCGACAACGTGGACTAAGCACAAGCGGGTAGGGTGCGAAGGTGGTTGGAGGGAAAGACAAGCTATGTGTGAAGTGTAGGTGGGCGGCTTTCAATAGGTCAAGTAGAGGAAAATTGCACCAATTGATAGTGTAGAGGTCCTCTCTCTATATATATATGTGTGTGTGTGTGTGTGTGTGTGTGTGTGTGTGTGTGTGTGTGTGTGTGTGTGTGTGTGTGAGGTCTCATGAGAACGTTCTTTGCATTCACGTGTAGCCTCTCCACCTTCGTCTAGCTCTGGTATGACAAATACTTGAGCGATATGTCTTGTTTGTGATAGGTTTGAGTAGCTCATAGTTTCAACTACTTTGGCATGCTTCTCATCTGTTGTCCACCACATCAAGCTATTGAGGTGGATCTTGTTGCTCCTAGGTCCATGCCTCACATCTATTCTTTGCAACATGAAAGGGTTGAGGGCTATAGGGTAGGGAGAATTGAGCGGGCAAGAAGGTGCTACATATCATGGGGTTGAGGGATGAGAGGACGTGGACAACTTCACAAAGGTGCAAAGTTGTAAACAGAGGGAAGTATGTATCAACAATTCTGGAAGATAGGACTAATGGGTACGAGGACATCTTTAGGAAACTTAAAATTATTGGAGTATTTTTGGCTTTCTAAAACAAGTCAAGGAGAAGAACTCGGTCGAAACCCCATACATTATATAGAATCTCCCCAGATTCTATATCAATTTAACAACCAAAACTAAAATCTACGTGCCTTGTCACCATCGTTGCACTGCAGAGCCTTCCCCATGTCCGCTTTGCCTTCTCTCATGGTAAGGCCATTTTTGCAACTCTTCGCGTCATCGCTCTCGATCCTAACCCCCTTCGCCTTCTTCCATCGCCCAGACCATCGGCCACTCCTACAGCCCCCAAACCTGCCCTTGTTCACGCATGCATCTCAGTACGGAGCTGCAATCCAAGATCCCGAGATGCAAACGACCCTCTCTCTGTCCACATTGCATCTATGTGTCCTCCCTTCAACACACGTCACCTCCTTGTACCCTCGTCGCCTCTCATCCGCATGAGCTCTGTGACTAGCATCAAGCCATGCAAGAGCCCAAGTGAGACCCACAGACGGAGGTAGAGGTGTTGTTGTGGCTTGCTCTGCAACCCCCTCCTCTGCCTCGCTCTGCAGCATTTGCATCCAGCATGCCATCTCCAACAGAGAGAGCGCATTCGCTTGCAGCCACCCATATGACATAACGAGGCAAAAAAAAAGAAGAAAAATGGGTCTATTTCTGGCAGCTCGCGCTCTATCAGGGCCTGCCGTCCGTAGAGAGAGAGAGAGAGAGAGAGAGAGAGAGAGAGAGAGAGAGAGAGAGAGAGAGAGAGAGAGAGAGAGAGAGAGAGAGAGAGAGCGCACTACCACAAGTTAGCGAGATACTCAAGCTGAAGTGATTGCATTTACAGAGTAACCTCTGTCAACACGATGAGTGTAGTTCGGAATTGGCTTGCTTGATGGAAAGCTGTCTGCACCAGGCCATACACCATTGATTTGCACAACCCCATCGACTCTTTCTTCTCACAGTTTTGCTAATGAAGCACCATCGTGATGCCAAAAAAACCTTTGTCTCTACCCCCCTTGGCTTTGACACATGGCATCGAGATGGTTGCCATAACAAAAAATTCATCTTCGCCTCTGTCAAGACAGTGGGCATCTCTCTCTCTCTCTCTCTCTCTCTCTCTCTCTCTCTCTCTCTCATGCACGTGCTATTTCCTCTCATTTTCTACTCAAAACCCTCAAAGCATCTTTGTAGATTCCTATTAAAACTAATGAATCCAAAATTGGATGGGCTTACTAAGGATGACTTTGAAAATTTTATTATTTCTTGCTATGATTAGACCTTTCCTTGCGTGGAAACAATTTGAAATTTTCTTTACTTCTTTACTGTTCAACCTTTCATTTCATAACTTTACATAGTACATTGAAAATTTGATCATTTCTTATTATGATTGGACTTTTTTTTCCCATGTGAACAAGTGAAATCTTCTTTAGGTTTTACTTTATTAAATAAATCCTTTTTTTCGTAACCGATACATGACTTGATTTCTTATTACTTTAAATGAAATAGGTTGTCACAACGATTTCTTTAAGGCAAGTGTTAGTGCTTGAGTTAAAATAGAAAACAAAGGGCGAGGACCCATGGCCGAAGCTCAAGTAGGGGCAAGTTACGTGAACTTGTTCAACATGAGGTCACAATTCAAATGAGATACTTTCTTTTCACCCTGTCACAGGCACCTCTTGGTAAAAAGCATCATCCTTTCATGAGTTCTTCCAAATCAGCCGTTGATCTCGTACGTAATCATTGCACTACAGAGACCTCCTGGCATTCTAGCGGTTGGGGTGGCAAGCTTTGGGTGCATGACAAGGGTTGCGTTGTCATCCACTAACTGGACATGAATCGAATGTATTCCAATAGCTGAGGTGGAATTGCTTTGTCAACTACTAGCAAAAATTTTGCTCAGGAATGCAACTGCAATGGAGGGCTGCGATCACCTACCTTGCAACCCTAGACCTTGACAGGAGAATCCACATCTAACATTGGTAGGTTGCATATAGGGTGCGCAAGGAGCTATGTGTAGGGGTAGGCTATGGTGGGGTTTTCGCACACAACAAAAGAGTGAGTGCGAGCATGGTACTAGGGGTACAAGAGGCAAGAGAGGAGGCGATGTTTTTTTTCTTTTTTGGGGGGGGGGGGGGGGGGGGGGGGGGGGGGGGGGGGGGGGGGCTTGAGACTAAGTGACACCCATATTAAATGCGGGGTGGAGTAATGGGATCGACGGTCGAGGCTGTGGGGTGGGATCTCGAGGCGCACTAAACCTGGCCAACTGGAAAAGCGAGGCGCACCATCAAAAAGGCGAGGCGCATTAAACATGGCCAGCGAAAAAGCAAGGAGCTATGTGTAGGGGTAGGCTATGGTGGGGTTTTCGCACACAACAAAAGAGTGAGTGCGAGCATGGTACTAGGGGTACAAGAGGCAAGAGAGGAGGCGATGTTTTTTTTCTTTTTTGGGGGGGGGGGGGGGGGGGGGGGGGGGCTTGAGACTAAGTGACACCCATATTAAATGCGGGGTGGAGTAATGGGATCGACGGTCGAGGCTGTGGGGTGGGATCTCGAGGCGCACTAAACCTGGCCAACTGGAAAAACGAGGCGCACCGTCAAAAAGGCGAGGCGCATTAAACATGGCCAGCGAAAAAAACAAGGCCCGACGAGACGATTAGAACCCAAGACCTGGCTGTCCGAGTTTAGGCTCACATAGGCTAACCACCTCACTCACGCATGCATTGTGTACTCACAATTGTTTTTATAACATTATATTATAAAATAAAATGCATTTCCCAAGCTATCTAGGTTTAGTGCTTGTCCAGGATTAGTTTTTGATTTGATTTTTGGGACTACGATCTTCTCGGCTTTCGCGCGTGAACTTCTCCACCTTTGATCCCATTGCCTCCTCTTAAATATAGGTGTTATTGTCAACGAGAGCTAGCTTAGTTGGTAGAACAAGAGCCCCTTGTGTCAAAGGTCTTGGGTTCAAACCCCCTTGACAGCTCGTATGACATGTGCCCTTAGGAGCTGTTCCCCTAGTCCAAATGATGGATTGGCCACCCTAACCCGACTGGGATGACTCACCTTAAGAGTCGGATTGCCTCCACCTACAGGGGTTGGCTGTGTGTGTTGTAATTTCAAAGTTCTACTCTCTCAAAAAAAAAAAAAAAAAAAGGTGGGGGTCTTAAAGCTAATGAATTTACCTATTTACCTTGGTTTTTATTCGTTTGTACGTAGGCCTATGGCAAATTATTAATGATATTGCAGTACTGGCCATCGTGATCTCTAAAAACCGTGAAACTCCTAGTTGAGCGCTAAACCGTGAAACTCATTATAGCTGCCAGCTGCTGCAATGGAGGAGGCTCAAGGAGGAGAGACGAAGAAACGAAAGGCAGAGCAAGTGGACTCTATCGAACCAGACGATGAGATTGTATGGCCGCCCTGCGTCATCGTGGAGAACACACGCCTCTGCAAGACCTCCGATGGGAGATGGACCGGCCTTGGAAACACAGAGATGTCTTGCTTCCTTGCCGGTTGGTCTCCCTTCCTTCCTTGTCTTGCGGTTTCTCTAGGGTTTCTGCTAGATTTAGCATGCTTCTCTTTCTTGTCACGTTTCTTTATCTGCCTCTGTGAAGCGGTTTACAAAGAATTCTCTATCTACTGCCAATGCAGCGCTGTGTCTTCTTTAACTGTGCTTCTTCGGCTGAAGTTTTTCTCTTTCAAGGGTAATCCGTATGATAAGTCGTTGGGATTTCATCAGTTTCTAGAACAACTATGTGTGGGAAGGCAAAAGAATGGAATTGAGGCAAGAGTACTTAATTACTCTAGAGCTTAGGAAATCACCACTGCCTGCATCTTGCTTGTGATGCATCAAGGAAACAGACATTGTCTTATATTCTGGTTATGCATACATTGTGGCTCCCAAATTCATTGTCAGCACCCTTTTTTTAATCAATATGGAGCACTTCATCTTCTGGTCATGCATGCTCATTCTTCCCTTGTCAATAGTAGCAAAGCCCCTGTTGCTCCCACTTTCATTAAGAAATTCACTATCCAATCATCAGGTTGTAGAAGAGGATTTAGTCTGATGCATTCACCGATGTCTTGCGGTGGTTTTGGCTTGTCCTTTAAGCTATTTAACATGATGTCCCTCCCATATGCCGAGAATCTGGTGATTATATACAACCGGCATCTTGTGCCAACAACAGCAAGAAAAGCATTGTTAAAAACTTGGGTTGAGGCAAGTCCAACCTTTCTCTAAGTAGGCTTATGACAAAGTGTGTCGAAGGTCTCTGCTTGAGAAGTAGTTGACGGGTCTTCGTTTTCCTTGCTTTTGATTAGAGATTGGGCACACCATGGGAAAGCCCAAATCATGTTGGGGGAAGGAGGGTCATCGCGGACAAGTGATTGTGCAGTATCCACCCACTATGAAGGGCCTCAAGGAAGCAGAGCGTTTACATGAGCATTTCAGATCTTCTAGTTTGGGTCGCTTTGAGTGGATGCGCGTCAAATGTATGTGGCATGGTCTTCCTGGTCATGAAGGTATAGACGAAGGCCCAGATCTAAAGCGCTTTGACGAGGCTTGCAATATGGAGAAGAGAGTATTGTATGGCTACCTTGCAAAAGTTGGTGATGTCGACAAGCTTACTCCCATGAAGAAGAAGCACAAGAAATGCACTACGAAGAGGAAGAAAGATATCGAGGCTGTAGCGGTTGCTCCAGACATGCGAACTGCAGGGTAGTCTTGCTTTCTGTGTGTCCAAGGAGAGCCTTTAATCCAATTTGGCATCTGGAATCACCCTCAAGCGGACCCTTTAATCGCAAGTTAGTTGGGGTTATAATTATTGAAGAATTTGGCTGTGCATTTCGAACTATACATTCTAGGAAATAAGGCTTAGTAGAGGTGCGAAAAGTGAGGTTACAACAAGTGCAGGCCAAGGCCCTGCATTTTTAATGCTTGTGGTCCTGTTGTTGAAATAATGGTATGGTCTGTATGAGCTTTGCCACAAGTTTTTGATAGTTTCCAGAGTGTATATAATGGGGTATGACTATCACGGTCCGGATTTTGTGGTTGGTCTGATGCAATTGTGCTAATGTATTGGAATGAATGCACAGCAAGACACTTATGTGGCTACAAAGAGAGTTTCAGAGAGAGAGAGAGAGAGAGAGAGAGAGGAGGAGGAGGAGGAGGAAGAAGAAGAAGGAGGAGAAGGAGAAGGAGAGAGAGATCCTGGGATTGCAATCTCTCAATGCAGCTTCAATATGCCATATGTATGTATGTATGGTTGTAGTTTGATTATGTATGGGCAGTCTGATATTTCATTAAGGCCGCTTCAACAGGCCAGCAAGGCCATATGAAGGCACTTTAAATACGCCTACGTATGGGCATGCCGCAGGCTTTACATTGATGGTGTTCCTCTGCTTGTTGTAAGGTTCATCTGATCAATCCATAAAGAAGGATTATCACACATTACTAGCAATTTGGTGAGTGATTTACTGCTTGCTGTTAGCTGTGAGCATGAAAGTTTCTACTTTTGCTCTGGGTGTTTGTGATTTTTGTTTGGTTTAGGCTTGACCAAGAAAACTGGTACAAGGTGGGTCCACTGGGCTGCCCTAGTTTCACTTGTATCACAAAGCTGTTGAGGAACCAGCTCAACTATAGATTTAAGAATGAGCTCCGGTCTTATGACCGGCAAGTAATGCAGTGCCATTCAAAATGCCAATCTTAGTTCTTTGAAGTACGAGGAGTAGAATGAAGATAACTTTGCTTTGAACGACATCAATCCACCTATCTAGAAGACAAGATGGGAGTTATCTACAGTGGTGGCTTGTTTGCCCTCAATCTCCACCAGAGCGACTCACCCTGTACCCTAAACATGCTTGTCGCCGTGCTCTGTCGTGTGTACTCGCGGTCTAACTCTCCTAGCTGCTATGTGATGTGACCTGACCCACCGTCGTCTTTTCTCTTTGGATGAGCTTTCCTCTTAAGAAACAAAGAAGGGTAATCTCTTGGCAATAGCACAATGACATTCTCTAGTTGGTGCATCCTTATCTTTGCCCAAAACTCTTCGATAAGTGTTGTTTGGTATGACGATCTGTACAAGGATCCGTATAAGGATTGTCTCAGGTTCATATTGAACCACAAGTGACTCAACAAGCTCTACCAACACCTCATGAAAAACTAAGTTACTCTACTTATTACCTTTAAAAGCTAGACACACTTAAAAGCTCTCTGATATTTCTTAAGTTAGTGAGTAGCTCGCTAAAAGTTTTGGAGGACAAAGACGATCTTTGATCGAGAGGAGAAACATCGTATAAAGGTTTGTAGTGGTGCTAGATCGCCATTGGACATCTCTACAAGTTGCGTGGTGGTGTTAGTACTTGGGAGAGAGAAATGTAAATGGACTTTTTTGGGGAGAAACTATTACAAGAGCTAGATACTACTTTACAAACGAGTATGATGAATTGACCAAAGTTGATGGTCAAAACCGAGAGAATCAGAGAGAGTTTGGAGGCTATGTTACATTTTTTGCAATAAATCTAAACAGTTGACGAGAGACTTTACACCTTACTTGTATTTACATCTTAAAAATGACCAAACATACGGCTAAAGGCTTCACATGTTATACAAGTTTGTCTTCAAAATGACTATAATGATCTAAATGGCAATGTAGTTACTCGTAAAAAGTAATGGTAATCATATGCATCTAGTGTATGTAGCCCTCCAGGCTTTACAATATCTTGTGAAGATTATTATGAGAATTTCCTCTTCTTTATGTATGGTGATGCTATGAAGTGTAGCTATGACATGTAAGTCATTGCTTCGTAGTCATAGGGGCAATCTCTATTATCTGATATTATAATTGACAACTAAAACCTCTACAAACTGTCGTTGTTCAAGTTTCATGGCTATACCTTTAAGGACTCAATTATTGCAAATTAAGTGTGCAAGTATGATAACCTAAGGTCTTGATCACTACGGATCGCGTAATACATGCATCACGTGCTAAAGACTCAATCACCATGAATTAAGTGTACATGCATGACAAATAAAACTTATCTTTTGTTTTGGACATGACATATTAAACTCTGTGTACATGAAGATGTTGCGGATGACCTTCATAATTCCTCTTCAACTATAAATGGTTTTCAAATTTCAGCTAGGAGTGTGACAATAAATTTTATGGAAAATTCCTATTAGCCCTACCTAATACATATACATACTATAATGGAAATGAATATTTGAATATTTCTTTTGGATTTGGTTTTATGGATGGTGCATTGAGGATTGTTGTGATTAGTAGGATTACATGGTATGGTGTTGTTTAGTAGATTAGTGAGTGGTTAGGTTCAAGATACCTTAGGGATGACTTTGAGTCTAGTTTGTGAGTGTAAATGGCTTGCATCATTTATTATTAGCGCAATTATAATTTTTGTTGTAAATGGAGTTTATGGATTAGTTTTTTATTGTAATCCAAAGTGGATTGTATCTTTTTTGAGTGACTTGTCGTCTATAAATTAAATATGTGCAAAAGGAAGAAGCTCACTTTTGTACAAGTGGGCCATTGTAATGTTTGAGTGGTCAATATTCTTTGTGGAAATGAGCTTCTAAGGAGGAATTGTATATAAGCCAATTTTTGTAATCTTAAGCCAATTTTTGTAAAATATGTGCAAAAGGAAGAAGCTCACTTTTGTACAAGTGGGCCATTGCTTTTGTCTCTCTTTTGCTCTCCTTTCTATCTCTCATCCCCGCTTGTTGTGACGGCCAAACACAAGAGCTTTTTCAAACTTTTTGTATCACTATTGTTTGAAGTGGAATGACATTTTTGAAATGTTTGAACGGTCAATATTCTTTGTGGAAACGAGCCTCTAAAAAGGAATTGTATTTAAGCCAATTTTTGCAATCTTAAGCAAACTTTTGAATTAATCAAATCTCGAGTTTACTGTGCATTGGGTCAGAGAGAGAGAGAGAGAGAGAGAGAGAGAGAGAGAGAGAGAGAGAGAGAGAGAGAGAGAGAGAGAGATTTCTTCTCTTCCCTACGCGCTCTACGGAACTCCCATTGCGAAAGCGACACCACCAATGCGTTAGCAATAGCTAGGGCTTCAATCTAATGCCAAGCTTGCACGATTCCGGTGTCGTCCCGAAGCAAGCTCTTGCGAGCTTCCGGGTGAGTTTTCTTACAAATTGTGTGTTTGTTTGGTGATTTCTTTGTACCCGTGGGTTCATGGTGAGTAGAGCTATGGATTAGGATCATACAAATCGAAAAGTGATGACCTGCATTTTACTGCATGTCTTTGTACGTGATTGTCGCACAAGGTGATTTGAGGTAGGATATTGTAATGGAAATAGCCCATGAACTTTGAGAATAGTGGAATTAGGAGAATTGAAAAGAGCATTTTTATGAAACTACTTTGAGAACATAGAAGGTGAACTTAATTAGCGGTAGCAACATAACCATTATACTTAATTAACTTGGCATGAACAATACTTTTGCAAGAGAGACAGTTTAGAGAACTTGACAACGTTTGAGGACCGGATTTATGTGGAGCTGGTCCCCCCTCCATCAGGTTTTTGTATTATAGATTCTCCCATAAAGAGGGACTTGGTATAATGCAATCTTTGTGTTCCTTGTGACCTTGGTGATGCTATGAATATGAACAGCTTCATGCATCACGAGCATAACATAAACTTTGTAAAAGCATTAACCATCCTGGCCTCAGTCCCAAGGCCTCAAACACCTTCAAAGGTGGAGAGTTAGCGGGGAACGATGGTAGGGAAGAGGAAGAAGAAACATTCATAGGAGAAAGAAATAGTTTTTTACTTATCATTACTCTTCTTGCTTAGCATAGCATAATAACAAAGTAATGAAGATGGAGAAGATGACAAACTTAAGCATTGAAGCATGGCTCTTGGTTGGATTTGCATTCCATAGCCAAGAGTGTTGGTTCTTAACAAGCTTGGAGAAGGAGATGGAGTTCTTGCACTTTCACCAAGTGAGGATGTTTGAAAAATGAGTGTGTGAGAGGTGTATACCCCCAAGCACACCCCTTGCTTGCTTTGGGAGACCTCTCCTTTTTGCTTAAGCTTAAAGCTCATTGGACCCCTCTTCTCCTAGCCAATCACATGCACAATGCATTTCAAGCACATGGGTAGCTTTTGGACAAGTGTCCTCCTTACCCCTTTGAGAGAAAGATTGAAAATATCTAGATATTTGTTGAATTGAACTAGAGGCTCATTGGACCCCTCTTTAGCCCAACCAATAGGATTTAAAAGCACAATGTGGCTAAGCATAGGGAGAGTCTAACATGTGTCCATGTGTCCCTTGAGAAAGGGGGACTATCTGGCTAAGCATCGGGAGAGCTTCACATATGTGCATGTACCCCTTGAGAAAGGGGGTGCCCTTTGGGTGAGTGGGAGGTTAAGTCAAAGTTTCCCCTAACTTTGGGACTTTGTCCCTCCTTTATAGGGTCTCTTTTTGACTCAAGCATCTTACCCCCCATGCATGAGAAGCTTCTCAAGCACCTTTCTCATCAAGCACGACAAGCACCTCAAGCATCTTAGTCAGCAAGCACGACAAGCACCTTAATCACCAAGCATGACAAACATCCCCTTTTATCTTTCCATATTCAATGATCAATTTAATATGAGAAAATCATTTGATAAAGTTAGTTATGACATTACCTCTCTCTTGAAATCATAGTAGTTCTCAACTATGAGGTAGAGAAGATAAAGCCTAGTCATAAGTCCATGTTTCTTAGTGCATAGAGGATCCCTTTTTACCCTACGACATCATTCCAAGAGAAATGACTAATCCATTTGGAGCTTGGGAGACTTAGCTGCCGCAAGTATGTTTGCTCTTTATTCTATGTCATACTTTCAAAGTAGAGTGACAAATTCTACTTGATGTTTGTGAGATGTTATCACCACAAATATAATCATAAGCATGCATACTATTTAGATTTGTGCACATTAAAAAGAGAACTAGTCTTATAAGACAAAAACATTGTTAATTTAAAATGCATTTTCATTTGCTTACTCTAGTGTAGCATTGTAAGTATTTAACAAGGTTCAGATTATCTTTAAGCTGGGTTCTTTGCATCCATTTAAAATGATAATTCTTAAAAGTAACAAGATATCATTGGATAATCTTATCGTTGTTAGCGTGCAAACAAGAAGGAAAATGAGAACCTCTATAGCCTTGCACACACCACAACGTCGGAAAGAAACACCACAAAGTTGCGGAAAACACTTATGTCGAACACCTATAGAGTCGGGTGGAAAACAGCCCTAACCCAAACCATGATTAAAATTGATGAAAACCAAGACCATAAAGATGAAGCTTGTGTCGTGTAGACCTGCATAGAGTATCCATATGCTTGATTCCGACATCAGACGAGAGAGTTACAAGCTTTCGAAGTTGGGGTATCTCTCAAAAGCTTTAGAAAAGCTAGTCTCTATAATGAAAAAGGGTGTGCAGGGAATTGCAGCTATTAATAGGGGATTTTTTTGGCTCTTATCCCAAGGGATTTCCTCTCTCTTCTTAGCCGACATGGTTCTCTCCTTGGGCACCTTTTAATTGGTTCAATTTTGGCCTTTTTTGGGTCAAAAATGAGATGTCGGTCACTTTTTGACCAAGGCAAGTGGGGAAAGGGGATGTCCAGTGGACAAAAAAGGTGGCCAGGTGCTTGGGCAGCTGGTATGGACTCAAAATGGCACCAACACCCACGAGCCCTCACAAGCAAGGCAAGGAAGCTCCATTAGCTTCTTTGATACACCCTTAGGGGGTACCCACTCCCCCCCTTATACCCTCCAATTTCCACTTGCTCCCCCCCATGTGGGATTACTCCATTGCCACTTGGCACCATCCTCCCACCTCCCTACTTAAGCCAATGAATTTTTTGTTTTGCCCCCCACATCGAGCAATCTTGGCGGAGGCGTGGCGGGTGACTCCGAGCACCGAATGCGATGCTGTAAAGCCCGACTTGGAGTTTATCATTTTGGCTATTTCCAAAAATTCTCGGCCACACCTTTTCTAATTAAATCCATCAAATTAGCCCACTTGTCTTTCCTTGCATGCATTCACACACACTTTCTAAGTAAGGAACCGCCCACTTCCAATGCATGTAACTTATGATGTATGAGTCCAATTCACCGGCTATCAAGCATGATTGAGAGTACTCATTGGAAACCACCTTTTAAGAGTTTGACCAACCCAAAACTATTGCAAATGACTAAGCAAAACCAAGCCTTTATACATATTTTTTACAAGAGCACTATGAAAACTCAAAGCATTATGAACATCTATGTACTCGAGGCTAGTGAGCAAGCGTTTTGGCATGACTTAGTGACTTCATGCTTATCCAAAAATGCCTGACATAGCTTGCCAACCTCCCCTTGCCTGCTTAGTCATTCATGACAAGTAGAGGTCCCTAAGGTGAATAACTGCTACATTTCATCCCCAAAAACCTCACCCACATTTTCAGATGTCTCCACATTGTCTCCTTCTAATGATAGCATTTCTTTAGTCACAATTATCATCAAACGTGCCAGATACTTCTTCAATCTATAACTATTAACACGATACTTATGCTGTGCACCATTCAAGTCTGCCAACTGATATGTGTTATTTTCAAACTTGTTTACAATAGTAAAAGGACCTTCCCATTTGATTTGAAATTTCTTCTGGAAGGTATTGTCCAATTTGCTATTGTATCGCAACACCAAATCACCTTTCTCAATTTTTTTATCCTCCACGCATTCATTGGCTCAAAGCTAAAACTCTACTTAATTGCAAGCATTGTAAATCCAATAACCTTTCCTGCCATGCATTTGTTTGCTCCTCATTTTCCAATGATAACAACTTGAGAGCAGGAATTCCATTTCAATTGGCAGCAAAGCTTCCTTGCCATAAACCAAGTGGTAAGGGGAAAATCCTGTGCTTGTTTTGATAGCAGTTCTATAGGTCCATAACGCACAAGGCGACTTTGAATCCCAAGTCTTCCCATGTGTTTGAGTCATCTTTGTCAAGATCTTTACCAACTCTCCATTGAACCTTTCATTAAGACCATTGCATTGTGGATAATAGGGAGAACTGTACCTATGTTGTATACTGAGCTTTTCGCATAAGAAATCAAACAACTCTCCTCTAAATCCTGGTCCTTGATCAAAAAGTATCTCTAATGGCACACCAAATTTGCAACATATGTACTCATAAAACAAATTTTTCCATCTCTTTACTGGTAATCTGTTTGACAGCCTTGGCTTCTGCCCATCGTGACAAATAATCCACTACGGTCAAGATGTAGGCATTTCTTTTGCTAGTCATACGTAAAGGTCCAATAGCATCGAGACCCCATTTCTCAAATGCATCAAAAGCTAGCATTATCTTTTGCAATTCAGGCTTCAAAATTCTCTTTCCCATTCTTTGGCAAGACAAACACGACTTACACCAATGATTAACATCCCGTTGAATACTCGGCCATATGTAACCTTCTTGCAAGATCTTATGCACAATGATCTTCATAGCAAAATTCCCTCCACAAGATCCCTTATGATTTTCTTCCAGAATTTTGTAAATTTCTTCTTTCCAAGGTACACGACGCAAAAACAAATCACCTCCTTTCATATAAAGCACATCATCAAGCATTTTATATTTCCTAGCTTTTCTTATGAACGCATACTTTTTAGAAGACAGTAAACCTTCAGGTAGAACACCTGTCAATAGAAAATCTACTTCCTTTGATAAGATTTCCCTCCCATGATATAAAGGGCATTTGACTTTACCACAAACACACAAGTGATCATTTCTTGGGCAGCATCATGGGCTTCTTCATTTTGAGACCTCTCAACATGCTGCAAACTCCATGCTTCGAGCTTTTTGAGCAACACTTTCACTTTGAAGCATAAATTCTTCAGTTTAGGGTTCTTATTCTTCCATACTCCCAACACTTGCTTCACAACCAACAAAGCATCTCCTTTAATTTGCAAGCGTCTAATTTCCAATTATAAGCAAATATGCAAACCACCTTCAAGAGCCATGTATTCTGCTTCATTGTTACTTTTGGCATCAAGTTTCAGCCCTTGCTTTCTCATAAGCTTCCCTTGTGCATCATAAATGACAATGCCTCCTGAAGCAGCATCATGACTTCTTCGATAAGAACCATCAAAGTACAACAATAAAGCATTAGAAAGGGCAGGAGTCTCGATTTTCTTTTTCCGCACCACCTCTTCTTCGACCAAAACTAGAGTATCCTTATAAGCGAGAAGATCTGTCAGGGTAGCTCGAGTACTTTCCTCCACTAAAAAGGTAAACTGAAACTCTTGAAGCTCAATAACCCATTTCATCATTGTTTTTGATATATTGAATTTTTGAACAACTATGGAAGCAATGAATAACTGGTGAGAAAAATGAATGACTTTTGTAGCAAGTAGTGTCTGAATCGTCTGCAAGCATAAACCATACTGGTCATCACCAATTCAATTTCAAAAAAATCTCTTTCATGAGGAGTCTTCACTCTGTTAGCATAATTAACAGGCTTCATATAAAGAGATTCCTTCCCCCTTTGCAATAATATAGCTTCAATAGCATCATCTCTCACTGATGGGTTGACATAAAACTCCTTTTTCCAGTCAGGAGCTTGCATAATTGGCAACGTACTCAAAACCTCTTTAACTTTGTCAAAAACATTGTCACAGTCATGAGACCACTCCAAGGGATCATTCTTAACTGTTTGCTGCAATGGATACAATAGCTGTGATGCCAAACGTATGAAGCGAGACAGATGTTTAACTTTTTGTATGAAAGTGGCCAACTGTTTGGTATCTTTTGGAGGTGACAGTAACAACAAAGCCTCCGTTTTCTTTGGATCTGCTTCAATCCCATTTTTTGAAATTACATGCCCTAGAAGCTTCACCTGTGGCTGTGCCAAATGACATTTTTTAGGATTAAGCTGACCTCGCATTCATCATACCTGGCAAAAGTCATTTCAAGCTTTTGAACATGTTCTTTCCTTGAACTATATACATAGAAATCGTCTATGAATCTTTTGATAAACTTCCCAAGAAACAGGGTAAGGACCCAATCTACTTTTCTTTCAAAGGCTCCTAGCCCATTTGTCAACCCAAAAGGAAGGCAACAAAAGCAGAAACAACCCCAAGGCGTGATAAAAGTAGTCTTTTTCCTGTCTTCAGGAGCAAGGATAAGTTGAAAGTATCCTGAATACCCATCACAGACACTGTATCTTTCAAAACCAGCCACTACATCTAATAATTGATCAATAAAAGGCAAAGGGTAAGGATCTTTCTTGGTCACCGCATTTAGTGGCTTATAATCAACACAAACTCTCCAACGCCCATCTTTTTTTTGGAGTGACCACTACAAGGCTCACCCGTTCAGCATTATCAACTGGCACAATGAACCCTGCATCCAATAGCTTATCCACTCCTTCCTTTAAGGCATTCATATGCTCCTTGCCCATCCTCCTTAATTTCTGCCGTATTGGCTTTGCCCCTTCAACTAGCTCGATCTTCACAGGATCCCCAACAAAACCCCTTATTTCCTGATATGAGGTAATGAAAAGATTTGGAAACCTGTCCAACATTGCTAAGTACTCCCTTCGTTCTCCTTGTGTCAAATCAGTACTCATCATATTTTGAATCAACTCTTTCTTCACTGGCAGTTTCTGTTTAGGTTGCATCAGCTCTTCAAGTTGCTCTAAACGGCTTGAAGCATTTATATTCCCTGATAATTGCAGCACTTCACTAACTTCTCTCTGTTCCTCATCTAACAAAACAAGAATGACACTTCACCCTCATCAAAGGAACTCGAAGTAGTGCTACTTTCTGAGTCCTCAGAAGTATCATCACTGGTAGTTTCGGACTCATCATTCTCACTCACATCTTCAAGTGCCATAGGTTGTTTGGTAGTCATATCAAACACCCTCTTTTCACCCTTCTTGCCATGCACACCGATTGTGCCCTTGCCCCAATCTTGCACGGCACCAAGAGCTCTCAACCAATGTCGTTTCAAAATGAGAGTAAAGGCTCCTAGACGAGCTGGCATAACATGAAAGTTCACCATAACGTTCACGTTAAAGACTTCAACTTCCAAATTCTTAAGCATCCCCAAACATTTTACCTTGGCATGGTTTTCTAGTCGAATCCGAAACCCAGAGCTTCTGCATGTAATGAGACCCAGTCTCTCGACACATGACTCTGTGATCACACAAACTTGAGCACCTCTATCAATGTAGGCTTCTCCCATGCCCACACCTTTGTGCCAAGCATTCACCACAGGATAGATGTCGGATAACTCTCCCACGGACAACACTCTAACTTGTCCATGCTTCGGCTCTTTTTCTGGATTCACTAATGACTTCCACTGCCTTTCAAGTTTGGGCATCATATTCATCAACTGTCCAAAAGTACAATCTACTTTCCTCCCAATTAGGTCTTCCTTTAAACTGTAAGCTATTTGGCCTTCTCCCAAAGGCAAATCTGCCACTTCAAATCGTCTACGAGGCTTTCTCTTTCTTTTGAATTTTGCATCTTCGCCCTCCTTCTCCTTCCCTTTCTTTCTGCTAGGCCCTTGTGCTGCATAGCCTTCCCTCTCTCTTTTGCCTACTGGCAAGACATCTACATCTTTCTTTTCTACCAGCACAATATCCACATGACCACCAGAGGTTGAGGCTTGATTTTCTTGTCCAGTACCTTGATCTCCCCGTATATCCAATGCATAATCATTAGCTTTGTTAGGAATCTGCTAAGGAAGTGGAAGCATATCCCCTCCCATCCTTGTTGGCTTTGGACAATAAGTGCTTATGTGACCACGCTCACCACAATTATAACAAGTAGGAATGAACCTCCTCTGCGGCTCAAAACCACCTTGTCTACCACCCGCATTAGCATTAGGATGAGCCTCACATGCTTGAGCCATCCCTCTACCACGGCCACGACCACGACCACCTCCACCACCAAGAACACTAAGTCGTAACTCCTGCATCATGGTCATCATGTTTTGCATATTCCGTTGCAACTGTTTGGTGTTAGCAGCCCTTTGAACAGGTTGGCCTCTAGCTTCTGCATGATTCTCCTCCTTTTGGCTACCATTATTTTGCTCAGGGACTGCTTTCCCGTATTCATTAAGCCTTTGAGCTTTCCATTCTTTTTCTCTAGCAATGGCGACTGCCTCCTCGAAGGTGGCGGGCCTTTTTAGCTCAACTTTGAACTTCAGACTCTCTTTTAGGTTTGCCACAAAACGGTCCTTCCTGTAACATGGATGGAGGGATCTCGTTTCCCAAAGCCCGGGCCCATTTATCCCATAAACGGGGGAACTGCATGACAAAATCATCAACACTTTGATTAGCCCTCTGAGTGTATCCCAAAATTTCATGCCAAACGTCATCTGGTACTTCGATGGATCGGTATTGTGCTAGGAAAGCTTGCTTCACACGATTGTAGTCCAAAACCACCACTGGGTTTTGTGCCTGCATCAACTCCTCAAAATTGTGTAACCAAACTTTTGCCTCATCTGTAAACT
Source organism: Adiantum capillus-veneris (assembly GCF_014529385.1). Lineage (NCBI taxonomy): Eukaryota > Viridiplantae > Streptophyta > Polypodiopsida > Polypodiales > Pteridaceae > Adiantum > Adiantum capillus-veneris. Next base: position 77,609,506 of record NC_140959.1, on the reverse strand, counting down.
GTATCGCAGTAGCCGCAACAATATAGCTTGGTCTAGTATATTACGTAGTAAGGATTGACTTCCAACTTTTCAATAAACGTCTGTGCATTTTCATTAGGCAATCCACAAAACTGTGGGAACTCGTCTGGCATGTTTGATTGCCACAAAAAACACTTACATGTGACGTGGAAAGCTCAAGGGATGTCGATGGATCACTCCAGTGCCTAATTCACCTCACACTAGGTAACCCGGCTCCCAGTGCTTGGCTTCACAAAACCTCACGACCCTCCAAAGGCTGCAATCCAATTATGTGACCGCCTCAAGTGCTATCCACAATTTGCACATACATAGGCGGTTGTCCATAAGGACCCACATCCCTTTTACATTCACTGCCTACAGAATAGACATATTTCACAGGAATTAGAGCATAGGAACACTTGCTCCTCCGTGGGGGCACCAAAATGATGTTAACGTACAAACAAGAAGGAAAATGAGAACCCCTATAGCCTTGCACACACCACACCGTCGGAAAGAAACACCACAAAGTTGCGAAAAACACCTATGTCGAACACCTGTAGAGTCGGGTGGAAAACAACCTTAATCCAAACCCTGATTAAAATTGATGAAAACCAAAACCATAAAGATGAATCTTGTGTCATGTAGACCTCCATAGAGTATCCATATGCTTGATTCCGACACCATACGAGAGATTACAAGCTTTCGAAGTTGGGGTATCTCTCAAAAGCTTCAAAAAAGCTAGTCTCTGTAAGGAAAAAGGGTGTGGAGGAAATTGCAGCTATTAAAAGGGAATTTTTTTGGCTCTTATCCCAAGGGATTTTCTCTCTCTTCTTAGCCGACATGGTTCTCTCCTTGGGCACCTTTTAATTGGTCCAATTTTGGTCTTTTTTGGGTCAAAAATGAGATGTCGACCACTTTTTGACCAAGGCAAGTGGGAAAAGGGGATGTCCAGTGGACCAAAAAGGTGGCCAGGCGCTTGGGCAGCTGGTATGGACTCAAAATGGTGCCCCCTCTCTCCCCCAACACCCACAAGCCCTCACAAGCAAGGCAAGGAAGCTCCATTAACTCCTTTGATACACCCTTAGGGGCACCCACTCCCCCCCTTATACCCTTCAATTTCCACTTGCTCCCCCCCAGGTGAGATTACTCCATTGCCACTTGGAACCATCCTCCCACCTCCCCACTTAAGCCAATGAATTTTATGTTTTGTCCCCCACATCGAGCAATCTTGGCGGAGGCGTGACGGGTGAGTTCGAGCACCGAATGCGATGCTGTAAAGCCCGGCTCGGAGCTTATCACTTTGGCTACTTCTAGAAATCCACGGCCACACCTTTTCTAATTAAATCCATCAAATCAGCCCACTTGTCTTTCTTTGCATGCATCCGCACCCACTTTCTAAGTAAGGAACCGCCCACTTCCAATGCATGTAACTTATAATGTATGAGTCCAATTCACCGGCTATCAAGCATGATTGAGAGTACTCATTGAAAAGCACCTTTTAAGAGTTCGCCAACCCAAAAATCTTGCAAATGACTAAGCAAAACCAAGCCTTTATACATAATTTTTATAAGAGCACTATGAAAACTCAAAGCATTATGAACATCTATGTACTCAAGGCTAGTGAGCAAGCTTTTTGGCATGACTTAGTGACTTTATGCTTATCCAAAAAATGCACGACACCGTTTCTTAATACCTTGTCTTTATGTCGTAGGATGGACTCGGATTGAAGTACTTCTTCTTGATCTTTGATTTTTGGAGGGTCTGCTACTATTGCTTCTTTTGGTGGGCTCTCATGAAAAACATTGCGCACAAGCCAATGGTCTGGCAACTTTAACTAATAAGCAATCTCATTGATTGGCTTAAGTATTTTTTTTTAAAGGACCATAATATCTTTTTTCTAATTTAGCATAATACTCGTGGTGGCCCATAAAATATTTGCCCTAGTATGCCTTAACTGACCTTTGAGAAACTTTAGCAAGACCCAATCATCTTCCTTAAAGGCTAAGGCTCTTTTGTACTTATTAGCAGCAGTCCTTTTTTCCTTTGTTGTGAGATGGATATAACCTCTTTAATCTTTGAAAAAGTTTCTTGTGAGTCTTGGCTATATTCATCAGAAGGCGAAGATCTTCCCATGTACTTTAAGTAGTAAGGGACTTTTGGACCTTTCCTCTTTATCTTTGAAAGGTACTTTCCCCATATAAGTATCTACGCACACTCTATAAGAGATAGGTGATTCTCTCATTGAGAACGTTGATCTACTTCTATGACATAGGCTTTTAGTAGATGAAGAATCATTAGATTAGTTATTTCACTTTGGTCATCTGTTTATGGATGATAGGTCAAAAGAAAAATTTAATTAAATTCCTAGATTCTCAAAGAGACTCTTCCTAAAATTAATGGTCATTCTAGGATTTACTTCCGACACTATGGATGTTGGCAAGCCATAATACTTGAAAATTTGAGATATGAAGAGGGTTGTCGTTTGATGTGCCCTAATAGTTCTTTTGACATGCATAGAGTGTGTTTTCTTGCTAAGCCTGTCGAGACTGAAACAATCCAAGTTGCTTCCCTCGGTCAAATTTCAACTTTTGGCATACCATGCATTTTGAAACATACTCTTGTATGTTTACTTTTCATGGTAGACCAACATAAATACATTTCTACTCCTCAAAGAGTAGATTATGGAGTCCCTCTTTGCCCCGCATAAGGAGAAGCATGGGATTCATACATGAATTTCTTATTGTATGGGTGAGGAACACATAGCCTATTGTTGTTTAAAAGATAACCATCCTCCAAGGTGAATGGTTCTTCTTTCTTCCTTAATGCAAAGGCTATAATTACATTCTTAAAGTCTTGGTCAGTAGCATACTCATCTATCATAAAAGATAGATAATTGTGAGTTGCTATAAACACCACATTTACCCTTGGCCGTCGTGATAGTGCATCGACCACTTGATTGTGCTTGCCAACAATGTGAGCAATATGGAATTTAAATTGCGAAAGAAAATTTTTCCATCTCATTTTTTTGCGGAGAGCTTGGTTTGCATCATGAAGTTCTTGAGGCTTTGTGATCCGTTTGTAGGATGAATGATGTTCCCAAGAGAGAGTGTTTCCACGTGTCTAGGACGTATATAATAACTAGTAGCTCTTTTTTGTATTTGCCCAATATTCGCTTATCGGAGTTGAGTATTTGACTCTCATATGCTATGGCATGCCCTTCTTGAAGAAAATTAGCTCCAAGGCAATCACCACAGGCATCACATTGGACCTTAAATGGCTTTCAGAGATCTAGTAGTGTGAGCACGAATTGAGAGATAAGCTTCTTCTTAAGCTTCTCAAAAGCTTCTTGCACTTTTGGAGTCCATGAATACTTAATGTTCTTTTTTGTTAAGTCATGTAATGGGCCTGTTATTGGCGATAATTTTTCTATGAAGCATCTATAGTATACACACATACCTATAAAGCTTTGTAGCTCCTGTAGATTCCTTGGATTAGGCCATCCTTTTATTACCTCTAACTTTGTTGGATCCACACGGGTGCCACCTTTAGAGATGATGTGACCTAAATATTGAATCTCTTATAGGAAAAAATCACTTTTCTATTTATTAATGAAAATATTATTCTCACTCACAATTTGAAAGATTACCTGGAGGTATCACTTGTACTCCTCAAGAGAATTTGAGTGCCCCGTGGCACATGATATTGTTTTTGATAGTGATCTTATTTAGCGCTCTATAGTCGACACAAATGTGATATGTGCCGTCTTTCTTTTGCACTAAGAGTAATGGTGAATAGAATGGAGAGAAGCTAGGCCTCACCATCCCTTTTTCCACCAATTCTTGCACTTGCCTCATGATCTCCTCTTATTGATCTTGGGAAACTCGATAAGGAGGTTTCTTAGGCGGTGAGCTTCCTGGTAGGAGCTCAATTTCATAGTCATCATCCTTAATTTTAGAGGTAGCCTACTAGGGATTTCATCAATGAAAACATCTTGGAATCCATTTAGGAAATTAGACAACTCTAATTCCTCTTGATTTTCTTTATTTCTACTTGTGAAACCATTGGAATCATTTAAATATTCTCCAACAAAAATCATATACGCAGAAGTATATCTTTTCATGGACACCCTCTTCAAGAACATATCAAAACCTCCGTTGCGACATCCTCCATTGCTTTTATTTTGGATATTCATTTCTTCAAGGGACCCTCTTTTGGCACTTATGATTCTTAGATGCCCATTGCTACCAAAAAAGCCTTAATTCCTACAACTACATCCCTTGGCAATCTTGGCATCCTACGCACCAAAAGATCACCTTTATTCTCTCAGAGCTTAGGAGATACATTATTAGAGAAAGCTCTCTTTCAGGCTTTATCTCCATTCGTAACCTTGTCTTTGCTAGGCTAAGAGCAAAGGGTTATCCCTCTCCCTTGTTGGAAGCTTGCTTCCTATACCTTTCCTACAACCTGAGACCCTCTCTCCTCCAATCTGTGTCCAAAACCAAACCCGCTCCAACCATCATTAAGATTCCTTTCTCACCTCTAATACGCCATCTGAATTTGTCCCGTTCCATTATCAAACCTCTCACTAAGCTTCTTAAATCCAACACCGACCTCGCGCATTTACCTAAACCTTTGGTATGTTGGACAAATGCGCCCAATCTCAACACTTTGCTCTCTAAACCTTCTCCCCCCCCCCCCAAGAAAAAAGAAATTCCACCCTCCGTTTTTTACTAAACCCTACCTCAGCTTACTTTGATAATCTTTGACCTCTTGGATATGTGCAACCCCTCTAAATAACTACACCCATTCCCTAGACGGAGTCAACATACTTGGATTTTTTCTTTTTTGTACATTTTTGGCCACTCCTTTTAGCAACCCCTACACAAACTTTATTACCCTACCAACTCTCTTCCTTTCCCTTCCTTTCCCTCCCTTTTTTGTAAGGTACCCACTTAAAGAGTGGTCATAATCTGTCTTTCAATAGGTACTACCCCTCTTTAATATAGTACCTGATGCAGTTTTTTGAGCCTCACCTCACTATTTATATCCCCTCCATATCCTCCTATTGTTTACACCATTGAAGAGCTTATTAATTAAAACGCGTTTGGTGTAAAACATGCTTTTGTTTCTACCAACCCCCCACCTCCTTGGTCTCTATCCTCTCTCGCAAGATTCGCTCGCTTTGATTTCTTTTTTATTGCAAAGCAAGCACATTTACCAGGGATATGGTATTCCCGGACTCATTAACATCTATGTACATGCTCTTTTCCATGTAGGTGAAGTAGATTCTCCTTTCAGGGAACTTCATGTTGGAAGCCATGTAGTTAAAACATGGTGCCCCAACGATAACATCCTCATGTTTGAGAGGGAAGATGAAGAAATCCTCTTTGTCCACATAGCTTTGGACATGAAACCTCAATTTTCCAATTAAGGGAGTAACTGAGATGTCTTGTCCCTTGATAGCTCCATCGACTTTCAATGTATCTCCCATCTTGTGGGCTTGTATGCCCAGCTTGGTAGTCAACTCCATGGATATGAAGTCGTGAGTTGCACTAGGGTCAAACAAAATAAGACATCGTGCTCTTGCATCTCTCTCCAAGCATAGAAAAGGAGAAATCCTTGACAATGAGGATCCTCTTTTGGAGCTTCAACCATAGAGGCTTGAGGCGGTTCATTGCACGCATTTCTTTGGGGACAAGCACGATAGGCATGTCCTTGCTCCCCGCACTTGAAGCATCGGTTATCTTTGTGATAATGCTCTAGCTCCTTGGAAGAAAGTTGATTCTTGCCTTTGTAGACTTCTTTCTCATTAGCTTTATTGTTGTTAATAGAGTTGCCTTGGGAATAATTTTGAGCATTGTTCTTCCCCTTTGCTTCATTTCGATCTTTGTTTTCCATGGGCTTGGCATTTCTTTTAGCCCCTTGTTGGAAATTGATGTGCGAAGCAACCATAGAGTGGTGGATTACTTCCGTAATAGAACCAAGCCGTTGGAAGTTGACATACTCGACCATTTCTTCAGGTAATCTCGCACATAATTGTTGCTTTTGCTGGGCGAACTCTATTTTTTGAAAGACAGTAGCCTTGAGATGTAAATCCCAAAACTTGTCCACGTATTTGTGAATAGACTCATGTGAGAGAAGCTTCAAACTCGCCATTTGGTAAGCACTTTGTCCTTTGCCTCAATTGTAGGGAATTGCTTCATGATGGAAACTCATAGAGTTTTCCATGTCTTTGGGGCTTCACCGTTGCCACGAAGGCTAGCCCACCATTGACGAACTGATTTTTGGAAGTGCATAGCTACATGGTGTAGCTTGGAGGACTCCGTAAAGCCCTTGTCTCAAAGGACGCATCAAATTGTTGGATGAAAGCCAATACTTTGTCGGTAGCACCAAAGGTGCATCATAGGTGAGAAAACAAATACTCTTTCCTCCCTCTTTGAACTTCTTGAGCTTTTGGGACCTTCACCATGCAGGTAAGATTTGCGATGTCCTCCCCTCTTGTATTCTCTAGGAGAATAACTATTGCTTTTGTCAAAAGATGAGGAAGGTGAAGAAGAGGGTGACCTCTTTCTTGCCCTTTTCTTTCTTTGTTTCCTCTCTTCCCTTTTGGAGTGATGAGGAGAAGGACTGTGGGTTGACCGTTTCCTCTTGGGAGGAGTTGGCGATTTTCTAGACCGCCGTCTTCGTGGAGCCACATTTTTATAGGAACTTAAGGATTCACTTCTTTCTTGTTCTTTGGATTCCACCTCTCTTATGGGAGAGAGTCTTCCTCGGAGAGTCTCATCAAGAGGCCTCCTACGCTCTCTGTCCTCTTAGAGAGGAAAAGAAATCCCATAAGCACGAAGTTGTTGAGTAACTTCGGCTTGCAAAGTAGGGTTACCCATAACTTGTTGCAACCTACTAACAAAATAGTTAACAAACATGGGGGCAGCATCATTAGCACCTTCATGTGCAAAATCAAAGTTATCAATGTTCATTCTACTCTCTTGGTTATTTTCAACCATGCTAATTAAACTTATGTATAAAATTACTTTGTGCTTTGGTACCCTCAAAAACCTTAGTCGCTACTCTTCTTTACCTTTGAAAATTAGTTCTCAAGCAGCCACACCCGTGGTTTAGACATTGTTGATTGCAAAGACTAGTGGAGAGGGTCTAACATTGCTCGGTCGATTATAGTTCTTGTTGAGCTTGCTAGTAGCTCAATAATGGTTAAGCCAAAGGCAAGCCCCGAGAGACTCCATTATTAAGACTATAGTTCCCAATGGTGTACCTCAAACTAAGTCCTCAACCAAGATAATAGATTCCTGTCCCACATACCCTGTTGCAATAAATAGGCCCAACCTTTCATGGACAACTGAAGGACCTCTCTTCTTAAGCAAGAAAAGAGAAACAAACAGCTCTGATACCAATGTAATGGAAATAGCCTATGAACTTTAAGAATAGTGGAACTATGATAATTATAGAGAGCATTTTTGTGAGTCTACTTTGAGAACATAGAGGGTGAACTTAATTAGCGGTAGCAATATAACCATTATACGTAATTAACTTGGCATGAACAATACTTTTGCAAGAGAGAGAGTTTAGAGAACTTGACAACATTTGAGGACCGGATTTATGTGGAGCCGATCGCCCCTCCAATAGGCTTTTGTATTGTAGATTCTTCCATAAAGAGAAACTTGGTATAATACAATCTTTGTGTTCCTTGTGAACTTGGTGATGCTATGAATATGGACAGCTTCATGCATCACAAGCATAACATAAACTTTGTAAAAGCGTTAACCAACCCCGGCCTCAGTCCCAAGGCCTCAAACACCTTCAAAGGTGGAGAGAGCTAGCGGGGAATGAGGGTAGGGAAGAGGAAGAAGAAACATTCATAGGAGAAAGAAATAGTTCTTCACTTATCATTACTCTTCTTGCTTAGTGTAGCATAACAGCATAGTAATGAAGATGGAGAAGATGGCAAGCTTAAACATTGAAGCATGGCTCTTGGTTGGATTTGCATTCCATAGCCAAGAGTGTTGGTGTAGGCTCTCAATTTCTCAACAAGCTTGGAGAAGGAGATGGAGTTCTTGCACTTTCACCAAGTGAGAATGTTTGAATAATGAGTGTGTGAGACCCAAGCACACCCCTTGCTTGCTTTGGGCTACCCCTCCTTTTTGCTCAAGCTTGAAGCTCATTGGACCCCTCTCCTCCTATCCAATCACATGCACAATGCATTTCAAGCACATGGGTGGCCTTTGGAGAAGTGTCCTCCTTACCCCTGGGGGATGTACCATGGAAAAATTACCGCACCACGTAAGTGCAGGGGAGGGGGGTTTTTAACCAAGTTACATAAGCATATAAGTTAGGGGTAGGCCCCCAATAATTTGTCTTCCAAGCTAAAAAATAAAGGAGGGGGATATCATATTTATGGGAGGGGAAGGGGTGGACCTGACCGGGGTTGATTACTTGTAACGATTGGTAACCGGTGTGCACTTGAACTTGGATGAATTTAGGAGAAGTTTTTTTTCAGGTCACACATCAAATTTTGCATCAAACCGATCCATATGCTACACACTCTTTGACTAGTTTTAGTCAGTTAGATTATGTGAGACATAAATGGTATATGTAAGATATCAGTATGATAGTTTTCTTCATCGATTGTCATATAAGCGTAAAAAGGGGGGTCATATTCCCTAATATGAGTCGTATATAGGGGTCTTATCAAAGTTGTTCGCTCGCAGGTGGCGTCCTGTTTATTTATAAAGTGTGAATCCCCCGAGTCCTTACCCCTTTGAGAGAGAGAGAGAGAGAGAGAGAGAGAGAGAGAGAGAGAGAGAGAACTTGAAAATATCTAGATATTTGTTGAATTGAACTAGAGGCTCATTGGACCCCTCTTTAGCCCACCCAATAGGATTCAAGCACACCATGTAGCTAAGCATAGGGAGAGCCTGACATGTGTCTATGTGCCCCTTGAGAAAGGGGGTGCCCTTTGGGTGAATGAGAGGTTAAGTCAAAGATTCCCCTAACTTTGGGGCTTTCCCCCTCCTTTGTAGGGTCTCTTTTTTACTCAAGCACCTTACCCCCCATGCATGGGAAGCTTCTCAAGCACCTTCCTCATTAAGCATGACAAGCACGTCAAGCACCTAAGTTAGCAGGCACGACACCTCAAGCACCTTACTCAGCAAGCATGACAAGCACATTAGTCACCAAGCATGACAAGTACCTTAGTCACTAAGTATGACAAGCACCTCAAGCTTGGGTCTTGTTCCCACCTGAAGCTCAGCCCTAGCTTGCGTAAGGTCAAAGGACTTTTAACATTAACCTTTGGAGGTCTTTAATGAAGCTAACCCTAAGGTCTTTAAGCTCCATTAGATGCACGTTGCTCTTTGATAGACTATCTCCTTTTGGACTCCTATTAAGATGTAACCATCTCTTCTCTTGGTCCCCTGCTGAGATAATTGTAGAAGCACTTAATACACATTTCTTTTTGGTAGACCATTTCCTTTTTGGACCCCTATTGAGATGTAACCATCTCTCCTTTTGGTCCCTTGCTGAGATAGGTCTAGAATACATGTCTCTATTGTAACTCTTGTTCCCCTTTTATCTTCCCATATTAAGTGATCAATTTTAATATGAGAGAATCATTTGGTAAAATTAGATATTATATCTTATGACAGATATCAATTCAGAGTCCATAAGGTAATAATCTCTTGATGAGGATTGCGTTTCCTATGAGTTTCGTGACTTTGCGAATGCGTTTGGTCTAGTTTTGGATAGCACGAGCATTGTAGGTTGAGTTGTTTTCACTAGTTCATAGAACATTTAGATTTGATTTCGTTGAGTAGAGATTGTCTTAGAAGGTCGAGAAGGTGATTGACATCCATCTCCTTGTTTCCATGTGCCTATGGGTTAAGCTCCATCCTTGGTTGACATAGAGTTGTTGATTTTGTTCTCGCTATGCTAGCGTTCACTCACGGCATATCCGCCAACATTGGCGCCGTTTTCGGGGACAAGTACCCTAAGAAGGTGACCTTTGATTAATCCTAAGAGGTGAGAGTTCCTCTCGTTTGTCAGAGTATTCTTTTTATCTTAGTTTAGCTAGGATCCATAGAGAGGTGCTAGGGAGCATGTATCTTGGCTTGGTCACCCGTGTAGATGGCTTTTAGTTTAGATTTGTATATGTTTTGGTGTTCGAGTGGTTGATGAGGTGATAAAAGCATTAGCTAGTCAGTGTGTGGCAGTTATGTGTTTTTCTACACACAATTGCAAAATCCCATTTTTATGTTTAGGAGTTCCTTAAGGTAGATGATTTGATTTTGATCTAGAGCTGTCCATCAATGAAGATTTACTTGATTTGTTTGTTTGCATTGAAATCTTGAAGAGAATGTGATTCTTAGTCGAAACAGTGTAAAAACAAAGTTCACAAAAAAGTTCTGCATGACTGAGGGTTGCTGAGAATAAAAGAAGACATTTGGGAGGGTTTTGCACATAAAAATCTCAAGTCTGCAAAGTTAGACATCATACACGTATGATGTCTCAAGGGCTAAAAAGAAATCAAAAAACTGTGAAAATTGATTGTACCAGTGTATTCAAAAGGGTCAGTATACCCTAGTAACACCTTTAGTGGGGAGTTTTGGCATAGAATTGGGGACCAAAAGACAAAAGATGGAGTGGTTGTGACTGAAAAAGCAAAAACTAGTGTTTGTGAGCACTTTTGAGCGTTAAATTTTGTTGTAAACACATGTACATGTTGCTGATGATAAGGGGAACTTAGAATAGAAATGAAATTTGAGATGATAGACATCATATGTGTATGATGTCTCCAACACCATCCCGAGACAAAATTTTGAAAATTTGACTGCACCAAAGTGTTTAAAAAGGGTGTTTTACCCTACAATCAGCTTAAAACAAGAGTTTTGGTCAGTCCAAAACTCTCAGAACACTAAAGACAAGAAACCAAAGTATGAAAAACTTGAAAATTGCTAAGTTTGAGCTTGAAAGAGCATAGAAACAATTGGTAAGGCCTAAAAACAAGGATAAAGACCTTGAAGACCAGTTTGGGTATGATTAGAGTATAAAATTGTCCAGTAGACATGATACGCGTATGGTGTCTCCAGCTTAGATTTGGGTATTGACTTGCATATCTGGCATCACCAAAGCACTTCGAAGGTAGTTCTAAGCTTGATTGTGAGAGGCGGAAGTGAAAAATAGACCCGGTGGCCTCTACACCAAGACTATGCACAATGGCCTCATCATGGGGGATACACAATAGGGGCACCACCTAGCAAGATATGCGGCTAGGACGCATACATATACACAATGAATCATGCCATGGAAAACAATTTCAAGATCCACACCCAAATGTGGAATGGGGTGGTCGGAGAATAAGGTGAGAGGAGTGGTGAATGAGTGAGAATGGGCTTGCTACTCGTGCATGTTAGTAAGGAAGATAATGAGGTAGGGAAAACTTGCGAGTATGCTCAGTTATCATACAAGAGGTGGCGAATCCGCACACCTCAAGATGAAAGTAGCAAGATGATAGGAATATGAGAGGGAGAGAGAGAGAGTGTGTGTATGGTGGCGAATCCGCACACCTTTACATAAGCAAAAAAAAAAAGGCAAGGAACAAGCATATACCATACTCACAATGAGATGTATCCAAAGCGACACAAAGTATGGCACCAAGATGGAGTGTGTTGATTGCTTGCAAAAGATGAATACAATAGGTAGCGTATGGCAGGAAAATGAGAAGGGGACAAGATCGTAGGAGGCATAATGGAGAGATGGGAGTTGATGGCGAGGAATATCATGAGTGTGTCCACCCTTCTTCTTCTTGAAATTGTGCCTTCAACCCTTAATTACAAGTGGTGTGGAGGTGTGGTGCTCATCTTTTGTGTATGGTGATGGTGTTGTGATTATGTGATTAGGGTTCATGCTACAAGCATGTAGCACAAGAGTGTGTATGGATAGGTGTGTGTGTGTGTGTTTTAAGTGAGCTCTCATGGCCTCCTTATATAGGGAAGGAGGGGAGGATTTAGCAATATTTCTATTTGAGGTGAGTGTCCCACTTTGGTGACTAGGAAAATGGGGTGCATGTGACTGTGGCTCCCATCTTGTCTCCTCATCATTTAAAATACCAGAGTCAATAGAGAGAGAAGATGAGAGAATGTGGGTAGGATGTAGAGGATAGGAGATATTTACAATAGTCTAGCTTTGGCTAGACATAAGCTTATTAGGGAGAGAAGAGAGAGGTAAGAAATTTACAAGAGAGATTGTCAAAGGTGGATAGTTGTTGATGAGGATGGATCCTCCAAAAATGGTGATAGAATCACTCTAGACTTGCCAAGACCTCATTAAAAGAGCTTTGTCTCTTGTAATTGTGCTTGAAGACTTGTAGAACCATAGCCATTCTAGAGGGAAGAAAATTGGGGATGGTCCATGTCACCATTACACGAGAAAACTGGGGTCCACTACAAAAATCATATCTCCGTGTGCATAACTCCAAAAATTTTGAAAAAAATTGAGCTAAAAGCTGAGATTACGAGCTACATCTTTCATGTTGAACACTTCTTCAGATTCGGGGTTCTTCTCTACTTAAAAAATTCAGCCAAATAATGTATTATTTGTGGCTGCAAAGGTCTTTTGGTGGTCCCCTTTGAGTGGACTTCTCTCTTGCCTTCAAGTGTAAGCTCCTTCATGTGTATGAAAACATGACCTAGAGTTTTGAAAAGATTGGCAATCATCTAGATGGAGGTATTATTGAAATTTGAAAGTGGGGTTGAGGTTTGAAAATGAAAACTAGTGAATAAAATATTTGGTAGGGTGGAATAATATATATACATGAAAAATATATTAGAAAATACTAAACTATATAATGTAATTTAGAATATATATATTTAATATTTAAGGTCAAAAGAGATATCAACAAAGAAAGCTTACTTATTTATCGATTAGCATAAGTCTTATTTATTTAATAAAGGCTAAAACTTTTGTGAAAAAGGAAAGAAAAATCAAAAGTAACTTATATAATAGGAAATATTTCGATAAAAGGGCAAAGATATATGGGGGGGTTCCCATGCATGGAAAATCTTGACTCATTAGCCCTCCCCCGAAGGCTAGAGGTATTCATGCCTCTAGCATTGTACTTGATTCTTCTTCAATTGAGGTGGAGGAGTCTCCCTCCTCGGGGATTTCCATCATAGGTGTTTGATCAAATCTCAAAAAGTATTGCTTCAACCTTCATCCATTGACACGTGTTTTGTGGAGCCTACCATCTGCATCCATCAATCGGTAACTGCCATTGGCGTAGCGCTTTCTAATGACAAATGGCCTTTCCCATCTGGGTGAAAACTTTTTATCCTTCCTAGTGTCAAACCTGTTATCATACCGTAGGACCAACATACCTTTCTTGAGACCTTTTGCCTTAAGTCCCTTGTTGAAGGTAAGTCGACGTTGCTGTGCTTGTGCTCCATAATAGTTGATAGCATCTTCTCTATCTAGTTGAAGCCTCTCTAGATCAAGAATGTGGTTGTGGAGATGAGCATTAGGACGTTCCACTTGCCCAGCTAGCACCCTGAGACTAGCCAATTGTACTTCAATGGGTAAAATGGCTTCCTTACCAAACACCAAGTGATATGGTGTGAACCCAAGGGATGTGCGAAATGAAGTGCGATAAGCCCAAAGTGCAGCCATAAGATGCTTGTCCCAATCACTTTTGTGATTGTTTACATGTTTAGTGATGATCTTGCAGATCATACCATTTACCTTTTCCACCAAACCATTGCATTGTGGGTAGTAGGGAGTTGAGTGTCGTCGTGAGATACCTAACTTCTCCATTAGCTCTCCTACAAGGTCTCCTCTAAAACCTGGTCCCCTGTCAAAAATTATTTCAAGAGGAGTGCCAAAACAGCAACAAATGTTTTCAAATACGAACTTAGCCACTTCCTTAGCTGTAATCCGAGTGGTGGCAACTGCTTCAGCCCACCTGGTCATGTAGTCCACACCCATGATGATATAAAATTTACCTGATTGGCTCCTTGGCAAAGGCCCAATAGCATCAATTCCCTATTTCTCAAATGGTCCATATGAGATTATAGGAGTCTGTGGCTCATATGTGAGCCTCCTATCCCCTGCCTTTTGACATTCCTTGCATGTTTTACACGAATGATTCACATCCCTATGTAGACTAGGCCATACAAACCCCGCTTGTAGAATCTTTCTACTAGTGATGTCAAGTGCAAAGTGTCCTCTGCAAACACCATCATGGCAACTTGAAATGATTTCAGTGATCTCTCTAGAGAGAGGTACACGCCTAAGAATTTGATCCTTACCCTTGCAGTAGAGGTCGTCATTGATAAAGCGGTATTTTGTTGCCTTGCACACAAGCCACTGCTTTTGGCCCTTAGTAAGATCCTTAGGACACTCTCCTGTGTCCAAGAAACTCATGATGTCAGGCATAGCATCGCTACCTTGGAAGAGAGGCAGCTTCAATTTGATAGCACCCACCACTGAAACATCTTGCAACTTCTCTCTAGCTAGAGCATCTGCTTCTTGATTTTCTGCTCGAGGGACATGATGTAATTGTACAACTTGAAATTTCCCTAAAAGTTCCTTGACGTTGCGCAAATGGCCTAGCAAGCTATGATTTTTACAAGCCCAAGTTCCTTGTATTTGTTTTATTAAAAGCATGGCATCACCAAATACATTTAACCGTTGAATGCCCTGTGTCACACACCACTCTAACCCAAGAGTTAAGGCTGCATATTCTGCCTCATTGTTAGAGTGAGAATCCAAGAGATTCCCAATGGAGAAAACCTTATCCCCTTGCTCGTTGAAGATGACAATGCCTGCTGCAGCTTTGTCCACTTTCCTCTTGTAGGCTCCATCAAAGAAAAGAGAGTGAGCCTCCTCTACCTTAGGGACTTCCAGCACAGGTGTAATATCTTGATCATTTGGCTTTATCTTTAGCTTCTTTTCATAGTGGCGATGAGTGAGAATACCTCCTAGACTGGCCCTTGTGGAGTTCTCCACTTGCATTGTGTAGTCAAACTCTTGTAGCCTTGTGAGCCATTTGGAAATCCTAGAAGAAACATCCATGTGCTGCATTACATAAGGAAATACTTCTTCCATTGTTAAGATTATGAATGGTCTAGACAATAAATAAGAGCGAAATTTGGTGGTAGCAAACATTAATGCAAGCACCATGTGCTCCACTACCGTGTATCCCTTTTCTGATGGAGTCATCATTCGACTAGAGAAGTAGATAGGACGCATGAAAGAATTTTGAGGATCCTTTTGCATCAATACAGTCCCAAGTGTGTCATTGCCCACACTAGGGTTTACATAAAATGGTTCGTCCCACTTTGGAGGTGCTATGGTGGGAAGTGAAGCTAGAATTTGTTTTACCTCATTGAATTGTTGTTCATTTTCTTCACTCCAAGTGAAGATCTCTTGATGGGTAACTGTTGTAAAGGGAGAACCACTTGGGAGAGCAAGTGAATGAACCTACTCAAATACCTCACCTTTTGAAGAAAAGAGACCAACTGCTTTGTTGTGGTGGGAGAGGTTAAAGCCAACAAGGCTTGAACCTTGCTTGGGTCAGCTTCAATGCCATTGGCCGAGATCACATGGCCAAGAAGAGTAACCTTGCTTTCACCAATGTGGCATTTCTCCACATTGAGTTGGCCCCCCAAATCTTGTAGCCTAGCTAGACCTTCATAAACTTTCCCCAAATGAAGAGAGCGAGAGCTATAGATACAAAAGTCATCAATAAAAACACGGATTGATTTTCCAAAGAATGGCTGAAAAACAAATGTTACATATCGTTGAAAAGTGGCTGGAGCATTAGTGAGACCAAAAGGCATAACTTTGTAAGCAAAACATCCCCAGGGTGTGATGAAGGTTGTCTTCTTTTGATCTTCTTCGGCGATGCTAATTTGGAAGTAGCCTGAGTAGCCATCACATACCGTGTAGCGCTCATGTCCTGCTACCTCATTGAGAATTTCGTCTTGAAAAGGAAGAGGAAAATGGTCCCTCTTTGTGGTTGCATTAAGAGGCTTGTAATCAACACAAACCCTCCACTTACCATTCTTCTTTGGTGTGACTACCACTGGAGAAACCCACTCTGAGTCTTCAACAGGATAGATAAAACCGGCTTCTAGCAATTTCCTCACCTCTTTGAGAAGGGCGTCTTGTTGAATTACTCCTAGCCGCCTGAGCTTCTGCACTACAGGTTTACTTCCTCCTTGAGCTTAATGTGATGTTGAACTACTGTGATGCCAGTGATTTTATCATATTCATCAATGAACAATGTGGTAAAATTACTTAGTATCAAAATATAATCTTCACGCTCCTTCCCACACAACTCACTAGAGAGCATTTGATGTAGCTTACGTGCTTCTACCAGAGGTTGTATACCTGGTGTCTCCCCTTGGTTTGATGATGAGAAATCAGGTTGCTCCATCTTCTTAGGGTCCTTGAGAATGATCCCCATCACCTCAATGCTACTGTCACTTTCTTCACTCACTGTTGACTCCTCCTCTGAAGTGGTTGAAGAGTCACCACTAGAAAACTCATCCATAGAGGTTTCTAGATCCATGTCACATTGCCGACCTTTCTTCATGTCGTAAAGTATTGGCCTCCCTTTTGCATCCTTCATCTGGATTATGCCGGTCTCCCAGTCCTGCTTAGCTCTCATAGCCATAAGCCAAGGCCTCCCTAGAATGATAGGATAGCCCTCCCCTTTGTGTGGCATGACAAAGATGTCCACATCTACCTCAGTGTTGAATGCCTTTATCCTAACTGCATTTATGACACCAACACATTGATCTTTTAAATTATTTGCCATTTTGGCTCGGCATGGTGCCGGCCGACTCACCTCTAAACCCAAACGGTGCATCATTTTTTCACTCATGACGCATATTTGTGAGCCACCATCGATGTAGATATTGGAGATGTGTTGCCCTTTGATGTAAGCATCCATCACTGGTAGTATGTCATCTAGATTCCTCCCAGAGATAGCCCCAGCTATCTTTGGCTTTGGTTGTCTCGTGCTAACCATCTTTGTCCATTGTCTCCTCACCCTAGGTGCTAGGTGGAGTAATTGGGGCCATGTGATTTTTGGGCCCTGCACAGAAACATCTTGAACCAAATCATATGGTTTAGAAAATTCAGCCAAAGAGAAATCTACAATGTCAATTTTACGTCGTGACTTGGACGACTTTTTGCTAGATTCCCCTTTAGTCTTCATCTTTTCTTCCTTTTGGGAAGATTCACCTTGCCTAGCGCGTTTTACCCCTATGGCATCTACTCCTTTAAACTTGGTCTTACCTTTTGCTACTCCCTTGATATCCTCCTCCACTTTCTCCTTTCCTTTACCTTCAAGACTGATGACGCTTACTGTTTGATTGCCAACTAGTGGTGGGGGTAAGGGTGGAATGAGAGGTTGTGGTGGTGGTGGTGGTTGTGGTTGAATGGGTGGTTGTAGGATTTGCATGGGTGGTGCTTGTTGTGGTGCCCTTGGTGGTGGTGGTCTTGCTCTTGGTGGTGAAACCTGGTTTTGTCTGGCTCCTCTGTTGAAATTCTGCCTCCTTGGTTGTGGACAGTAGTACATGCCATGACCATCCTCCCCACAATTGTAGCAGTGGTATTCTTGGTTTTGCCTTCGTTGTCCTCTTCCTTGCTCTTGGTTGCGATTGTGTGCATGCCCTTGTTGTATCAAATGGACTGAGAGATTCTCAAGTTGATTGGTGATTCCATTGAGCAGGTCTTGCTGATCTTCAATTGGTTCTTGTGGTTGAATCCTCTGGGCGGCTGTTATAGGTGGTGCTAGAGGTGGTCGGGTCCTAACGGCTTCCTCTTCATCGATATTCCTGGCTTGTAGGCGCAACTTCTTGTCTTTAAGGCGGGCCACTTCAACTGCTAGCTCACACGTAGCAGGAAACCTTCCCTTCACCTTCTCTTTAAGAGTTGGCCATAACCCCCGATCCTACGTGTATGATGTGTTTTGGCCGAGAATAGACTCAAATTGTACAAGTGACTGTTCCCTAGTGTCTTAGAGCATTAAAGGAGTCCATAGCCTAAATTTCATTGCATGTGGACCAAGTTCTGAGCTTGAAAAGACCAAGAAATAGTCCAGACATACTGCACACCCAATTTGGCTATAACTTGCACAAAAATGGTTCAAATTCAATTTTGAAAGCTTTTGAGAGTTGCTTGCATGGTAGACAATATCTAGAGAAGAAATTTTCTCATTTTTACCAGATACAAATCATACATGTATGATGTCTCAAGGAAAATCCTAGAAACTAGAATTGATTTTAGGGTTGACCAAGAGGTCTAGCACCTCCATGAAAGCTTAAGGACCCAGTTTCATCTAAGTTGAGTCACTCAGGGGTTAAGAAACCTCTTGAGGAGGTGAGAAATCTCTTGACAGTTTGAAGGTGTTTTAACTAGACTCCAGTTGTTAAGACCACAGAAGGAGGTTGGTTTGAGGCTTAAAAGAAACTAAGATTAGAACTTGAGCTGAATATAGAATAGTAGAAATCATACGTGTATAATGTCTATGGACCAGAGTTGAGCATATTTGGTTGGATCGAGCCTGCCAGAGTGTTCCAACTAACTCTAACAACCCATTTTACAAGTCAAATCAGTGTGAAGAATGTATATAGAGAACCAACCCTCCACAAAAAAAACTTTGGAGGGAAAGTACTTGCGAGGTCATACTAATCAACACTGAATATTACTGAAGTGAGAATCAATATTTGACAAAGATTTGCAGAGTCTAAAGTTTTGTACAAATAGCCATCAACAAGGTCCATCAAGTCCAGACCAATCGGATGTACAAACAACCAATTAATGAGCTGAAAGACTAGCCTGAATAAGGAACAACATAGCAAACTTTTGCGCTAAAAGGTTTGGATTGATAGTTGTGTGTTAAGGAATTGATGTATTTAAGATCAGGAAGAAATCGCCAAAGAGACCAGAGATCACAGGGAGATAAGTTCAGCTTAGTGTCTCCTGAGGAAGGAGAGTGTGACCCAAGCAAGAATAGATCCACTAGCACCAATTATAGAAGACGATAGTGGAATGAAAACCTCTTCAGAGCAATCTATTTACCTCATGGCTGGCCAACACACCATTGTTAACCGACCGAGCCAAGTGGGAGGAGGTAGCACCTCTAAGAACCCCACTAGGACAATGAGGTTTACAACCCTTTACTTAGAAGGACCAAATGCCCGTGGGGCTCTGGTATATGCTGATGAAAGGGGATGTAAAAGCATATGTATTGACCAAAAACCAGCCGAAGCAGTGGACGCCCTTCTAGTTTATGATGATGGGGATAGATATTGTGATGATGAAGGAATACATTACTGTTAAAGACCCGGAGAACTATAACAAATATGAGGACAATGTAGCAAAAGGAAAGATGGTTTTTGAAATCACAAAAATACCTCCTTGAATAGATGTTCCTAACGCCACCCTGGTGTTTGACAAGAAGGTGACTAAAGTAGTGACTAACCAAGAAATGGTGGAATCTACGAGTACATGAATGGAAGAGCCAAAACATAGTTCCAGTGTCTAGCACCTTACGCCTTTGAGTTAAGCACGAAAAAGACTTTATACTTGTTCTCATATGAATCAAGTGAAGGGGGTTTTATAATATTTGTTGACAAATAAGGACGGGAGTATGTGTCGAGATTGATAGTCACTGGAGTAACTCCAACAGATCCAGTTGCAACTCAAGGACTAAACCCTACCCCTAGCAAGTCTAAAAATCCCTTTGAGGAAGTAGAGGATATGACCAAATTCCAACTAGACAAGCTAGAGTGGTTGAAACGCCAATTTTTCCTTCATATCTCAACCCAAATTCTAAAAAGTTGCAATCTTGGTTGTGACCCATAGTAACGAGGGAACATGAGTTCTATAGAGGAGAAGTCCCTATTACAAACGGATCATATGTGACCCCTATAGTCTCACCAATGTCCACTTATTCTTACTCTTATCCCAACAAGAGCAAGGGGGCCACAGTAGGATTCCCCTATATGGAGAGAACCAAGAGGGAAAGAAGATTTGCAGTGGAACCACCTGTTGAAAGGTCCTTTAGAGGATACGGGATGGAAGAAGCATTCGACGAAAGATCAAGACCTGAACGAGAACCTATGAGGGAAAGGGACGAGGAGATTCCGCAGTTAGGCTGGTAGACTATAGACGTGTTAGACCTTCTCAAGTCCAAAAATGGGTTAACAAAAAATATTCTGGGGAAAGATACCCTAGAGACCACGTTGCAACATTCTTGAGAGTGATCCGAGCAGAAGAGGTCAGGGACTTTGATATGCAGTTTGCTGGATTTGGACTCACCTTGGAGGAAGATGCCTCCACCTGGTTTGATTCTGTTGAAAGACGGGATTTTGAGACCATCCAAGAAGTATTTGATGAATTTGTCAAGGAATTCTCTCAAAGAGGGATAGCCCACAATACTGTCTCTCAAAGCCATAAGTTCAAGCAAAAAGAGGGAATATTTGTCAGGAAAGCAGCCCTACAGTTGAAATGATACATAAAATCTTACCCGATGGAAGAATTACCTACTCAGTCCAGACTCATGTTGATATTTATCTAGGGACTGAGAAATGCAGACCTTCAAAAGGATTTGCATATGAAGAAAAGCCCCACTCTAAATGAGTTAATGAAGGAGGCTTTATTCCTGGAGATAATTGTGCGATCTACAAGGATGGAGATCAAAGAGCCAGAGAATATGACTCATCATCTCAACAAAGTGGAACTAAGCTCATAAAATTAGCACAACAAAGCGAACTGGTGGTAAATCAAGAGCGACACACAGAGGAGGTGTTGAAGAGGATTAGCCCATTTGCTAAGCCGTAGGCTAAGCAACTAAAGTGGTGCGCTGTTGAACAAAAATGGATGAGTCACGTGACTGAAGAGTGCTACTACAATAAGGGTTATGTTCGAGAATGACATTATGTTTCCCAGGTGCAAGTAGCACCTCCGTCAAATACCACCAATGCCTAGATATAAGACAGGGAATTTGCTCGGGCCAGTTGGGATTGAAAGATCACAGCCCATTTTGGGGCAACAACCATGACTCCCAGGAGCAAGACCAATAGGTGTGAGGTATACGCCCACTGTGAAAGAACCGGAGGAACAAGTCTTAGTGCCTGTACCTATATATTACGAAGAGCCAAGTGGAATTATGGCTTGTCCTGCATACTACCCACCAGAAGAGCTGAGAGCACCAGAACCATGGGGCATGATCGGCAACGTTGGACCACCAACAGTGGCATATGTTGCAACACCAATAGCTGCATATGTTGCAGGAGAAAGTAGATATAGTTTGGACAAGAAAACATTGTTGCTCATAGCCAATGGAGGCTTCGGTGGACCAAGACCTATTTACCAACAGAGGGGAGTTCAAGGAGCACCACGAAAATCGTTGGGACCATGCTATAAGTGTGGGGGAGACCACCTCATGAAGGACTGTCTTCATATGGAAATTTTCCGAGTCAATGCATATTCTCCAGATTGTGGCATCAAGCATTTGATTGCCGATTATCCAAAGAATCCAAACAAAGCGTTTAGAACAATTTTGAATATTTTGGAGGCAATCCCTTTGAGCAGTGGTTCAAAAAACAAAACGGTAATACCTATACAGGTTATCACACAAACGCAAGCTCAAAAAGAGAAAGGGGAACCCATAATTGAAGAACAAAGACTAAAAGCACCTAGCATTGAAGAAAAAAGCCAATGAAACATCTGGAAGGCTAGGAAAGCACGAGTGGAGGCTAGAAAAGAAAAATAACAGACTGCCCTAGTGGAAGAATTAAAACAAACCAAAGACAGATTTGAAAAACTTGAAAGTCAAACTGTTCAAAAACCAGAAACTCCAAAAGACATAGAGCCTGAGAAGAAAAGGAAATCAAAAAGTGTGGGATCATGAGGATCAATGCTAGTCGAGAAAGTAAACGAACATCTAGATGCACTCTTAAAGGCCTATGAATCAAGGCTTAAAATCAACCAAACGCAGGAACAAAGATGGATGACATATCCCTATGCAGAGCTAGAAAAACAAAGACTAAAAATGTGTCAAAAGATGATCCAAACAGCACAAACCTTACTAGAGCCAACTGCTAGAAAACCAGAAGAAGGTAGAACTTCCAATATCAATACCAAGAACCCCTCCAACACATGAATCTGAAAGGATACCTGTTAGACTAGAAACGGAATTAGAACCAAAAAAACCCATTAAAAGACCTGGGATAGTGATGAACACAACAGGTTAGGAGTCTGAAGGTTTTCAACCTATTATACCGGAATTGTATAAAGGGCACAAAGACTTGAATGATCTTTGGAGGCAGATAAGAGAAGCCGATAAAGCTAATGATCAAGCCAAAGGGTTAACAAAACCAATATGGGAGGAGATGTCTTTCTTTCTCCTCTTGAAGAATTTGAGGCAAGACCTCAAGCAGATCTAAAGATGCACTCGTATTGGGGAGACAAGGGATCCGGGAGATCTTGGTAAAGCCAACCTATATCTCTGAGAACTTTGCCCACGTATGTCATAAAATTTAATATATAACCAACATAAATGATTTTCTCATATTACATTGATCATCTAATGTGGGGGAATAGACGGGAACAAGGGTTAGGATATAGACATGTGCTTTTAGGTCTATCTCAACACGGGGCTAACGGTAAAGGGGCCCAAATGAGAGATGATCTGTCAAAGACCAAGGTTAGCTATTGAAGCCTAAAGACCTTAGGGTTAGCTTCATTAAAGACCTCCAAGGGTTGGTGTTAAAAGTCCTTTGACCTTAGGTAAGTAGGGTTGAGCTTGAGGTGGGAACCCGGCCCAAGCTTGAGGTGCTTGTCGTGCTAGATGACTAAGGTGCTTGAGGTGCTTTCCATGCTTCATGACTAAGGTGCTTGTTGTGCTTGCTGACTAAGATGCTTGTCGTGCTTGCCAACTAGGGAGCTTAAGATGCTTGTGGGAACATTACCCAAGCTTGAGGTGCTTTGTCATGCTTGCTGACTAAGATGCTTGAGGTTAAGGTGCTCCACAAAGTCAACAAAGGTCCGTACAAGGAGGGGGCGAGCCCTACAAGGAGGGGCTAGAGAGAGAACACACACACCCTCACACAAGGCAAGCTTGGTACAAACAAAGCAAATAGGACACTTGTCAAGCTCCTCCTCATGGTGTGCCTAAAGCCTATTGGTTGGCCTCCCAAGGGGTCCAATGATAAATTGGTTACTTTAATTAATTGTTTTAGCTTTTATAAAGTCCCCTCTCTCAAAGGGGAAAGGGGGACAGTTGTCCCAAGCCTACCCTTGTTGCTTGATATGCTTCTTGTAGGTGATTGGCTAGGCCTGGAAGGGTCCAATGAGCTTCAAGCATGAGCTACAAGGGGGGGTTGACCAAAGCAGGAAGGGGGCTAGCTTGGAGGGTATACTCTCCCACACACACACACACACGCACACTCATTGTGTGAAGTGCAAAGTGCAAGAGCTCCATATCCTTCTCCAAGCAAGTAGAGAAGTTAAGAGCCTACACCAACAATCTTGGCTATGGAATTAAAATCCAACCAGATCCATGCTTCAATGCTTAAGCTTGTCATCTTCTCCATCCTCATTACTATGCTATTATGTATGCTAGCAAGAAGACTGATGATAAGTCAAGAACTAATTCTTTCTCCTATGGAATGTTTCTTCTTTCTCTTCCCTATCTTCATTCCCCGCTAGCTCTCTACACCTTGGAAGGTGTTTGAGGCCTTGGGACTAAGGCTTGGGATAGTTAATGCTTTTTACAAAGTTTATGTTATGCTCGTGATGCATGAAGCTTTTCATCTTCATTGCATCACCTAGGTCACAAGGAGCACAAAGATTGTATTGTACCAAGTCTCTCTTAATGGGAGAATCTATAATACAAATGCCTATTGGAGGGAGGACCGGTTCCACATAAATCCGGTCCTCAACTGTTGTCATGTTCTCTAAACTCTCTCGCTTGCAAAAGTATTTCTCATGCCAAGTTAATTAAGTACTATGTTTATGTTGCTACCATCAATTAAGTTCACCCTCTATGCTCTCAAAGTGGTTTCACAAAAATGTTCTCTCTGATTCTCTTAATTCCGCTATTCTCGAAGTTCATAGGCCATTTCCATTACATTGGTATCAGAGCATTTAGTTTCTCTTTTCTTGCTTAAGAAGAGAGGTGCTTAAGTAGCCTATTAAGGGTTGATTTTGTTAATTATATTAGGGTAAGTGGGATTGGGATCTATTATCGGTTTTGTTGAGCCCACTATGTGGGATATGGTGCACACCTCGGGAGCTGTGGTTTTAATAATGGAGTTTTTTTAGACTTGCCTATGGCTTTACCATTCTTGAGCCATAAGAAGTCTGAAAGGAGCTATTCCTTGGCAACTCTGCAATATTAGACCCACTCCACTACTCTCTATAATTAACCAATTCGAACCGTGGGTATAGATACCTAAGAGCTGAATTTCAAAGGCTAAGAGGACTAGCAACTAAGGTTTTGAATTGCCAAAGAATACGCTAAGTACGTATATAAATTTTGTTAACATGGCTAACAATAACCAAAAGAGTAGAATGAACATTGATAACTTTGATTTTGCACATGAAGGTGCTAATGATGATGCCCCCATGTTTGTCAATTATCTTGTTACTGGGTTGCAACAAGCTATGGGCAACCTTGCTTTGCAAGCTGAAGTTACTCAACAACTTCGCGATTATGGGATTTTTGTTCCTCTCCAAGAGGAGAGAGAGCTTAGGAGGCCTCTTGAAGAGACCCCCAAAAGAAGACTCTCTCCCATACGAGAGGAGGAATTCAAAGAGCAAGAAAGTATAGAATCTTTAAGTTCCTTTGAAGATGTGGCTCCACAAAGACGACGGTCTAGATGATCGCCAACCCCTCCCAAGAGGAAACGATCAACACACAGTCCTTCTCTTCGTCACTCCAAAAGGAAGGAGAGGAAACAAGGGAAGAAAAGGGCAAGAAAGAGGTCACCCTCTTCTCCTTCTTCTTCACCTTCCTCCTCTTCCGACGAAAGCTATGGCTATTCCCCTAGAGAATACGAGAGGGGAGGACATCTCAAATCATACCCTGCATGGCGAAGGTCACAAAAGCTCAAGAAGTTCAAAGAGGGAGGAAAAAGTATCTCTTTTTTCACCTATGATGGCACCTTTGGTGCTACCGACAAACTATTGGTCTTCATCCAGCAATTTGATGTGGCCTTTGGAGACGAGGGCTTCACAGAGTCCTCCAAGCTACACCATGTAGCTATGCACTTCCAAAAATCTTCTTGTCAATGGTGGGCTAGCCTCCGCGGCAATGGAGAGGCCCCAAAGACATAGAAAACTCTACAAGTTTCCATCACGAAGCAATTTCTTGCAAGTGATGCAAAGGACAAAGTGCTTACCAAATGGCAGAGTTTGAAGCTTCTCTCTCATGAGTCTATCCACGAATATGTAGATGAGTTTTGGGATTTGTACCTCAAGGCTATTGTCTTCCAAAAGATAGACTTTGCCGAGCAAAAGCAACAATTTTGTGCGGGATTACCTGAAGACATGGCCGAGTACGTCAACTCTCAACGGCCTAGTTATATCACCAAAGTAATCCACCACACTATGGTTGCTTCACTCATCAATTTCCAACAAGGGGCTAGACGTAATGTCAAGTCCATGGAAAACAAAGAAAAAAATGATGCAAAGGAAAAAATCAATGCCCAAAATTCTTTCCAAGGCAATTCCAACAACAACAACAATCAACCCAAGGAGAAGGGAATTTGCAAAGGTAAAAACTAACTCTCTCCCGAAGAGCTTGAAGCTTTTCACAAGGACCATAAGTGTTTTAAGTGCGGGGAGCAAGGACATGGCTATCGTTCTTGCCCCAAGAGAAATGCTCGCAATGAGACTCCTAGAACTTCCACCATCGAAGCTCCAAAAGAGGATGCCCATTGCAAAGGATCACCTCTCTCCTATGATTGGGGAAAGGTAAGGGAGCATGATGCCTTCATCTTTTTTTATTATGGCTCTACGCACAACTTCATATCAATAGAGTCAGCCACCAAGCTGGGCATTTAAGCTTTTGAGATGGGAGATATTGTAACTGCCACACCGCTTTCAAGGGACAACAAGCCTCCATTACTCCCTTGATTGGGAAGTTGAGGCTTCATGTCCAAAGTTATGTCGACAAAGAAGACTTTTTCATCTCTCCTCTCCAACATGAGGATACTATCCTAGGGGCACCATGGTTCAACCACAAGGCTTCCAACATGAAGTTCCTTGAAAGGAGAATCTACTTCACCTATAGGGGAAATAACATGTATATAGATGCTAGTGAGTTTGGTCATACTATACCACTTGTAAATTCACCTGCTTTTGATAAATCAATGAAGAGCTCAGTTTTTGCGTACATGATGTTTGTCAAAGAGCCCCTAAAAGATCCTAATGTTTCATCAAATGTTAATGGTAGGAATCAAGAAGATTTAGACTTGTCTAATTTTCTAAAGGATTCCAAGATGTGTTCATTGATGATATCCCTATGGACTTACCTCCAAAACGCGGGGATGATGACTATCGAATTGAGCTCCCACAAGGAAGCTCACCACCTAACAAGCCTCCTTATCATGTTTTTCAAGCTCAACAAGAGGAGATCATGAGGCAAGTACAAGAATTGGTAAACAAAGGGATGGTGAGTCCTAGCTCCTCTCCCTTTTGTTCTCTAGTCCTTTTAGTGCAAAAGAAAGATGGTACATACCGTATCTATGTGGACTATCGAGCACTAAACCATATTAGTATCAAAAATAGATTTCCCGTGCCTCGGGTAGAAGATATGTTTGATAAGCTACAAGGCTCTACCTACTTCAGTAGGATTGACCTTAGTGTGACTATCATCAAATAAGGATAGTGGTGGATGAAGATATCCTAAAGACCGCGTTTTGTACAACGTTTGGTCTTTATGAATATCTAGTCATGCCTTTTGGATTGACTAATACACCAGCCACGTTCAATCGTTTAATGGAGAAAATCTTTAGACCCTACCACAAATGCACTGGTTTAATGATATCATCATCTACTCCAAGTCCTTGGAGGAACACAAGCAACATCTCCAAGTGATATTTTGAGCATTAAGGGAGAACAAACTTTTTCTTAATAAAAAGAATAGTGAATATTTCCTTCAAGAAATTCAATACTTAATATCACTCACATTTGGATACCAAAGCAAAAGCCAAAGGAACTCCCTTCAGTACAAGCAACAACGGAAAGCAAACAACTGCATTTCAAAAAGTAAAACCAACATATGTGGATGCCAATGAAAGATGAAACAATGGCAAACAAAAAAATGCCAAACCATCTACAAAGATCGGCAGCAACAAAATACCAATGGAAAGCAAAGGCAATACGGCCCATAACCATTCCGGCCCAGCCAATTCTATCCTTAGGAACAGTGTCGGCAAAGCAATTGCCGTTTGCAAAAAAGACAATTAAACAGCGAGCAGTAGAGTTACACCTGTTACTTGCAAAGAAAGCAGGAAACCTCGACGGCGAATGCCAATAAGCATCTTGCTTATTTCCTTCTCTTGCACAACATCAATTTTTCCATGCATTGACCGAGTATGCATAAAATAGGGCCACATTAATCGGCCAGGCATTAGCACAACTGTTTCAACCTATGCACGGCACATACTCCGAGGCGATACCATGTCGTCCGGGAGGACTCCGGCTAGGAGGGGGGGAGGCATTCTAGAGGCACTCTCAAATGCGGAACCAATAACAGAAACAACAAAAAAGGGCATGATTTTCAACTATTTTAAGGGTTGTTGTTTGATTGCGAAATTTTTTGGAGTAACCCAAGTACATATGCCCTTATACAGCATGAAGCTACAGGTATATGGGGCCAAACGCCAAATCAAGCCCCTGGGTGTGTGTATATAAGTAGAAATAGCCATTTTTCAAGAAAAATATTGGTAAAACGGAGAAATCCGGCCATAAAAATTGCATGTGAGTGTATATAATGTGTTGCGGTGATGTTTATGATTTATTATGATTTTTGGGGGATTTTTTGGGTTGGATTTTCTATTTTCCTTTTAATTTTACTAATTTTCGACAGAAAAACTTCAAAAATACAAAAAGCAGGTGAAAAACAGTCGTAATGAAAAACAAAAAATATGGGGATGACAAGTGACTATAGGAAAACCTATGGTACAGTGGGGGTGCAATTATGAGACTGGAGCGGAAAGCGTGTTTTGGCCAGGTTTTGACCGAAATGCCAAATTTCTGGTAAACAGAGCAAATGGAGTCCAAATCAAGACTTCAAGTGCACAAATAAGTTTCTCATTAATATCCTTGATACCAGCAAGGAAAGTTTCCATATCATCTTCCTCATGCATAATCTTCAACTCTAGCTCTTTACGCAGCAATGCAATTTTTGCCTCATTGCGGCTTGCATGAAGACCAGCCAGAATATCCCAAGCCTGTTTTGCAAATTTTATTAAATGAATGTGAGGAGTAATGGTGCGCTTCACAGACAATGCAATCAATGCATGAGCCTGCGCATCCTTTACATCCCAACAAGCTTGTTTTACCGTAGGTAAAATAAGTCTAACAGCAGCAAGACCTGCAACATCCTCAGAACCAGGGCGTACATCAATGCCCTGCATAATATTTTAGACACCCTTTCACACAAGAACATGTTGCATCATGTAAGCCCAGATAGGGTAGTTGTCCCCATCCAATCTCTCCTCAGCAGCAAACATCTTGAACACATCTATGTTGTTATCAGCCATTGAAAATGCATGCACCTTATGTGAAAACTACCCGAAGTGAGGAAAAAGTGAGTGAGACCAGCACATGCTATATAGCACAACCCGTAGTAGACTATATGGAACCTGTTATGCAGAACTGGCACTGACAAAAATTTTGCACAAAATGACGAAATAGCATGTGCAGTACTGCATGTACTGGAGACGGAGGCCGAAATGAGCCCGAATCAAAAATCTGAATAGACTATGCTCCACTAGCTTTATCAAAAATGTTGTCGACCTGGAAATGCTGGCCAAAGCTCACTGAAATCAAAGAAAGTGAGCAAGAATGTGCTGGAGCTGCTAGCGACTAAGCCCGGGAGGATGCAACCTGCTCTGATACCAATTATTGGAATTAGGGTTGCAAGAAAACACGCACAGCTTGGAGAAGATGAAGGAAGCTCAAGGCACACAACAGAGAGTGTGTTACTTAGTGTGCAATGGAAAGATTAATAGCCCTAGAGTGATGGGTAATGCACAGGGGGAAAAAACCTCCTAAAGAGGGAAAAAATGCCCCGACTGTCCTAAGTGTGTTCACACACATCACTACCACATGTTTATGGTAACAATTTTAACACCTTTTTGGGTTGATTCATATATTGAAAGAGACTTTGACACAAACATATGAATGAAGCTCTAATAAAAATTAATATATCCCAGAAAGAAACTCAATTTAGACACATTTATGGATGCTCTAACCAACTAGATGCTTCATATCTTGTCTTCAACCATCTCTCTTTCATTTATGGACATGATGTGGCCTAACAATTGTCCTTCCATACTTAAACATTGATTTGAAGGGATTCGAATGAATTCTCGTCTCTCTTAACCTTTTGAGATCCATTCCAAAAATAACAAGTACATATCTTCATATGAGAAGGTGGTGAAGCCATCCACAAAGATTGCTAAAAATTTATGCAAGAACATTTCCATCATACATCTCTAAAAGGTAGCTGGAGTATTACATGAGCCAAACGGCATAACCAATTTAATGAACACTCCATATTTAGTGATAAAAGTGGCTTAATCCCTATCTTTTGGCACTGATTGTATCCACTATATCAATCCAAAAAACTATACATCTCATTTCCATCCATCTCATCAAGTATCATATAATTGCAAGGTAATGGAAAAGGATCTTTGATTGTCTAAACATTCAACTTTTAATAATCTCTACACACTCTGAACTTTCCATTATTCTTGGGTACCACTACTATTGAAAATAGTCAGCCACTACTTGCAACCTTTGTGATGAATCTTGCCTTTAGATGGTTATCTATCTCTTCCGTGACCTTCTTAGCATAGTTTGGGTTCATATGTACCTCTATAATCTGAGTGGTCAAGCATCATGCTTAAGTGGTAAATATGTCGGAAAACTTCAGGGTCAACCTTATTTCAATCAATGTTCTCCCATGCAAAAATATATTTGTATTCTAAAAAATCTATCTGGCTATTTCTTTGACTTCTTGCCTTAGATGTTTGTTGATTTTGATTATCTTTGGATCAACTTTCATGCCAAGGTTCCATTCCTCCACTTCTTGGTCATCTAGTAACCAATTGGGTGTTCCCCCTCCTTTTGTTATGGCCAAGGATTCTACCTCCATTTCTATATGTATCCATGCTACATATCCATTGTTTTTGGTGTCTAAGCTAGCTAGTTCAACATCTCCTTTAGATGGCGACTAACCTCTTTGTTCGAATGACTCTACATTCTGATGCCTATCTTTTGTGTCATCAAGCTATCTAGTCTAGCATTGCCAATTATGCTGCATAGTGATGCATCGCTCCTACACTCCTTAGCCAAGTTTTTCTTAGCAGCATGTTGCAGACACCTTGCACATCCATCACTAGAAAGCTGGTTTTAAACTTCACACAACCAACATTAGTGTATAAATTCTCCACTAGGCCACTAGCTTGTGTGAGTGTGTAAAGAGGGAGGGGGGAGATACATATATATATCTATCTATATATATATATATATAGAGAGAGAGAGAGAGAGAGAGAGAACACAGTATGTGGGTGGAGCAACTCACCACAATATGTGTGAGAGAGAACCCCCCATTCTTCTATCTAGTAAAGAATAAGGTGTGTACAAGTGATGGGTGGTCAGATGCTTCTAGTGCATCCAATCGAGGTAAGAGGCACACTGCCTCTACCCCAACAAATTGCACTATTCTTTGATCTGGTGTGTTCACCTAGCATATTCATATCATGACATCCATCCAAAATTACTCCAGACATTGATTCTTAGTGCTTCCCAACTTTGTAATTGATATAGATAACTAGCACTTTCACATCCTTAATATTAGACTATGCCATAGCCATTGCTTCAGGTTCTTTCTATCTTAGCTTTGTGATGTGTTCAGCTAGTATATTCACGCCAGCACATCTGTCCAAAATTACTCCAAACATTGATTCTCACTGCTTCCCAACTTTGTAATTGATATAAATACTAGCACTTTGTCATCCTTAATATTAGACCATGCCATAGCCATTGCTTCAATTTCTTTCTATCTTAGCTTTGGATGAACTTTTCTACCTCAAGCAAAGTCTTCTTGATGTCATATAGTTTGATTATGAGTCCTTGAAATTTTTTGCATACCTTTACATAAATTTCACCTTGTGCATTTCCAGAACTTGATTCTTGCATCTAGATGACTATCCTCACAGTGTCATGCTTGGGTGTGTGAATGACTCCTCTCATATCTCTTTGATGACAACACCAAAGCTCTTAATGATTATGCACAGTGATACTAGTGATTGTTGGAAATTGCAGCCGGGTGGGGGTGACCTCTGCTTCTCCATCTAGCCAAAGAAACCTATCACCTCAAGAGAAGATGCTCTATCTAGAGAGAAATCGAGGGCACCACCTAGCGAGTATGTGGCTAGGATGCAAAGATAAGATTATATAACACAACACACACCATGCCACACAACAACCAGACATGCTATGAGTTAATGCACCGGCTCACACCACATGTGGGATGTGGTTGTGAAGGAAAGAGATAGGAGAGAAAGTGAGCAAAAGAGAGTGTGTGAGTTTAGGTGTATGGATTACTATTCATACAAGAGGTGGCAAACTTGCGCACCTCAACATACAAAGAAAAAGAAAGAAACAACCATATAATAGACTTACAAGGATTTTCTTGCCAATGAGACACATGGAATGGCATAAGGAAGAGAGGACATGGAGAAGGGAAAGATAGAAGGGAGGGGGCCATGGATGCATCATTTCTAGATGGGAGTTGATGGCGAGGAGTAATGTGAGGGTGGCGTTCATTCTTGTTGATGTCAAATGTTAAGTCCTCCATTCTAAGTGCATTAGGGTGTGTGTGTATGTACTATGTTTATGTGCTCCATAGCTCCTCCTATGTGTGTGTATTGTGTGTTGCATTCACTCAATGAGCATCATGTGTGTTTGTAGGGGGGGGGGGGGGGGGGGGGGTTGTCATCCTCTCAATATGGTGTGTGTGTGTGTGTGGGGGGAGGGGGAGTGTCTCATGTGTGTGACCATGGCCTCCTTATATAGGGAATTCAGGGAGGATTTAGCAATTTTCACATTTTGAAAAATATTGTGGACTAGGAAAATGGGGTGCATGTGATCCCATCTTGTCTCCTACTTAAACAATTTGCATAGCAAAGAGAGAGAGAGGAAAAGAGAGGGTATGTGGAAATTAGGGAAAATGGAATTTATAATGGCTATGAAGATGAATCCTTCAAAGATGGTGGTAGGACCTCCATGGATTAGCTAAGACCGCCATAAAGAGGCCTTTGTGTCTTCCAATCATGCTCATGAGGACTTATAACCACTCTCTTGGTAGAGTGTGTGACTAGAAATGGCATGTGTCAGCAATTTGTGAGCAAATTGGGGTCCACTATTTTAATTATAACTCCTTATCCATAGCTCCAACAATTCTAAAACACTTTTGAGAAAAAAAGTTGAGCTCATGAGATACAACTTTCAAATTGAACACTTCTTTAGATTTGGAGTTTTTCTATGCCCTAAAATTCAACCAAATAGTGTGTTATTTGAGTCCTAAAAGTTTTCTAGGGGTACCCTCTTGATTGAAATTTTCCTCATGCATCCCAAGAATCCTTCATCCAAGTCTGAAAGCCCCACCAAGGGCCTTGAATTTCCTTATGAAAATACAAATGGAGTCTCCCTTATTAATATTTAAAGACCTAGCCCATAATGCAAATAGTCAACATAATATTAAAAAAACTATAAAGGTGGAATAATAGTAATCACACGGTGGAATAAAATATAGTAAAATTCACAAAAAAATATAATGATATAGAAATAGGTAGATCAAATAGAAATGGTCATAAATTTTGTTTTTTCATGAATGTAAAAGCTATAAAGCAAAGATGTCCTCCATAAATGTAAAGAAACTAGGTGAGATTCTCGTGCAAAGGAGAGAGATAGCCCAAAAATTTGAAAAGCGGCCCTCATTAGCTCTCCACTTTAAGCTAGAGACATTCACGCCTCTAGCTCCATATTTGATTCTGTTTCAGTAGAAGTGGAGGAGTCTCCCTCCTCTAGAATATCCATCATGGGTGCTTGATCAAACCTCAAAAAATATTGCTTTTATCTCCATCCATTGACACATGTTTTCTAAAGCTTACCATTTGCCTACATAAGTTGTAACTACCATTGTTGTAGTACTTTTCAATGATAAATGGACCCTTCCATCTAGGTGGAAAATTTCTTATCCTTCTTAATGTTGAACCTATTATAGTATTTTAAAATCAACATACCTTTCTTGGGACCTTTTGCCTTGAGACCCTTGTTGAAGTAAGTTGTCATTACTTTGCATGTGTTGCATAATATTTTATATCGACCTCTTTGTCTAGCTTATGCCTCTCCAAATCAAGAATGTGGTTGCAAAGATGAGCATTAGAGCATGCCATTTGCCTAGCTAGCACTCTAAGACTAGACAATTGTACTTCTATTGGTAAAATGGCCTCCTTACCATGCACCAAGTGATATGGTGTGTACCCAAGAGACTTGTGAAATGAGGTATAATAAGCCCAAAGTGCAACCATAAGGTGCTTTTCATAGTCACTTGTGTGATTGTTTACTTGTTTAGTGATGATATTTCATATCATACCATTTATCTTTTCCACTAACCCGCTGCATTGTGGATAGTAGAGTTGAGTGTTGACGTGAGATGCCCAACTTCTCCATTAGCGCTTCTACTAGGTCTCCTCTAAAACCTAGCCGCCTATCAAATATTATCTGATGAACAATGCCAAAACAGTAACAAATTTTCTCAAATACCAAAATTCCTTAGCTATAATCCGAGTGGTAGCTACTGCATGGGCCCACCTGGTCATGTAGGCCACACCCATTATGAGGTACAATTTACCTAAGTGGGTCCCTGGCAAAGGCCCAATAGCATCAAGTGCCCATTTCTTAAATGGTCCATAAGAGATTATAGGAGTCCGTGGCTTGTAGGTGAGTCTCCTGTCCCCAGCCTTTTGACACTCCGTGCACGTTTTGTACCAGTGTTGAAAATCTCTTTGCAAACTAAGCCACACAAACCCAACTTGCAGAATCTTTCCTACTAGTGATATCAAGTGCAAAGTCCCTCCACAAATACCATCATGACAACTTGAAATTATTTGTGTGATCTCTTTAGAGAGAGATACTTGCCTAGGAATCCTTGCCCTTGTAGTAGAGGTACTCGCCGAGGAATTTGATCCTTGCCCTTGCAATAGAGGTCATTATTGATAAGGCAGTACTTTGCTGCCTTGCCCACAAGCCACTACTTTTGGACTTTGGTAAGTCCTTTAAGACACACTCTTGTGTCAAGAAAACTCATTATCTAAAGCATAGCACACTACCTTGAAAGAGGGATAGCATGGCGAGCATGGATTCTCTAGAAGCATGGAAGGTCTCCCTTTATTTCGCTCTCTCTATTTCTCTTTCTTGGTATTCCATGGCGAGCATGGATTCTCTATTTCTCACTCGGCCCACGACTATGGCGGCTTCACAATGAGCCGAACAATAAGCGGGAAGACCCCTAAACTAGTCGAAGCCCTATTAGGTGACTTGCACCAAATCATACATATGTCAACTCCATGGATTTGCACTATTGAGCATGAGCAAGTTCGTCATTGGCGGGCACGGCACGGAGAAAGTTTGCTAGTTGTAGGTCTCTATCTTTTGCGGTGTTGTCTAAAGGGCTGGCCACCATGGTTTTCTTTGTAAGGTTCACATTTGGAGGCCCAAGGTGGCCCTTAATTTGGTCAAGGGCCGTTCCCACCAAAGCCATCGACTTGGCAATCATAGCAAGGGAAAGTCCCATCAAAGATGTTGTTTGGCAATCATAGCAAGAGGGTCACATGCATGATTTTGATGGCCTAAGGCAAGGCCCTCAGTAAGATCAACAAGAGGTAGGAATCATCAAGATTGGTTGCGACTAAGGGATTCCAAGCATGGCTAGGACATCAACTCGGACAAGCATTATTATGAGACGGGTTTGAAGGCATGCGAGGTTCAAAGGCATGCAAGTTTGAAGATATCCGAGGTAGACAAGAGCTCAAGGTTCCTCTCTTGCTCACACCTTGAGGAAGAAGGAAGCGATAAGGGAGAATGACGGGGTAGATAACATGTTAACTTGGGAAAGTAAGTACAACAAGCATGGAAAAATTATACTTTTCTCTCCTACAAGACAATGTATAACCCTCATGTGTAGCTTGGTTTTTGCACAATTAATTATGGCATTAGAATTAGTTTGTGCACAGGCTCTAATTTGGGCAAAGTACAATTTCTCAGAGAAGTCAAAGTGTTCTAATTGGAAAGGAATCGGCAACTTGGGACTTCGTCAAGACGGCAAGAAGTTGAACGGGCAACGGTTTTTACACAAATAAGTCTGGCATCAAAATTAATTTGTGCACAGGCTCCAATTTGGGCAAAATACAAAATCTTGGAGAAGTTGGAGTGTTCTAGTTGGCAAGAAATTAGCAACATTGGGACTTCCTCAAGATGACAAGAAGTTGAATGGGCAACGGATAAGTGACACTGACAAAAGTAGAGAAAGTTGGGCGACTGAACAATACGATATCATGCAAAGGCAAGGCCTCACCAAATGGTAAGGCAAGCTAAGACAAGGCTTGTGGCTTACCGTGCTTGATGAAGGAGGCAAAGGTGCTCTGCATGGCTGACCCTTTGTTACAGCTTGAGAATCCAACATGAGATTTCTCTATTTTGAGTTGTGGATTTGAATTTTTGCTAAGGAAAATGTCCTAGGGCAAAAGAATTGAGCTTAAGCCGATGAACACATCTTATATGGTCAAGGACATCAGCACTCAAGCCAAGCGGGTATGAGATACATCACTTGCTACTTTTTTGCTTTTCAATAAGTTAAACCCCCTTGAAGTGCGTCGTTTTTGTGGTGTTGATTCCCTTTCCCCACTATCTTATGCTCTTGTACAGGGTGTTTTCAGGTGTGTATTGGCATGTGCGCTCCCCCCCCCGATGGTTATGTGTGCAAAGAGAGAGTGCGCAAGAACGTAGGAAATGATGGATTTTTTGGGTGTGCATTGAACTGTGGTCTGGTACAGTGTGGTTGAGTTGAGAGGCATGCAGACGGTGGTCTGCTAGCGGAAAAGTGTTTTTTAAAGATGTTTTCAGAGAGGACAAGGGTGATGTGAATGTCTTGGGCTATAGAGAGGTGACTTTGTGTGTAATGGGCATGTTCCCCATTCCCCCTCTCCATCTTCTGGTGTCCCCCACTAAGGACCACCGTGATTGCTCCATGGTGATGCATTTGTAAGCAAAAATGTGGCAGAGTGTTGGCCCAATTTTCAATGGTGATGAAGATGTGGACGAGTGGCTTGCAGATTTTGAGTTGTTTATGCTATCATTACACATGTGGAGTGATGAAGAAAATCTGCATTGTAGGATGGTGTCAGTTGTTGAAACAGATATGACGATTAAAGACCTACGACAGGATGTAGGTGAAAATTTTGATGCTTTTGTGGATAAGTTTGAACCATGCTGGAGAGATCTGGTGGCTTCCATTCAAGTGGTCAATGCAGTATTCTTCAAGGTAGAGAGGTTTCTGTCCTGTTTACATACGCGAGTTGGAGATAAAGTGGAGGATGAGGACCCAAAGAGCTATGATGAAGCTGTCAAGAATGCCAAACTGAGAAGCCACAAAGTGAAGAAGAAACTGGAGGCAAGTTTGTTGCATTGTGCAGAAGGGGTCTATGTACCTGGTTCAAGGTGGATGGAAGGGCCCCAAGAGGTACATGTTCTTCTTGATGCTAGTGTGCATTTGGTGCAAGTGGGTAAAGCTAATGTTGGAGTAGAGAAGGTGCCATGTGTGCCAGTGAGACCTCTAAAGTTGCAACAAGGCTTGTTTAGGGTCCCCTCTAGTGTGTTTACCCAAGAGGATTCGAGAAAGGAAGCGGTGCAAGGACATGGAAAGAAAACAGGTGTTTCGGAGCAGGCTGTGAAAAAAGTGGTGGAAATGCCGAAATGGACGTGTTTTGAAGAGGGAGCGGGAAGTGTGTCAAGCTCTAGTAGTTCTTTGGACACCGACAGCTTTTAGGAGAGGGGGTCGGCATCTTTGAAATATGATGTCTATGACATTTTGCATGTGAAGAAGATATCAGGTGGATGATAGCAGGTATTGCAGGGGGTTGGGCAACCCACTTGAGCACGGTAACTCCTTGAGCAAGTGCGGCGGGTAACAGGTGTCACCTTGTAACCATATACATGTGGTTGTAACCATATACATGTCACCTTGAGCAGGGTAACTCCTTGAGCAGGTGCGGCAGGTAGCAGGTGTCACCTTGTAACCATATACATGTGGTAGAGTGATGTGTGTGAACACACTTAGGATCGTGGGACGGTTACAAAACGAGCTCAACGAAGCGAGCTTTGGAGCAAGCTTTTTTTTTCCATCCCACCACCACTACCTCCCATTGCCACCCCTTAGCACCCATCACCGCCATCACCCTAGCCCACCGATGGTGGTTAGTGGTGCTAGCTTACTACCACTATGTGCCGCCCATACTCCTACCACCATCGCCCATTGCCGCCCCTCCCTCTAGTGGAGTAGCCAAGGACCTCCTCTCTCTCTCTATAATATATATATATATATATATATATATATTATATATTGCCGCCCCTCCCTCTAGTGGAGTAGCCAAGGACCTCCTCTCTCTCTCTCTATAATATATATATTTTATTTTTTATTTTTTATTTTTTTTTTCCATCCCACCACCACTACCTCCCATTGCCACCCCTTAGCACCCATCACCGCCATCACCCTAGCCCACCGATGGTGGTTAGTGGTGCTAGCTTACTACCACTATGTGCCGCCCATACTCCTACCACCATCGCCCATTGCCGCCCCTCCCTCTAGTGGAGTAGCCAAGGACCTCCTCTCTCTCTCTCTCTATAATATATATATATATATATATATATATGGCCCCTCCCCACCCCCCCCCCCCCCCCTCTCTCTCTCTCTAAAAAAGAGGTACTAGCAATATTGCTAGTGCCTCCCTTTTTTTTAATTGGCTCCCCCTCCCTTTTTTTTAATTGGCTCCTCCTCCCTCTCTCTCTCTCTCTCTCTCTCTCTCTCTCTCTCTCTCTCTCTCTCTCTCTCTCTCTCCACCACACCTCCCAATCCTAGAGAGAAATGAAATGAGATGGAATGAAATGTTAGATTAACCAAAATGGAATAAAATGTTACATTAAGCATTTTCATAAGGCCAAAATGACCTGTGAGACCAAATTGAGACAATCTTGACAGATCTAAGACAATGCATGGGTACAAAATAAAATGAGAGAAAAAACGAGAGAGAGAGAGAGAGAGAGAGAGAGAGAGAGAGAGAGAGAGAGAGAGAGAGAGAGAAGGGAAGGAGCGGCCGGCAGGGGAGGGAGAGGTAAATAGATATATTTTATTATCATCCTCGAACGTTGAATATGACCTACGGGATCAAAGTTACATGTGATGTAGTATGTGTGTGGCTGATGAGTGATTCTCGATGCTCCAATATTGTGGTGATGAGAGCTACAATGGAGAGCCCATACTATAGTTGGGAGAGAAAAGTTTGTAGGTCCAAGTCATGGTTGAAAATGTGAGTGAAGCAAGTTTGGATGTGACCAAAAGCTGAGTAATCTAGTAGTGTGTTACTCATACTCTCAAACTTGTAGTGTTCATAATGTTCCGACTCGATTCGACTCTTCTCGATTGTCCCAACGCCCTTTATCGCATTGAAGGGAGTGGGAGCTAATCGAAATGGCTATGATAGTGTGTATCGTTGACAAGGGGATCATCTCAAGCATGTAAGGGTGAATATAATTTCTTCTTTTAACAAAGAATATGGTTTTGTAGTTGGGGACAATATGGGTTGTGGAATGCATGAAGCGTGACCCCCCAAATTTCTCCCAAGCCATAGTACATTGGTGTTGTATAAAAGCTTCATTCAATAGGGAATTTCTTGAGGCATCATGTGGCAAGTGTAATGCATCCCATCTTCCAAACCACGTCTTCATATCTTGCCGAGAAGGGGAAAGAGAAGAGCGGGGGGGGGAATTGTGAGGGAAGAGTGGAGTGTGATGATTTTTTTTTTGTAAGAGGACAAGAGAGGGAGTGCAAGGAAGCTTAAACACAAAATGGGAAAAAAAAAGTACTGAAAGCAATGTAGCTATTGCTTTGAGGACTGTTGTTTTTTCTTTTTTGGGGTTTAAGCTTTCTTGCACTCCCTCTCATTTCCTCTTTATTTTAATTTAAAAAAAAGGATCACACTCCACTCTCCCCCTCTCACAATTTTTGTCCCTCCCCTGTCCCCCCCACGCCCCTCTCTCTCTCTCTCTCTCCGCCCAATCAACCCTTCCCTTCTCTCTCTCTCTCTCTCTCTCTCTCTCTCTCTCATTTTATTTTGTACCCAGACATTGTATTAGATCCACCAAGATCATATCAATTTGGTCTCATGGGTCATTTTGGCCTTTTGAAGACATTTAATATAACATCATTCCATTTCATTTCATTTCTCTTTGGAATTGAAGGGACTCAAGTGGCGGTGTGACGGGAGGCAGAGACAGAAACAAGGAAGTGGTGGTGAGAGAGAGAGAGAGAGAGAGAGAGAGAGAGGGGGCGGGGGGGTGACAAAAATTATGAGAGGGAGAGTATATTGTTTTTTTTTTTTAGGGGAAGAGGGAGAGTGAGTGGGAGTTTGTTTTTATTGTTAGTGATTTTGGGAGAGTCTTTTTATATTAAAAAATTCTCCCCTCCACTTCCTCTCTTTCCCTTTGGTTTTTTTTTTAAATAAAACAAGACACTCTTTGTCTCTTCCTCTCATAATTTTTGTTGCCCCCTTTTCTCTCTCCCTCTCTCTCTCTCTCTCCCGTTAGCTCCTCCCTTATCTCTCTCTCTCTCTCTCTCTCTCTCTCTCTCTCTCTCTCTCTCCCAATCCCCCCCCCCCCCTCTCTCTCTCTCTCTCCCCCGCTATCGCTCTCTATTTCTCTCCCCCTCTCTCCCTCTTTTACAAAAAAAAAAAGACAAGCACTAGCGATACTGCTAGTGCTTTTTTTAAAATTTTAAATAGCTCCCCCCCCCCCCCCCCCCCCCCCCCCCCCCCCTCCCTCGCCCCACCTTCTCTCTCTCTCTCTCTATGGGACGAGAGGGAAGGGAAGGGCATGGTGGCAAGGGGGGAGAGAGAGAGAGAGAGAGAGAGAGAGAGAGACAAGGGGTGGAGATCACTCTGGGATGAAAGGAAGGGAAGGGTGTGTGTGTGTGTGTGTATGAGAGAGAGAGAGAGAGAGAGAGAGAGAGAGGGAGAAGACAAGGGGGGAGAGGGTTGGAGCTCACTCTACGGAGGGAGGGCAAGGGTGGGATAGACAGAGAGAGAGAGAGAGAGAGAGAGAGAGAGAGAGAGAGGGGTGGCAAATGGAACACACACACACACACACACATGGAGAGAGGAATGACAGTAAGAGAGGGGTGGTGGAGAGAGAGAGAGAGAGAGAGAGAGAGAGAGAGAGAGAGAGAGAGAGAGGGTAGGGGTTAAAGAGTGACAAGAAAAGAGAGAGGAAGAAGGGAGTAGGAGAAGAGGAATTTGGGGAAGGGATGGGGGTTGCTAGAGGAGGAGATGGAGGAAGGGAGGGCGGTTAGAGGAGTATATGGAGAGAGGGGGTGGACAAGAGGGAGGATGTTGAAGGAGGAGGAGGAGGAAGTGAAGAGGAGGAAGCACATGGGCTGCAAGAGGAGGAAGGGAGGACGGCCCTCCAAAAAACAAAACAAAAAAAATCTCGCTCGAAGACCTAAGTCTAGGACCGCCATGGCATTTTTTCCCTCACTAGGAGGTACGCCCATCACTCTAGGGCTAACTTATCTCTCCATTGCACACTAAGTAATACTCTCTCTGTTGTGTGCCTTGAGCTTCCTTTGTCTTCTCTGAGCTGTGTTTGTTTTTCTCAAGTGGGTTGCCCCACCCCCTGCATAGTCTAACCTCCTTGTTCAAACACCTGGCTCTGTTCTTCCATCCATCTGCAACAATCTCCATTAGTTCTTTACCCACATCCATAGCCATCCATGCACACAATAGACTCATAGCACTTTAGCAACCTGCCTCATCAACATACCTAGCTCTACCAACACATCATTTGGTCCAACAACCGCGTCCTACCCTCCCTCCCAACCATAGAAAGTGGGGGGCTCTCCTCAAAAGAGCATTTCATTGGACATAAGCACACTCCTCCACATCGGCCTCTACCGGCATATTCATAGCACACTGCTCATCCAAATAAATCTCAACTTGTAGAGGGCCTAACCCTTGCACCACATGTATCCTGGTCAAAGCTCTATCCACCAGCACCTGCATCTCTTCATCCATAGCAACCATGGGATCATCAAACCCCCAATTAGACTCATTTTCCATGCATACTTGGTCCATAGAATCTCTATCCCTAGCATCATCCTTGCAATCCATAGTCACTTGTAGTTGCTCCTCCCTTTGGTGAGCATCCAATCCATCCAGCCAAACCCCCTTGGTTTCATCTTCATCATTGTCCTCATGTTGACTAGGTAGACTAGCTTGGTCATCCATAGACTCGGCCTTCCCCTCCTTTGCAAAGCTTCAAACCGATTGCACTGCCATAGCACTCCCCACCGCAACCTTCATCAGCATAGCCATTAATAGAGCATTGTATAACGTCTTTACTTGCATGCCCACTTCCATAGGCCTTGACTCCTCCGCTTGGACTTCATCAAGCACATCGGTTTTCACTTCTTCCTGCTTCTCAAATGCATCTTTCACATTTTTATCCACATGCAAAAGATCAAATTCCTGGGATGAATCAGTCTCCCATGTCGTATCAACATCCATAGAACTACTATCCTCCGTTTCCACCTCTTCCTTCGTCTCAAGATTGGGAATTTCCTCTATCTTTACCGCTTCAACTTCATCTACAAACAACGCCTTGTGATCTCTGGCACTCACCAATGCAGTTTGACCAACCATATCTGAGTTTTCTCGTGCTTCCTCTACCCGATCTAGAACCACTTTCTCTTCTTCCACTACCAATTCAACACCCCTTTGTGCACAGATTCATTTTGTTGGCAGATCATAGCAGGACTGTATTTTTAATCTTGATCGACAAGATTTCCTGTGCATGCGCGATTTTGCCAACACCAACGCAACGGATGCAGTCATCAACATTGCTACATGGTATGTTTTAAGCTCATTATAGGTCATGCTATTGGGGTTAGAACCAAGCAAATAGGGACCTTTGGAAATTTTTAAGGCCCCAATTTGCTCATCATTGACCCATGTTTGACAAGATTGCTATCTTGAAGAAGTCATTTAGCACACAGTTTTCTTGGGAGATGCAAGTCACTTTCCTAGTATGCATATCAAGAGGGATAGGAAATAAAGAGTGTACCTCTTGAGATACAAGGGCATTAGACCACCTTAGATTTTCAAGTGATGAACATGGATAGAGAAGATGTGGTGTTGAGTCGAGACTGGTTTCATGGGTTAGATTCATCATTACGTTGTTCTTATGAGCATAACAATATTATTTTTGAATCCACTGCTATGCATGTGCTGCTATTTTGGAAAAAGAATGTATCTCCCTCACCATTTATTTGTATAGGCAAGTTTTTGAAGCTCTCTTCCAATAATAAAATAGATAACATCTTTTTGTATTACTCTTTGCCATTTGCTATCAAATGTTGCTAAAGACTCTATTATGTACGAGAATTCTCAATGTTGCATGCTTCTCTTTCACATTCTAACTCTCTCAATATATCTTGATCCTCACAACATTTAATGGAATATAATGATCCCTCACAACAAGAAATTGTTGCAAATAAATTAAAGGAACTTTTAATGGGATACAATGATATGTATTGGCTTGTTGTGAGTGTGTATGACACTATGATTGGGCACATACAAGATGCTCACACCCCTAAGGAGTCTTGGGACACTTGTTGGATGTGACCTGCACAAAACCAAGGAAGTTGTAGTTGAAGACCAAGCTGAATACAATGCAAAAGAAAAACCTATCAAGCACTACTCGCTAAAGATAAAGAACATATGTGAGTCCCTTGCATCGATTGGTGTTATGGTTGATAATGATGACAAGGTGAAAATATGTCCATAATGAAAATTGTTTAAGACTAGTATTCATCTTCAAAAAAACAATCCCATGTTTACAGATTTGGTGTCCTCACTAATTGTGAAAGAGAAGGAACTTGAGGACAACTCCTCTACCCAAGGCAAAAATAATTTTGAATAGATCCTCTTCAACAACAAAGGAAGAGGAAGAGGACACAATACAAATCAGGGAGGTGGTTGAGGAAGAGGCAACCACCAAGCACTGGAGTATGATAATGCTTAGAGATAGAACACATGTGACTGAGGAAAATTTTGAGGTAGGAGGAGTCCAAGAGGTTCTGGTAATGTGCAATATAACAACACAAGTAAACATGGGAATGTTGTATGTTGGGGTTGGGGGGGACATGGGCACTTTGAACGTGACTATCTAGACAAGAGGCAAAAAAATAATTATGAAACCACTAGCAAGAATGTGGAAAAAATCTAGTGATAATGTTTGGTATGTGGATTCGAGTGCATAAAATCACATAACCAATTATGGTAAGTGGTTCAAGGAAATGCAGACTTTGCAGAGTCTTGGCTATGTAGAAACTAGGGTAGATACTGCACGTCCCATTATGCATACAAGGAATATATTGTTGTCAATAAAAAATAGTAAAGTAAAATACCTGACTGATGTACTGCATATATCTAATACCACAAAGAATTTGGTTTTCATTGGACATATAGTTGAGCCTGAGAGGCTATTTGTGGTGCAACACATTGTATGTGCAAAATGTGGAAAAAATCTAGCGATAATGTTTGGTATGTGGATTCGAGTGCATCAAATCACATAGCCAATTATGGTAAGTGGTTCACGGAAATGCAAACTTTGCAGAGTCTTGGCTATGTAGAGCCTAGGGTAGATACTGCACATCCCATTATGCATACAAGAAATATATTCTTGTCAATAAAAAATAGTAAAGTAAAGTATGTATTGCATATATCTAATACCACAAAGAATTTGGTTTTCATTGGACATATGGTTGAGCCAGGTTTGTTGATTAGGTTTTACTCCGATGGTCTCTTTGTCGAAGATCATAGGAAGGATGGAAAGTTGGTTGCACAATTTGCCATAATGTTTACTTTGATTGTAAATGTGCTTGAGGTGAATGTTGCCATGTTTGACAAGGTGCAAGAGTTTTTGCAGATATTGAGATCTGGCACAAATATAATGGTCATGTAAAT
Source organism: Adiantum capillus-veneris (assembly GCF_014529385.1). Lineage (NCBI taxonomy): Eukaryota > Viridiplantae > Streptophyta > Polypodiopsida > Polypodiales > Pteridaceae > Adiantum > Adiantum capillus-veneris. The sequence goes on along the minus strand of NC_140959.1, from coordinate 77,564,891 downwards.
TTGCAGAGACTGAAGACCATGCAAAGGTAAAAGATGGTTGCATGTTTTCCAACCTTTGAAGTTATTGAAATGCAAAAAATATATGAGGCTTGTTTGTTTTGGAAGCAAAAAATAGCATCATTTCCTCATGATAAACATGTAAACACAAATGCATTGGATTTAGTACATACAAATGTATTAGGTCTAGCAAAGACTACGTGTATGGGTAAATGCAAGTTTTATGTGAGCTTCATTAATGTCCATACAAGAAAGGTATGGGTCTATTTCATGAAGAAAAATAGTGAGGTGTTTATGCGCTTTAAGAATTTCAAGACTATGGTTGAAAAATAGATCAGGAAACATGTAAAATGCCTGAGGTCAGATAGAAGGGGAAATTACTTTTCTAATGAGTTCAATGGTTCTTTGAAAAAGCATGGACTTCAAAGGTATTTTTCATGTAGATATACTCCACATCAAAAAAATGTTACTAAGCGTTTACAAGTGTTTACATTATGAATAGGACCCCTACTTGATATTACGCCAAAAGATAAGTTTTGTGGTGAAAAAACCGGATGTATTAGACTTTTAATTGTTACATTTAATGGTCTAGTAACTTGTGTGTAGCAGAAAATAACATAGACATAGTGAGCAATTCATTAAGAATAGATTCCTAATGAGCATAGCAAGAGTGTTTGGATGAAAAGAGCAAAAAAATCATAACACCTAGTTAGATAGGCATGAACAATACTTCAAAAAGAGAGAGAAATTAAGCTATTGATAACAGTTGAGGACCGGATTTACATGGAGCCGGCGGTCCCCCTCCAAAAGGCTTTGTATTATAGGTTTCCCCCATCAAGGGAGACATTTTACAATACAATACTTTGTGTTCCTTCAATAACTTGCTGTTGCAATGAAGATGGAAGCTTCAAGCACCAAGCCCCCACCAAGCTTACACCTGAAAAACACAACATCAATTCCCTCACGGTCTCAGACCCCAGACCTCACACACCTTTGACGATGTGGAGAGCTAGCGGGGTATGAGAGTAGATCTAGAGAAAGAAGGAGTATTCTTACAAGAAAGAAGTATTTCTTCTCACATAATCACTCTTAATAGCTTAACATAGCTTAGTAATTAGCATGGTAGAGGAGATGTGCATTGGAGCTTGGCTCTTGGTTGGATTTGCATCACAAAGCTAAGAGTTGTTGGTGTAGGCCTCCCTTCTCACAAGCTTGGAGTAGATGATGAGCTTTCCATTAAAGCTTGAGAAGGAGATAGTCTTCTTTACTTTACACATGAGTTTGTGTGTGATAATGCCTTGCAAAAATTAGGCCCCCTCTCTCTCTTGGTCGACCCCTCTTGCTATTTCCTCATGCTGGCATCCCATTGGCCCCGTAAAGCTTAGCCAATCATAAATTAGAAGCATAATTTCTAGCCTTGTGACATGTGTCCCCCTTTTCCCTTTTGTGAGAGATTTAGGTATCTAAATAATTCAATTAATCTCTCATTGAACCTCTTAGTCTTCTAGCCAATAGGAAACAGATAAGCCATTGGGCTATTGAATGCTCAACGGACCCCTTGGGAGACTGTCCAATAGTCTTCTAGAGAGCTTAATTTATATTGGTTCTTTTATCAAGTGTTTTTCAATGAATTAAAAAATTTACTCTAGCCTAATTCTCATTGGTCCACCTCTATGGCCATCCAATAGGATTTTGATGGGAATTGGGGCCAATTGGGCTAGGAATCTGACATGTGTCCACTATTCCCTTTGTGTAAAGGGAAGCCTTGAGTGTGTGTGTGTGTGTGTGTGTGTGTGTGTGTGTGTGTGTGTGTGTGTTCTCTCACCTCTTCTCTCTCTTCCCCTACCTTTAGGGATCGCCCCCTCCCATCTAGGGATATGTGTATGGTCTTCACAAAAGTATCCAATTCTGCTAAGCTTGACTATTTGGACTTTACCTTTGAATTTTGGAACCTTAGCATTTTTGAAGTCTTAATGGCTAAACCCTAAGGTATTTGAAGCACCATTCATGCACATTGCTCTTTTACATATGTCCCCCCTTTGGATCCCTATTTTCCCTCCTTTGGATCCCTACTGTGACCAGTCTGCCAGCCTTACCAATATTCTAGCTTTTTCTCCCTGGTACTTCCCCATATTAAATAATCAATTTAATATGAGAAAATCATTTATAAGAATTATATATTAGTTATTATGACATTTAATACTTTTGGATGTGTTGCTTATGTGCATGTGCCAGATGAACTTAAAAGTAAACCTGATTGAAAAGCAAAAAAAGTGTGTGTTCATTGAGTATTTCCTTGAGCAAAAAGGGTATAAATGTTACAATCTTGTCACAGGTAGAGTTAGGGTGAGAAAAATATTTTTTATGAAATAGCAAGTTGGTATACTAATGAGAAGGATGATTTAAGGGCTGATGTAAGAGATAATGTGGCAATAGAAAATACAGGTGTGCAATCATAGGTGTTGACTAGAGCACGTTATTGTGAGAAACCATGGAGTAAGGTGCATGAAAGAAGGAGTCATGTTAGCTGATCAAATGTATTAAGAATGGGAAAGGAAAAAGTTGATGATACCCCTAAGTTGCCAAATTTCAGTGCTTGTCATGGATGATGATGACAACATTGGTTTTGAGCAGAGTTTATGTGAAGAGTTTTGCATGCTCCCTGGGAAGACTCCGGGTGTAGGAAGGATGCAAGCAAAGAATAAGGCACTAGGAAGTGATCTTGGACCATGAAACTCTAAGAGAGTAAGAAATGCTGTGTAGAGATTGACTTAGAAAAGTTATGTGGCTCGTCATTGTGCATATATGACAAAGATTACACATGAAGTAGAACCCACTTGGTTTGAAAATACTGTCAAAGATGAGAAATGGCAGCAATCTATGGATGAAGAGATGATCGCCCTTGATGCAAATGGAACATGGGAGTTGGTGCCATTACCAAAGAGAAAGAAGGTAATTTGATGCAAATAGGTTCCCAAGATAACGTACAATTCCAATGGCAATGTGAGCAAGTACAAGGCAAGGCTTGTGACTAAGGGTTATGCACAAATGTACGGAATTGATTATGAGGAGACATTCAACCCTATAGCTAAGATGGCTACCATATGTGTATTTATTGCAATGGGTGCAACTTTAGGATGGGTGTTGAAATAGATGGATGTAAAGAAGGCTTTCTTGAATGGAGACTTGGAGGAGGTTGTGTATATGATGCAGACACACAATTATGTATGCAAGTTAAATAAAGCACTATATGGGCTGAAGAAAGCACCTAGAGCTTGGTATGAGAGGATTGTGGCATTCCTCATATCTTTGGGCTTTGAGATGTCTCATGAAAATCATTCATTGTATACGTGAAAGAATGAAGCAGGATTTGTGGTGATATGCATCTATTTGCATTACTTAATTGTTGGAGGTGATAATGTGGTTGAAGTAGAGGGTGTATATGCTCTACTTATGCAAGATTTTGAGATGAAAGACTTGGGAGGATTAAAATATTTCTTGGCCATTGAAATTGTTCGCATAAAAGAGGGTGTATGATTGTCACAAAGACAATATGCTTTAGACGTGTCACAAAAGTATGGTATGATTGATTGTAAGCCAATGACAATGAGCTTATATTAGAATTTGAAGTTGGAGAATCATGCAAGGTAAGTTCTTGAGAATGCTACCATGTACATGAAGATGGTTGGTAGCTTGATCTACTTGACTATCTCATGTTCAAACTTGAGCTACACAAGGAGATTAGTGAGTAAATTCATGTAGTCTCCTAGGAAGCCACACCTAAATGCAATGGGGTGCACATTTGCATTATGCGAGCACTACTTTGGATTATGCACTCTTTTATAGGGTTGATGTTTGGGCTGATAGCCCGTCTGATCGTATGTCTACCAATGGATTCATGTTTTCGCTTGGGAGTGTTGCTATCACATGGAATAGCAAGAAGCAACCTACAGCTGCTCTATTGAGTATAGAGTCAGAGTACAAAGGTGTTGTAGTAGTAACATGTGAAGTAGCATGGTTGGGATTGCTACATCAGGACTTTGGAGTACATGTATGGATGTAATGGAAATGGCTTATGAATTTTGAGAGTAGCCGAATTAGGAAATTAGATGAAGCACTTTTGTGAGATTACTTTGTGAGCATAGCGGGTGAACTTAATTGATGGTAGCAACATAAACATGGCACTTAGTTAACTTGGCATGAACAATACTTTTGCAAGAGAGAGAGAGAGAGTTTAGAGAACATGACAATAGTTGAGGACCAGATTCATCTGGAGCCGGCGGTCCCCCCTCCAATAGGCATTTGTATTATAGTTTCTCCCATCAAGAGTGACTTGGTACAATACAATCTTTGTGTTCCTTGTGACCTAGGTGATGCAATGAAGATGCACAGTCACGACGACAGCGGAGAGCTAGTTTCATTCCCGAAATCGCGTCCGCGCGCGCGCACTTTCAAGAGTGCAAACAGGGTTTTGACTTCGACATCGGCAAATTCAGCTTTCCGAGAGAGTTTCTGGTAGGTGTCCTAGAGTTTTACCCCCCTTTCGAAGCCATTCGAGCCATCAAAAACTTCATTCGAGCTACAGTTGAGGAGCTGCATTTTCCAGCCCTCTTTTGGCAGTTTATGCTGCGTTTTTGGGTCGAAACGGAGGTTTTTTGGCATAGCTTTCACACCCGGACTCGGATACATGTGATCCAGGAGTCTACCTTGGGGTTTTGGCACGCTCCGGACACGCTCGTCATATCAGAATTTTAAAATTCTGAATGCTGAATTTTCTGCAGCAGCAGTTGTTTATTGTGTGTTGAGGATTCCACACATGGTTTGCTCTCAGATGTGAGAGTGACATTTGCTGCAAGTTTCCTCACAGGTGGGAGGATACGATGTATGCCTTATGTGGTTTGATGCTTAGGGAGACTAATGTGATTGCATTTTGAGCTCGGCAATGTATGTCTCGAGCATGTTTTTTGGCAGTCACAGGTATAGCAGATATTTGTATACTAGATTTGCAGGTGTTTGCAATGATGTATGCAAAGTGTGGAGATTGGTGCATGCATTTGGAGTGCGGTTTGATGCGCTTTGGTTGCTCATGGTTTTGAGCATGCAGTCAGTTTGGTTACTGGTTTTGTGGCCGTTTTACTGACGAAACTCTGGCGAAATTTTCCCAGGAGTTTTATGTGTATCATTTATGCGATCTAGGTAGAGATTGCGGGTTGCACTCAGCATTTGCGTGCGGTGTTCTCTGCAGGTGGGAGATTTGTGCGTGTGTATGCATCGATACCGCACAGTGTGGGCTTGGTGATTAGCTCACGGGTTTGACAGGCGTACAATTATCTTGGCACACTCACATGAGTGAGTATTGTGATGTATGCTTGTTTGGCTACGAGCTAGGTAGCCAGATTCGAGCACTAATGGCTTGAGATTTTTCAGCAGGTTTCAACTACAGGTTTACAAGTTTACTGGCAGGTTTGAGGGCTTATTTGGGCGCTGAATTTTCAGCCATTGTTTCCTCTTTGCAGGTGGCCATGTATGGCTCAGTTTGTAGGCTGATCTGGGACACGTTTGTGACTTGTTTATGCAGCTGTTTAAGAGCTGAATTTTGGGGCTGATTTGTAGCCATATTTTACAGCCATATTTGCAGACTTTTGTTTGATGCGATTTGAGCCAGTTTAGGGCTGATTTGGTTGACATTGCGGGAGCTCTATTTTGGAGTGTGTCTCACAGGTTTTACATTGTGTTTCTGGCCATATTGGTAGACAGTTTCCAGGTGTTGTTGGTGAGGTGGTTTTGCTATCTAGCTTGCTACTTGTGCTCATGGCAGAGACAGGTGATCGATCAGATTGTGACCTCTCACAGATGCGCGTGTTTGATGGGTCAGACTTTGCGGCATGGAGAGAGTGTATGCTTGATGCATTGACACAGCGAGGGTTGCATCGACCATTGAGTGGTGATGCAGGTAGACCTTCAAACATGTCTGACGATCAGTGGCAGGAGCTAGAGGAGATGGCACTATCTACGCTCTCTTTGCACCTTGTGGAATCTGTATATGCTCTTGTTATGTATGAGGCTACTTCGAGAGCACTTTGGCGCAGATTACATGATATGTATGATAGATCTGAGTCATCAAGGACTCGTGTGAGACATGTACATTCACGAGTATGCCGACAGGTGATATGTTGGTATTGTGGTCATTCTGGACACGTTAGACGGCGTTGTTTTCGTCGTATGCGACATCGTAGGAGACATGGCAGTCTCAGAGATGTATGTAGTGATGCCATGGACTCAGTTGCTTTGACAGTTGAGGCAGATGTAGTGTCGAAGTATACTAGTGACGGGGATGTCACTTTTACCTCGAGCTATGCACGAGATGCTATACATGTGGATAGTGCACTCCCTTCGCAGTGGTTGCTAGACGCAGATGCTATGTTTCATGTCACGCCGCATCGTGAATGGTTTTGTAGCTATTCTAGCGGGATGCTTGGTAGTGTACGTTTGACCGATGGATCGGTGCATGTGATAGCAGGTTCAGGAGATGTGAGACTGTCATTACCGAGTGGTGCATCTTACTTGTTATGACATGTGCGCTATGTACCAGATTTTGTAAAGAATGAGGATGCAAGAGAGCTACACAAGACAAGCACAAAGTACACAGAGATGGAAAGCTTCTTCTTCTTCTTCGCAGAAAAGAGAGTACAAAATGACTAAGTGCTAAAGCTGAAAAGTAGCACATATGTACATGCGGTCACTAAGTGTGAACTCGCTAGAAGCGTACTAGGCTGGCACTATAAGTGTAGTCCAGCTGTAGAATCACTGGCAGAGATCCTCCGTGTCGGTCACCTAACGCGCTAGTGAGTAAATGCCGTAAGCGGCCAAGACCCGTAGTGGATGCCAGCTCAAGGTGTAGAGCTCGACATCTCAACACTCCCCCTCGAGCTCTGCATGTCGCAGAGTCCAAGCATAGTCCGGAAACGTCGAAGCTTCTCAGCTCCGAGGGCCTTGGTAAAGATATCCGCTATCTGCTCCTCTGTGCTGACGTAGACCAAGTCGATGTCGCCCGCCAACACTCGCTCTCGAACGTAGTGGTAATGGACCTCTATGTGTTTGGTCCTGGCATGGAACACTGGGTTCCTAGCCAATTGCATGCTGCTGAGGTTGTCACAATGGATGAAAATTTGCTGGTCCACCTGCACTCCCAAGTCCTCAAGTAATGTGCGTAGCCAAGCTACCTCGCACGCCGCAACTGCTGCACCTCTGTACTCGGCCTCTGTGCTCGATAAAGCAACTGTAGGCTGCTTTTTGCTGCTCCAAGTAACAGCAACACTCCCAAAAGAGAACATGAAGCCACTCGTAGATCTCCTATCAACAATGCTACCTGCCCAATCTGCATCTGTATACCCATACAATGCTAATGGTGCATCTGCTGCATAGAACAATGCGTAGTCAAGAGTACCTTGCACATACCTAAGTGTGCGTCGTACTCCATCCAAATGTGGCTTCCTCGGAAGCTGCATGAACTGACTCTCCAAGCCTACTGTGTACCTCAAGTCTGGCCTTGTGATAGTCAAGTAGATTAGACTACCCACCATCTTCCTGTACATATTGACATCCTCAACAACATCACCCTTCTCTGCACTCAGCTTTGCATTCACATCCAAGGGAATGGAAATTGGCTTACAATCAGCCATACCATACTTTGACAACATGTCCAAAGCATATTGTCTCTGTGACAGCCATACACCCTCTGGAGTCCTGATCACCTCAATGCCAAGAAAGTAGCGCAACTCGCTCAAATCTTTCATTTCAAACTCCTGTTTGAGAAGACCCTTCACATGGTCAATCTCCATAGCATTGTCACCAACAATAATAAGGTCATCTACATATATGGTAATGACCACAATCCCCACATCACTCTCACGTACATAGAGTGAATGATCAGCATGAGCTCTCCTAAAACCAATACTGACAAGATACTTGGCAATCCTGTCATACCATGCTCTAGAGCCCTGCTTCAAACCATACAAAGCTTTGAGAAGTCTGCATACATAATCTGGGTAACCTGGATCAACATAACCAGGTGGCTGATCCATATACACTTCCTCTTGCAACTCACCATTCAAGAAGGCATTCTTTACATCCATTTGATGCATAATCCATCCTCTAGATGCAGAGGTATGTCCCCTACATGAGCAATGGGGTGAGCTGTGTCATCTCCTATCTGCACATAGTCTGACACATCTGGTTTGCGCATATCTCTAAACCACTCTCCACGAGACGTCATGTGATTAGAGGCACCTGAATCCACATATCAAACATCATCTTGGGTGGAATTCTCTGCAGTCATTGTATTCATTACATGCTGCATAACAAACATGCGCTCGTTTTTGCTGTCATCTGCATCTCTGCTAGTAGATGCATAGTTTCCCTGTTCTCTCTTTCTACTTGCTTTTCCCTTTGGACAGTCACGTGACATGTGACCTCTTTCACCACAAGTCCAACATTCTCTATTATCTGGAGTATGTTGCTGCCTGCTTGATCCTGCACCACGACCTCTTTGACTCCCCCTGCCTTGAGACTGGTTTCCCCTGCCACCTGTATTGTTTTGATTTGATTGACCTTCCAGAAATTGGCCCCTGCAACCCCTTGGGCCTCGACCACGACCTCTACCTCTACCTCTGTTGGAGTTAGAATAGAAGGCCTGTTCAGAATTATTTCTGCCATGAGAAGAAGATGTGTCAAGGTTCTTCTCCTCAAGAATAAGCATAGAAATCAAATCTTGGAACACGGGGATGTCGTCTCTTGTATTCATGGAAGACCTAAAATGTACATACTCATCTCCTAGACCATCCAAGCATGCACGGACAATGTCATCGTCTTCCACTGAGACTTTAATAGATCCAAGAGCCTCAATGATACTCTTGATCTTCAAAGCATAATCATTGATGGAGAGGTTGTTCCTCTTAACCTGATTTAGCTCCGACTTTAGTTGAAGCTTCCTGGCCTTGGTGTTCACCTCGAACACTCTGCCTAAGTTTCTCCATGCAATGGCGGGGGTTTCAGCATCCTGTAGATAGCCCATCATGCCATCTGTGATGCTCATAGACAGCCAATACATCACTTTGCTCTGGCCTTGTTGCCAGTCCCTCAAAGCTTTCCTTTGTTCTGCTGTAGCATTTGCCTCGGGAATCTCTGGTTCCTTTTCATTGTCTCCTTCTACATAGTCCCAATAACCTTTTCCTTTTAGGAAATTTGTTATTCTGAACTTCCATGCAGGGTAGTTATTTTTCTCAAGCTTCTCAGTAACAATCTGACTGAAACCGTCAGACATCTTGAAGCACTAAGACAAAATAGCTGCAATCTGCAAAAACCTGCAAATCTGCTGAACCTACTATCGTGGTTCCTGTAACGTTTTCTACACTCAACGAGTGTCCACAATCAAGCGTACATACAACCACTGTACTTGTACAGTAAATCTCTATATACTGCACTTTGGAGACCTGTTCAGAAACTTGTGCGAAAAACCCCTAAAATTTTTTTCGTTGCGCGAGGCGCCTTCGGCATCTAGTCGTGGATTACGAACAAAGGGATTGTGATGCTCTTGCTCTCTTAGCCTCTCTTGCCTGCACCAGGCTCTGATACCATGTAAAGAATGAGGATGCAAGAGAGCTACACAAGACAAGCACAAAGCACACAGAGATGGAAAGCTTCTTCTTCTTCTTCGCAGAAAAGAGAGTACAAAATGACTAAGTGCTAAAGCTGAAAAGTAGCACATATGTACATGCGGTCACTAAGTGTCTTTTTGACAGGCATAGATTGTGTTTTCTTCTTAAGCCTGTCGACTCAAACAATCCAAGTTGCTTCCCTCGATCAATTTTCAACTTTTGGTATACCACACATTTTGAAATATACTCTTGTATGTTTACTTTTCATGGTGGACCAACATAAATACATTTCTACTCTTCGAAGAGTAGACTATGGAATCCCTGTTTGCCCCGCACAAGGAGAAGTATGGGATTCATACATGACTTTCTTATTGTATGGGTGGTTAACACATAGCCTATTGCCATTTTGAAGATGGCCGTCCTTCAAGGTGAATGGTTCTTTTTTCTTCCCTATTGCAAGGCTGTAATTACATACTTAAGGTCTCGATCAATAACATACTCATCTATCATAAAAGATAGATCATTGTGAGTTTCTATAGACACCACATTTACCCTTGGTCATTGTGAAAATGCATCAACCACTTGATTGTTCTTGTTAGCAATGTGAACAATATGAAATTTAAACTGAAAAAGAAAATTTGCCCACCTTATTTTTTTGTCGGAGAGCTTAGTTTGCGTGATGAAGTTCTTGAGGCTTTGTGATCCATTTGTAGAATGAATGGAGTCCCCAAGAGATAGTGTTTCCACGTGTTTAGGGCATATAGAATAGCTAGTTGCTCTTTTTTTGTATTTGTCCAATACTCACTTATCGAAGTTGAGGCTTTGACTCTCATATGCTATGGCATGCCCTTCTTGAAGCAAAATAGTTCCAAAGCAATCACCACAAGCATCACATTGGACCTCAAATGGCTTTGAGAGATCTAGTAGTGTGAGCACACGTTGAGAGATAAGCTTCTTGCACTTTGGCAGTCCATGAATACTTAACGTTCTTTTTGTTAAGTCATGTAATGGGCCTGCTATTAGCGAGAATTTTTTCTATGAAGCATCTATAGTATGCACACATACCTATGAAGCTTCGTACCTCATGTAGATTCCTTGGATCTCTAACTTTGTTGGATCCATATGGGTGCCATCATTAGAGATAATGTGACCTAAATATTGAATCTCTTGTAGGAAACATTCACTTTTCTTTTTATTAATGAAAAGCTTATTCTCTCTCACAACTTGAAAGGTTACCTGGAGGTGTCACTTGTACTCCTCAAGAGAATTTGAATGGCCTGAAGATTTTTGTCCATCATGAGTTTGAATGCGTCTGGAGCATTTGTCATGCCAAAACTTGTAAATTATCAAATAGATCTTCTACCCGCGGCACGGGAAATCTATTTTTGATAGTAATCTTATTTAGTGCTCTATAGTCGACACACATGTGATATGTGTCACCTTTCTTTTGCATTAAAAGCAATGGTAACAAAATGGAGAGGAGCTAGACTTCACCATCCCTTTTTCCACAAATTCATGCACTTGCCTCATGATTTCCTCTTGTTGAGCTTGTGAAACTCGATAAGGAGGCTTAGGCGGTGAGCTTCTTGGTAGGAGCTCAATTTCATGGTCATCATCCCTCATTTTAAAGGTAGCTCACTAGGGATGTCATCAATGAAAACATCTTGGAATCCATTTAGGAAATTAGAAAACTCTGATTCCTCTTGATTCCCTTTATTGCAGGGATATGGTGTTCCCCAACTCATTAGCATCTATATACATGCTCTCTTCCCTATAGGTGAAGTAGATTCTCCTTTCAAGGAACTTCATGTTGGAAGCCATGCGGTTAAACCATGGTTCCCCAACGATAACATTCTCATGTTTGAGAGGGAAGATGAAGAAATCCTTTTTGTCCACATAGCTTTGTACATGAAGCCTTAATTTTCCAATTAAGGAAGTAAGTGAGACGTCTTGTCCCTTGCTAGCTCCATTGGCTTTCAATGCAACTCCGTGGATATGAAATTGTGAGTTGAACCAGGGTCAACCAGGGTCAAACAAAATAAAGGCATCATGCTCTTGCATCTTTCCCCAAGCATAGGAAAGGAGAAATCATTGGCAATGAGCATCCTCTTTTGGAGCTTCACACATAGAGGCTCTAGGAGTCTCATTGCGGCCAATTCTCTTGGGGCAAGAATGATAACCACGGCCTTGCTTCCCACACTTAAAACATTTGTGGTCCTTACAAAAATCTTCTAGCTCTTTAGGAGAGAGTTTATATTTACCTTTGTAAACTCCCTTCTCCTTGGACCAATTGTTGTTGTTGTTGTTGAAATGGTCATGGGAAAAATTTTGGGCATTAATTTTTCCCTTTGCATCACTTTTGTCTTTATTTTCCATGGGCTTGACATTCCATCTAGCCCCTTGTTGGAAATTGATGCGCGAAGCAACCATGGTGTGGTGGATTAATTTGGTGATAGAACCAGGCCGTTGAGAGTTGACATACTTGGCCATCTCTTTTGGTAATCCCGCACAGAATTGTTTCTTTTGCACGGCAAAGTCTATCTTTTGAAAGATAGTAGTCTTGAGATGTAAATCCCAAAACTTGTCCACATATTTGTGGGTCTTCGCCGTTGCCACGAAGGCTAGCCCACCATTGACGAGCCGATTTTTGGGAGTGCATAGCTACATGGTGTAGCTTGGAGGACTCCGTGAAGCCCTCGCCTCCAAAGGCCACATCAAATTGTTGGGTGAAGGCCAATACTTTTTCGGTAGCACCAAAGGCGCCATCATAGGTGAGAAAAGAGATACTCTTTCCTCCCTCTTTGAACTTCTTTAGCTTTTGTGACCTTCGCCATGCAGGGTAAGATTTGAGATGTCCTCCCCTCTTGTATTCTCTAGGAGAATATCCATAGCTTTCATCAGTAGAGGAGGAAGGTGAAGAAGAAGGAGAAGAGGGTGACCTCTTTCTTGCCCTTTTCTTCCTTTGTTTCCTCTCTTCCCTTTTGGAGTGATGAGGAGAAGGACTATGGGTTAACCATTCCTCTTGGGAGGAGTTGGCAATTGTCTAGATCGCCATCTTTATGGAGCCACATCTTTTGAGGAACTTAGGGAGTCATTAATTTCTCGTTATTTGGATTCCTCCTCTCATATGGGAGAGAGTCTTGTTTTGGGGGTCTCACCAAGAGGTCTCCTAAGCTCTCTCTCCTCTTTGAGAGGAAAGGAAATACCATAAGCACGAAGTTGTCGAGTAGCTTCGTCTTGCAAAGCGGGGTTGCCCATAGCTTGTTTCAACCTAGTGATAGAGATAATCAACAAACATGGGGGCATCATTATTAGCACCTTCATGTGCAAAATCAAAGTTATCAATGTTCATTCTACTCTCTTGGTTATTGTCAGCGATGTTAATTGAACTTACGTGTTTACTTAGTGTATGCTTTGGCAATTCAAAACCTTAGTTGCTACTCCTCTTAGCCTTTGAAAATAGGCACTTAAGTATCTACACCCACGACTCGAATTGGTTAATTACAGAGAGTAGTGGAGTGAGTCTAACATAGCGAAGTTGCCGAGGGATAGCTCCTTTCGGACTTCTTATGGCTCAATAATGGTAAAGCTGTAGGCAAGTCTAAAAAGACTCCATTATTAAAACCAAAGCTCCCGAGGTGTGCACCATATCCCACATAGTGGGCTCAACAAAACCGATAATAGATCCCAGTCCCACTTACCCTAATATAATTAACAAAAACAACCATTAATAGGCTACTTAAGGATCTCTCTTCTTAAGCAAGAAAAGAGAAGCCAAATGCTCTGATACCAATGTAATGGAAACGGCCTATGAATTCTGAGAGTAGAGGAATTAGGAAATTAGATGAAGCACTTCTGTGAGATTACTTTGTGAGCATAGCGGGTGAACTTAATTGATTGTAGCAACATAAACATGGTACTTAGTTAACTTGGCATGAAAAATACTTTTGCAGGAGAGAGAGAGTTTAGAGAACATGACAATAGTTGAGGACCGGATTCATATGGAGTAGGTCCCCCCTCCAATAGGCATTTGTATTATAGTTTCTCCCATAAAGAGAGACTTGGTACAATACAATCTTTGTGTTCCTTGTGACCTAGGTGATGCAATGAAGATGGAAAGCTTCATGCATCACAAACATAACATAAACTTTGTAGAAAGCATTAACTATCCCAAACCTCAGTCCCAAGGCCTCAAACACCTTCAAAGGTGGACAGAGCCAGTAGGGAATGAGGATAGGGAAGAGGAAGAAGAAACATTCCATATGAGAAAGAAATAGTTCCTCGCTTATCATTACTCTTCTTTCTAGCATACATAATATCATAGTAATGAAGATGGAGAAGATGGCAAGCTTAAGCATTGAAGCATGGCTCTTGGTAGGATTTGCATTCTATAGCCAAGAGTGTTGATGTAGGCTCTCACTTCTCACAAGCTTGGAGAAGGAGGTGGTGTCCCTCAACTTTCACCAGGTGAGAATGCCCCTGCAAATGAGTGTGTGTGTGTGGAGTATATCCCCCTAGCACCCCCTTCCTTGCTTTGGGTGAAATTTCTACATGCTGCAAGCTCATTGGACCCCTCTCCCCCTAGCCAATCACATGCAGCATGCAGTCAGGTACATGGGTAGTCTTTTGACAAGTGTCCTCCTTACCCCTTAGAGAGAGAGAGCGCTTGAAAATATCTAGATATTTGTTGGATGGAAGTAGAAGCTCATTGGACCCCTTTTTAGCCCAACCAGTAGCATTCAAGCACACCATGTGGTTAAGCTTAGTGAGAGTCTGACATGTGTTCCATGTGCCCTTTTAGAAAAATGGGTGCCCCTTGGGTGAGTGGAAGGTTAGGTCAAAGATTCCCCTAACTTTGGGACTTTTATGCATAGGAAGCTTCTCAAGCAACTTCCTCGTTAAGTGTGTAGGGTCTCTTTTTGACTCAAGCATCTTACCTCCCATGCATAGGAAGCTTCTCAAGCAGCTTCCTCATTAAGTGTGTAGGGTCTCTTTTTGACTCAAGCATCTTACCCCCCACGCATAGGAAGCTTTTCAAGAAACTTCCTCATTAAGTGTGTAGGGTCTCTTTTTGACTCAAGCATCTTACCCTCCATGCATAGGAAGCTTCTCAAGCAACTTCCTCATTAAGTATGTAGGGTCTCTTTTTGACTCAAGCATCTTACCCCCCATGCATAGGAAGCTTCTCAAGCAACTTCCTCATTAAGTGTGACAAGTACCTCAAGTACCTTAGTCATCAAGCATGACGAGCACCTTAGGTGGAGTTCCCACCTCAAGCTCAGCCCTAGCTTGCCTAAGGTCAAAGGCAAATTTAGGTCGGGTTCCCACCTCAAGCACAGCCCTAGCTTGCTTAAGGTCAAAGACAAGTTTATCCCACCTCATGCTCAGTCCAGCTTGCTTAAGGTCAAAGGACTTTTAACACTAACCATTGGAGGTCTTTAATGAAGGTAACCCTGAGGTCTTTTAAGCTTTATTAGTTAACCTTGCTCTTTGACAGACCATATCTCATTTGGGCCCCTTTACCATTGGCCCCGTGTTGAGATAGATGCATAAGCACATGTCTATATTCTAACCCTTGTTCCCGTTTATTATCCCACATTAAATTATCACTTTAATATGAGAAAATCACTTGGGCTGGTTAGATATTAGATATTGAATGACAAAGGATGTCGGTTGTCATCTACTATGACTACCTGAGTAGCATACAATTGGATCAAAACCCAATGTTCCATGCAAGGATAAAGCACATGGAGGTGCATTACCACTTCATCAAAGAGAGGGTCTTGGCAAGCGACATCAACCTTGAGTACATAGCAATCAATGAGCACATTGCGAATATCTTCACGAAAGCCCTTGGAGTGGCAAATTTGCAACCAGTTTTGAGTAGCTTGGCATACGAGAGATGACATTGAGCTTGAGGGGGAGTGTTGAGATGTCAAGATCAACATGTACGACTCTTAGATGACTATCACCGACATTCATTGTCATTGACGTGCCTTGGTGGATACACATATCTTTGCTAGTGATTCTATAGCTGGACTACAGTGACATGGTCTATGTACTAGAGTGATGGCATACTTACCCATCCAACTCACTCACTAGCAGGTCACACTAGATTGTTGTAATAGTTTTCCCCTTATGTTATGCTTTACCTTTTATGCTTTGTAGACTTCTTCTCTTGAGTAAGTGAAGAAGAAGAGTAGAAGGTTTGCCTCCATTTTTTTTTGTGTGTGTGTGTGTGTGTGTGTATGCGTACTTGCAAGAGCTCAAACTCTCTTCTTCTCCCTCTCTTGATAAGGTTTACGTTGGCATACTCAAGACTAAGTCTTACACTTCCAAAAATGTCAGGTTAACAAAACAGAGTGCCTGATGGTAGGATGCCTCTTACATCCTTTGGAGATTCCCAATGGCATGTGGGAAAGTATCTCTGTGGATTTTATTGTGGGTCTACAAACCAGTGTACAAGGTAATGACTAGGTATTGGTGATTGTAAATAGGTGAACAAAATCCTAAGTTTATTCCAACCAAGTTCACCATTAAAACTTTTGAATTAACCAAGCTATGTGTTGATAATATATATAGACTCTACGGGTTGCCTAGCAATATTGTCATTGATTGTTATCTTGAATTTTGTAGCCACTTTTGGAGGGGTGTCTTTAAATATATGGGAACACAAACTTAATCTCATATTGCAAATAATCCACACTCAGATGGTCAAATTGAGTGACCAAACTAGGTGCTAGAGAATATGCTACAAGCATACATTAGCAAAAAGCAATCAGATTGGGGAGACTATCTCCCTATTCTGTGATTTCTTTATAATAGTACAAAGCATGTTACTACTCGATTTAGCCCATTAATGCTTATGCACGGTTTTCAACCTAGGTCACTAGTTATGATGGAGTTGGCTATAGAAAACCTTCAGCAAGATCATATTGATATGCTGACAATTGCTTGTCAAAATTTTAGTCAAGCACATGAGTGATACAAGAAGTATGCTAACAAGAAACGTCGACAAGTAACTTTCATGGAAGGTGAAGATGTATTCTTACATGTTCTAGAACATTTAGAAAGTTTGAAAATTGGACCTACACCTAAAATATCTTCGTAGATATTGTGGCCCATTCAAAATAATCAAACGAGTTGGAGATGTAGCCTATACGATTTTTTTACCCATGCACTCTCGTATTCATATGGTTTTTCATGTAAGTCATTTACATAAACACTTACATAGGGATGACAATGTAGTTGATCAACATGTTCAGGCTAATTTCGAACCTTACACCTAGCACATGAACCTTAGCCCATTCTTGGCTATCATGATTTATGTACTCATCATGTAGCCTGACAAGCATTGGTTAAGTGTGAAAGATAGACTTGAAGAAGGTGCCACTTGGGAAAACATTAGTGTTCTTAAGAAATATCCCACTTTTGCTTTTGAGGACAAAAATGCTTTTCCAAGGGAAGAGTAGTGTGAAGCTAAGAGTAGTAAAGATACGGGCATGACCCAGTGGGAACCGACACGAAGACTCTCCATGCATAAATAGGAGAGGATGGCTGGGTAGAAGAGTGAGGTTCCTATTCCTCTGATCTCAGACAACTCCATAATCCTTGGATTAGCAAGTGAAATCTATGATAAGTAAGATTGATGCATTCTT
The DNA here is from genome assembly GCF_014529385.1 of Adiantum capillus-veneris. Classification (NCBI taxonomy): domain Eukaryota; kingdom Viridiplantae; phylum Streptophyta; class Polypodiopsida; order Polypodiales; family Pteridaceae; genus Adiantum; species Adiantum capillus-veneris. The sequence continues at coordinate 77,547,580 of NC_140959.1, read as the reverse complement.
GAATTTACTTATAGTCCTTACAAATGCTTTTACTTTGAACCTGCAATATAATTCTCTTCACCCTCCTTTGCAAAGAAAGTGACTCTAACATTAGGACATGCACATATTTGAATATTATTATAAATCAAAATTTTATCATGATATACATTTGCATATATGTTTTGTATTTAAGAAAAATAAATTATGGCCATAATAAGCTCTATATAGCCTAACACATTTGATACACTATGATTATAGCTTAAATGGTGGAATTTAGCTTTATGAAAAACTAATTCTCATAGGCTATATGCTTACATGAATACATCCTTTTACATGAGGAATTACATAGTACATAAAACAAAGCTTGTCCCCAAACTTAAAGTAAATAAGTGCGATAGTTTATAAAACAACTCTTTGCAACTACTATCACATATGCAATATTTGATGCATCGCATATTTGACATTTGAAAATTCCCATACGAAACACAAAAAAGCGTCCCTACTATCATGTTAAGGCTTCTCTTATGTGGCATGTAGTAGCAATGCCACACAAGAAATGCAAGAAGGGCTTTGGAGCAACACTACTACTATAATATAGCCTTTCTTTGTAGGAAGTGATGAAGTGTTACTACATAGAAAATTCCTTCCACTACATGAACTATAATGATGCAATTTACCCAATTTGGGAGCTCTAGGCACTCAAGCTAGAATGGTGTGTTTCTCATGTTTTGTGCCACCTTCTTTAAATCGTCCATGTTGATTCATAATGATACACACCAACAAAGAAGTTAGTGGTCTTCTAATATTAAGCCAACAATTTCTTCATTTCAAGACAAAAAAAACCCACACTCAAGAAACCATGTCATAAACCTTTCATGTCTTTCAAAAATATTAAAAGTGAACACAATGATATTGCATCCCAACATGGTGGATTGACCAAATAACAATCATAACCAATTTTTTGGCCTGCAGAAGGCCTAGTAAAGCGTTGCATCTTGGGAGAAGTTGTGGACCATTGGATAAAGTGTGCTAAGTAGTGCTGCATGGCAAGCTATTGGATGACACACTTTCTTTTTTACTATTTATTGTGGGATGGGCATTAAGTAAGTCGTTGTCAGAGGGTGTTGATATTTGTTTACCTTACACACAATCTTTCTCATCCTCTTTCACCTTTTGTTTTTTTCAATTTCTTACAATGCTTCCAAGTGTTTTTTCAATCATTATTCATTATGCTTTTGGAATATATCATAGTCTAAATGGTTCATTGTTACGTTTGTTTCCAAAAAATATAATATTTATTGTGATAACAAATGTTTAAAATGCTAGTGTGACTCTCTCTCTCTCTCTCTCTCTCACACACACACACACACACACACACACACACACACACATTCCTCTCAAGAGCCTTATGTAGGCCATAGTAAACTTTCACCTTGTTTCCAAAAAATATAATATTTTTTGTGATAACAAATGTTTAAAATGCTAGTGTGACTCTCTCTCTCTCTCTCTCTCTCACACACACACACACACACACACACACACACACACACACATACACACACACACACACACACACACACAAACACAAATTCCTCTCAAAAGCCTTATGTAGGCCATAGTAAACTTTCACCTTGTTTTTGGTTTTGACGGGTTCTTAACCGTAAGGCACATTGTAAAGAGCGAGAGATATTAAGTCTTAATAGTTCAAAACAGGACACATCACTATCTTTCTCGTGAGCATTGTCTATCCGAAAGACCCTCACAAGGCAACCTAGTCACATTTTCATTCAAACCTCACTCTTCACCACCAAATATGGATGCTTTCTTTTCCTGCATTGAACACCTTAGCTTACTAACGCATTTTCCTAGACTCAAACTCTAGGTTTTTAGAGCTCCTTAATTATTTCTAGATCCCACACAATTGATGTACAAAATAAAACACAAGAATGTTTAAAGTGGTTGCAATTGCCACCCATGCATTATGAGGGTTGCCTTAACATTGCATGTGTTCACTTTGTACCAGCATGCTTTATGTATAAAAAAGCGATACATAACATCTGCCCTTGGCCGAGATCATCTTGACAAAACATATCTCACTAGCATGGCGTATACTTTATGTCCAAATCCTACCCTATTTTCTGTGGGTTCTTGCGTTTTGAGCATTAAATCCTCCTCCTCCTCTCTCTCTCTCTCTCTCTCTCTCTCCACCCCTTACTATTTCAACTTTGAGATTCCGATCTGCGTAAAAGGAATCATTAAACTATTTCTCACGAGAGACCCCCTTTGTGCCAGCGAGCTTCTCACCTCGGTAGCTGCTACGAGGTGCGCACACCACACCACACCCCCCCCCCCCCCCCCCCCCCCCCCCCCCCCCCCCCCCCGATCTTTCTGTGCTTCGGGGAAGCTCCAGAAACTAGCTTGTTGGCAGGGTTCAAGACCGTCACTTCGCAGATTCAATGCGTGTACCTCAGGTCGCCATGTAAATCTCACAGAGAAAATGTTGCAGCAGATTAGGTCGAGGAACATCTCCCCGCTATTGAAGCTTTCATTGTACTGATTCTTCCCCTCTTAAAACAGGTCTTGCACGCATTATTCGTGCAGATGTGTTGTGATGCAAGTAGGGGTTTGCCATGCCCTTTCCAAGGGAATGTGTTTATCTCTGCTCATTTTTCAGAGTCTCCATAACTATTGCAAGGTCCTTCTATACTTGAGCAGAGACAATTGATGCCGCATTTGGTAATCAACAGATATCTTTAAAGCCTGTAAGCAGAAAAAATTGCTTGCTGCATTCTCTTCTTGTGGATGCATCAATCACCAGGGTTCATCAGCGTGGGTGCTTCACGAGAGGATGGCATGGTTGCACCGTGCGTACCATTGTCTGTCAAACAACAGGAGAATGCTCACTTATGTATTCGAGAGAGGTCCCTCTCTGAAAGCCAAGCTCACGATGTGCTTGTTGCGAGTGGAACTACTTTGGCAACATCAAAGAGTTTGGCCCGGAATAGCCCCGCTGTAAATGCAAAGGTTATGGCAACAATTGGAGTTAGTCCACAAGATGAAGAGAATGGCTTGTGTCTCAATGGACATACACAGTGTTTTTGTAAACATGCAGAGAATGGTAGCTTAATTGAAGAACCCAAAACGGAAATGGAGGGTTTTATCATGAGAGAGCATGATATCGATGTTATTCGGGAACCTGTAACAGAAGTCAAATCTGCTGTTAAGGAAGCACCTGATGATTACAGAAATCTGCAGCCAAAATTACCAAGCAAGCAAGGGGATGATGGGACTGCTAATGACAACTCTGCACCACATCAGAAAAGGAGAGTTCAGTGGATCGACAATTTTGGAAAGGAGCTTGTTCAGGTGCTTGAATATGAAGCAAGGTACTTATCTGCTTGTTGGGTAACCTAAACATAGGGGCTTTGTGTGAAGGTTTCTCTGATTGTTTTCGGGAGTGTAAAGTACACTGAACGTGATATTTGTCGTTTATGTTTGTTCTGCCCCTCCCCCCCTTTGTCCCCCCCTTTGAGTATATGTTTTTTTGGGTTTCCAATTGTTAATATGGGTATTGCTTTCTTGGTATGGTCTAAAATGGATCTACCTGATTGGTGCCGCAGGTTGTTTTGCCTTTCTATGGATGTCAATATGATTCTCTCTCTCTTCTCTCTCTCTCTCTCTCTCTCTCTCTCTCTCTCTTTGTTTTGAATGTTTCGATCATTTATGGGACTTTTTCATAAAGAGCCTGGCGATATTATTTGATGAACTTATTCTTTCCAAAATGGGTACTGTCGGGCTTTTCTAGGATGTCATTTAGGCTCTGTATTATAGTGCTTTCAAATTATGGTTCCGAATATTCGCTTTAAGTTCTGGTCGTTCAGTGTTTGAAATTTGGCTGTCATCAGGCAATTTACCTTTTTTAAGTATAATAATCAAACCTTTTGCAGGGAAGAATATGAGAAATTTTAAGTCAGGGACAACGATTTATTTATTGCTTGCAATGTGCAAACCTACAATTGTCTTGGGGACAAGTAAAGCATTAGCTATTTGTATTGAGAGAGGGGGTGTATGTCTAAAGTTCTTGCTACATTCGTAGACTTTCTCAAATATGTCATCTCCATGACGCTCATTTTTAACTTTATGTTCAAAATGCTCATGGAATAAGACTGAGATTGCTAAATTGCTTCCATTCTGTGGTCAAGCTCATTTTTGGACACTTTTCAAGCTTTTATTGGATGATTGTTACATTCTTAAGCTGAACCCAAAAAGTCTTGAGGCCTCAGAGATGAGAAGCTGCCTTGTATCATAGTTGGCTTTCCTAAAGGTATCTTGTAGCTCCTATGTGATGTGCTCGAGGATTTGTAGAATAGAAGCATGAAATCGTATTCACTGTTTTCATAATTGGACCACAAGCAGCCGGCCTCCTTGTTGCCTTGTTAGTAGCCACTGTACAACCTGCCATGCTAGCAAGCCTCAAAACGTGTCGCGAATCTCGCTGTAAATCCCACTAGGTTTCATGCAACAGTGGACTCAGATTTGGGTTCGCCAGGCGGGGGCTCCAACTCAACTCTTTCTCCTCTCTTCTGATCAAGTATGGCGTGATAGGTTTTAGGGTTAGGGTTTTTGTGTGGAGGCCATAGATGCAACTGATCATTGCGTTCATTTGGCTTGTCATAGACTTTCTCTCTCTAGAAAGGTGGTCCATGCCAATCTCTCTACAAAGCGGGAATCATCTACATGCATTGGTTTTCTCTCTCTAGAATTTATTAATTTTCACTCTCTACATGCAAATTTTTGGTTTTTTCTACTGCAACTTCCTCTCTCTAAACGATTTTTCTCTCTGTAAAGCTGAATTTAGAATAGCATTAAATAAGCACTTTTCTTCTCTCTTTTTAGGGAAAAAGTAGAGGGGGAGGGGGAACTATTTTTGGAGAGTTTCTGCTTTTTGAGGATTCAATGTTGTAGAAGGTCCTCTAGGCATATAAAAGCAAAACTCTGGGGCATCACTTGTACACACAAAACTTGTAGACAAACGCTGTGTGGTTGCATGAGCACAAACTCTCGGATTTCAGCCTTTTGACTTCTTGTACGAGAAGCGTTCAACCAAGAAAGTTGTAAGGTGCAGCGGAAGTGAAAGTTGAACTTTGCTCAAGGTGAGTGCTCTGAACTATGCTCAAGGTTCCTTTTACTTAGGGAAGGGAGAGCCTTTCGTTCTTTAATGAGAGAGTGCGATGGGCACAAACAAACTGAATGGACATTGTGAGTGAAGGTGCTGAGACTGAGAGATAGAGAGGGAAGAGAATACGACATCAGGGATGTTGTAAAACCCTCCTCCAAGGGCCCCACTCTCGATGGCAAGAGTGGTCTACTATTGATTGCACAATCTAATAAAAGGCTCTGATGCTAGCTTGGGAGGCTATGATGCAATGAGTCTAAGTGCTGCGATGTCGAGGTCGACGGTGTGGACGACGAGGACGAGTCTAATGCTGAAAACCGGGTGCTTGAACGCTGAATTGCTGCTGTTGCAAAAACGCCACCTGTTGATAGCAAAAACGCTGATTTATGGCTGTTTCAAAATGTTGGTCATGGCTGAATTTGCTGCTGCAAAACGTTGGTTATATTGCTGTAAAACGCTGGTTCCACTGGTGTACAAACGTTGGATTTGAGGGGTCTAAAAATGCTGATCTGCTTGGTTGAAACCACCACCATGCAGGCTGAAAGCGCTGGCTTTTAGGCCTGAAAAACGCCAAGTCTCCAAGGCTGAAAGGCTAGGGGTTCTGGGGTGAAAACGCCATGTTCTTAGGGGTAGTCTTGCTTGAGAAGGTTGAGCAATTCTCCTGTTGCCTCTTCTGCCAAAAAGTGCTAGCTCTGGTTGGCTTATATATTATCTTATGCAAATTGCCCTACCCAGTTCCCAACAAAAGTCACTTAAAAATAATAAGTGAAAAATTTCAAAAATAGGGAAAATAGGTCTTCCGTCGTGTAAAATGATCCTGATGGAATTTGATGGGAATGTTGATGATCATGCTGTGTGCAACTAGAGGATATGCATCTAATCTAAGTGTCTGGGCATGCACGGTCTGCGAACAGACTCATAAAAGTGCCAGATCACTTCCTATTCTAGATTGACTTGATTGAACTGAAACCTGGTCATGTTGTAGCTTTTCCACGGACACATAGGGTTGGATGTGTCACGTGACAAAAGTAATACCCGAATGTGTCAGAATAGGCATGGAAGATGCAATGAAGACAAGAACTGGTCTCAATTCCGGCAGACACGCCAACTTTGATTTGGCTTGACTTTGATAAGATTCTCTGACAGAAGAGAACACTTGCAATGCCACATACATGAACAAGGCATGTGTGGAGAAAGAGATTGGACATTTGAGAGAGAGAGAGAGAGAGAGAGAGAGAGAGAGAGAGAGAGAGAGAGAGAGAGAGAGAGGAAAGGCTCTCCACACAACTGCTATTGCTACTGCCCTCTGCTCTTGTGCATCTAGCCATGAGACCAGTGACACAAGTTCAACATCGGTACTACCTCTAACATGTCCTAAGAGTACATATCTGGTGTATTTCCTCCTCGCTAGATGTAGATCTGGATGTAGATCTTAAATGAAAAACTTTATCACTGCATGATCATGTAGCGTATGTAAGGTTGCCCCGAGGAGGATACTGCATCGTAAGAGGATCTCCATGCACTGCCATTGTTGCCCTCTAAGAACGATAGTGCTGATCTGAAAAACGCCAATGGAACTAAGCACAAATGCTAGGGAAAGAACGTGCACTGCCTGCCAGCCTTGGCACCCAAGGCCCTCTTCCCCCCTCCCCCCTGTTAGAGTTTGGGCATCTCTCTTGGTTCATTCAGTCGGTCCCAGTTTCTCCGAAGGATAGGTGCTAGGGAATGAGGGCTGTTTTGTGGCTGTGCCAGACTTGTGTGAGGTAGGTCTCTCATGTCGGGCCATGTTTGCTATGTTTAGCTTGGGTTTTGGCTCTTTCCATTTGCTGAGTTAGGTCTTTGAGCGAGCTTTGGAGCGAGCTTTTTTTTTTTTTTTGGAGTGCTGCCCTCCCTACCTCCCCTTCCTCCTCTTGCCGCCCATGTGCTTCCTCCTCTTCCCTTCCTCCTCCTCCTGCTCCTCAGCCTCCTCCTCCAAAATCCTTCCTCTCCTCCACCTCCTCTCTCCATCTACTCCTCTAACCACCTTCCCTTCCTTCAGCTCCTCCTCTAGAAACCACCATTCCTTCCCTAAATTCCTCTTATCTCCTACTCCCTTCTTCCTCTCTCTTTTCTTAGTCACTTTATAACCCCTCCCTATCCCCCCCCCCTCTCTCTCTCTCTCTCTCTCTCTCTCTCTCTCTCTCACCCCCCCTCTCTCGTGCTGTCTTCCCTCTGCGTGAGTCTCTCGTTGTTCCCCCCCCCCCCCCCCCCCCCCCTCTCTCTCTCTCTCTCTCTCTCTCTCTCTCTCTCCCCCTCCCCCCCTTGCCTTCCCTCCCTTCCTGGAGTGAGCTCCACCCCTCTCCCCCCCCCCCTGTCTTCCCACTCTCTCTCTCTCACACACACACACACTAGGACGATAGGGAAGAGTGGCAAGGGTACTCTCTCTCTATCTCTCTCTCACACACACACACTAGGACGAGGGAAGGTTGGCAAGGGTAGAGAGAGAGAGAGAGAGAGAGAGAGAGAGAGAGAGAGAGAGAGAGAGAGAGAGCTATTTAAAAAAAATAAAGCACTAGCAATATCTCTAGTGCCTCCCTTTTTTTGTAAGAGGGAGAGAGGGGGGGAGAGAGAGAGTGATAGCGGGAGGGGAAGAGAGAGGGGGGGTGATTGGGAGGGAGAGAGCTAAAGAGAAGAGGGGTGGCAGGTGGAGAGAGAGTAGGACACTAGGAGAGAGAAAGAGAGGGAGCGGGGGTTGTACAGGGTGAGCCCGTCTTTCTTTAACAAAAAAAAAACAATACACTTCACACCTCTCCCTCACAATTTTGTCCCCCTCTTTTCTCTCTCCATAGTTACCTGGAACGAGAACGGGAGGGTCCCGAACGGGACGAGAATGGGGAGGAGAAGGGGGGCTCGCAATGGTTGACTAAAGTAAGGCTTGAATTACCTCCATTCAGCTTAGTCCCAAATCAACTCTTAAACAATCCCAAAATTGCCCCCAAATCTGCCCTCAAACTGCCCCAAATATGTCCCCCAAACAACCCCAAATCTGCCCCCAAATGCTTACTTTTGCCCGTTCCGCCATTCCGCTTTACGTTCCGCCTCGTTCCCCCCCGTTCCGGTTACACCTCGTTCCGGAACGGTGTTTCGTTCCCGACTCCGAGAACGGGACTCGTCCGGAACGCCGTTTCGGAACGTTTGGGCTATGTTCCGCCCGTTCCCTGTTACACTGTCTCTCTCTCTCTCTCTCTCCCTCTCTCTTTTTTTTTTCCTTTTGTTTTTTTGTTTTTTTGTTTTTTTTGTTTTTTTTTTGGAAAAATCAGGGCTGTATATTACTGAGTACAAGATAATCCCCAGCGGATGCCAAAATAGCTTATCACGTGGGGTGTACAAGTTGAATGTAAGGTTGAGAGCCACTATAGTGACAACTCGACTAGAATAATCTCATGGTGGTCTGTATGATGAGTGGAGGAGGAACCACTGAGGAGGCGCATAATGCCATGTAATCTGTCCACCTGTAAGTGTGAAGAAGAGTGGAGATCTTGCCCAACGCCGAAGGAAATCAAATCGATGAGCCTCGGCTGCTCTAGATGTACCTGAGGAAGAATCCGACTGCCAAATGAGGGTGTGAATGATGTCCAGCCAAATGGCAGTGAGGATATCCGGAAGGAGCTGAGGTGCCGCACTGAGAAAATGAAGACAACGAGCTCTCCAAACATTCCAGAGTGCAATGCTAGTGATGACTGAGAAGATTTCATCACGTGTCTGAGGATCCCCCTGCCAAGCAATCTGTGGTAACATAGCCAAAGTCCCTCTTCGGTAACTAGTCTCTCTCTCTCTCTATCTCCCCCCCCCCCCTTATTGATCTCTCGCCCACTGCATCCTTCTTTTTTCTTTCTTTGCCTCCTCTCACACTGTCGCTTGAGTCCCTCCAATCTCAATGAGAAATGAAATGAAATGCTATGCTAACTGTCTTCAAAAGGCTAAATGATCCATGCGACCAAACTGATACATTCTTGGTGGATCTAATACAATGTCTGGGTACAAAATAAAATGAGAGAGAGAGAGAGAGAGAGAGAGAGAGAGAGAGAGAGAGAGAGAGAGAGAGGTCCGCAAGGCAAGGGAAGGGTTGGGCGGGCGAGGGGGGGGACTATGAGAGGGGGAGAGTGGAGTGTAGTATCTTTTTTTTTTAAAGGGAAAGAAAGGGAGTGCAAAGGGTGCTTAGGCCAAAAAAAAGAAAAAAAAAGTCGCTATTGCTTTGGATGACTTTTTTTTTCTTTTTTTTTTTTGGCTTAAGCACCAGTGTAACAGGGAACGGGGGGAAGACGGCCCAAAGGTTCGGAAATGGCGTTCCGGACGAGTATCGTTCTTGAAACGGAGATGGGAACGGAACGCCGTTCCGGAACGGTGTTCCGACGATGTTCCGGAATGGGGGGAACGAGGCGGAGCAACGAAACGTGGGGCGGAACGGGCAAAAGTAGGCATTTGGGGGAAAAAAAGTGGGCTTTTGGGGGTAGATTTGGGGCTGTTCAGGGAACGTATTTGGTGCAGTTTGAGGGCAGGTTAGGGGGCAGATTTGGGAGCAGTTTTGGGGTTGTTTAGGAGTTTATTTGGGACTAAGCTGAATGGAGGTAATTCAAGCCTTACTTTAGGTGGACCGTTCCGGCCCTGGCCTTGTTCCCGTTCCGCCCCCCCCCCCCCCCCCCCCCTCCCTGTTCCCATCCTGTTCCGGACCCTCCCGTTCCCGTTCCCGTTCCGAGTAACTATGCTAAGCACCCCTTGCACTCCCTTTCTTTCCCTTAAAAAAAAAAAAAAGATACTACACTCCACTCTCCCCCTCTCACAGTCTCTCCCCCCCCCTCTCCCCTTCTCTCTCTCTCTCTCTCTCTCTCTCTCTCTCTCTCTCTCACTGCAAGTTCGAGAGTCTGAGTACCACACACTTCTAGAGTGCTTAGCTTTTGGTCACATGCAAACTTACTTCCTTCACATTTTTAGCCATGACCTAGACCTACACATTTTCCTCTCCCAGCCATAGTGTGGGCTCTCCATTGCGACTCTCATCACCACAATTTTGGACCATCAAGAATCACTCATCAGCGACACAAATACTACATCACATGTAACTTTATTCCCATATGTCATATTTGATGTCCGAGGACGATAATAAAATCTATCTATCTACCTCTCCCTCTCCGGTTGGCCCCTCCCTTCCCCCCCCCCCCCTCTCTCTCTCTCTCTCTCTCTCTCTCTCTCTCCCTTCTTTCTCTCTCATTTTCCTTTGTACCCATGTATTGTATTAGATCCACCAAGACTGTATCAGTTTGGTCTCATAGGTCACTTTTGCCTTATGAAAATTCTTAATATAGCATTTCATTCCATTTTAGTTAATACAACAATTCATTCCATTTCGTTTCATTTCTCTCTAGGGTTGGAGGGACTCGAGGGGTGGTGTGGTGAGAGTAAAGAGAGAGAGGGAATAGGGGGTGGGGAGAGTGGTGGCAAGGGGGGGAGGGGGGGAGAGAGAGAGAGAGAGGAAGGGATAGGGAGAGTAGGATAGGAGGATATATATATATATATATATATATATATATATAGAGAGAGAGAGAGAGAGAGAGAGAGAGAGAGAGAGAGAGAGAGAGAGAGAGAGAGAGAGAGAGAGAGGTCCTTGGCTACTCCACTGGAGGGAGGGCCGGCAATGGGCGGTGGTGGTAGGAGTAGGGGCGGCACATGGTGGTAGTAAGTTAGCAGCACTAACCACCAGTGGTGGGCTAGGGTGGTGGGTGTTGATGGTTGCTAAGGGGCGGCAATGGGAGGTAGTGATGGTGGGATGAAAAAAAAAAAAGCTCGCTCCAAAGCTCGCTTCGTTGAGCTCGCTCCTTAACCGTCCCCCCACTTGCTCCCTATTTTTCCCCTATTTACCAAGTCGTGGGGTTGGAGGTGTGGGTTGGGCAGGCTGAGCATAGGCCTATATAGGCAGCCAAGGGGGATCACATTCTGCAGTGCATTCAACCCCAATTCAGGGGCGCCCTCTCATGGGCACCCTAGGGGGTAGCATGAGGAGGTCACCAACAGGCAATCCTAGCGTTTTCACCACCAACAGCTCTAGCGTTTTTCCTTCGCAACCCCAACGTTTTCCCAGGCAGTCCCCAACGTTTTTGGTGGGCAGCCAGGGGAGGTTTGCAGATGATGGTGGTATCCTTGTGGTGGCAATCCCTTGCTAAGACAGACATGGGTACCTTGTCCTGTTGGCATCTTAGTCAGAGGCATAGCACTATCCTCTTGTTCCAGCCTAGGTGTAATGTGCAATGGAAGTGAATGATGGTGCAAGCTCAGATTGAGTGATCATTGAGTGCTCAAGATTCCTTTTACTTAGAGGAAGGGAGAGCCTTCCTTAGAGAGAGACTGTGCAATGACTAAAACAAAGAGTGGAAACTGTGAGAGAATAGCGTCGAGAGTGCTAGAGAGAGAGAGAGAGAGAGAGAGAGAGAGAGAGAGAGAGAGAGAGAGAGAGAGATGACACCAGATGGGGTCGCAAACCCCCCTCCAAGGCCCCCCCTCTCTATTGCTAGAGAGGTATTTGCTTTAGATTGCACAAAGGTCTGGTACAATGCTTCTAAATGTTGTGGTACTTGATGACGACGACGTCGACAACGATGCTCCCTAGCACAATGCCGTACCGGCATTGCTTTGGCATTACCTGTTCACACTTGTTCGGCCATTTGGCCCGACACAAATAATTTAATTGACTTATCCTAAGGCCTTTTCTTGAAAATAATCATAGGCCTTAGGTCACTATTCTAAGGACCCCATCTCATTCTTGTGCTTGCATTGACGCTCATAATTTTCTGGCTTGGAATCTGAGGCTATTGTCTACCCCTTTATAAAGGCCGATTTCCCAATCACTAGGGCTTCAGGGTATATTTTTGCTAGAGTCCCGCTAAGGTTTTCTATGTTGCATTCATGCACACTTGAGGCCCTAGTACTACTAGTGAAACCGGCCTGTTCAATCCAAAAAGGGCGGTAGACTTTACTTCAAACCTTGATTTAGCTTTCACCCATTATTAGTCGTCTATTTTACCTGTACTTTCAAGACACAACAAAGGGGAGAGGGATACAGGCTGCTAGATTGCACCTGTATGAGTAGACAGACACCAGATTGGCCCCTAACTTAGGCGCCCCTTTCGGTATTTCTTTATTGTTCAAAAGAGGGAATAAACGCTGTGGTTCCCTACAAGCTGCCCCGCACAAACTCGGCTGAATTTCCACTGTTCCAGCCCGATTTCGGCAGCATAACTGTACTAGAACCCTTCACGGTCAGTATTCCCACGCATTAAATGACTTTCCCGACGCATACGGGCACTTTGCAATACCTGGCAAGAATCTGCAGCACGCTGAATTCTCTGTTTTCAGCCCTGAAAATGCGCCAGATCACTTGTACAGCGGTCCCCTTGCGTCCCCGAACCTCCTGGGGGTATTAGGGTCCGTTTAGGGCCAAAACCCTAAACCTGCAAAAATACACAGCAGGCTGTAATTTACTGTCTCGGGCTCCGTTTCGCGTGCCGGTCGCATCCTTAGCAAGTCCTTGAGCTCCCGCACCTGTAGGGCTACTTGCCCTTTGAATCGGACGAGATTTCTGGCGTGAAACCTCTCCGAATTCACCTGTACCTGCGGGGGGATTAGCCGCTAGCTAATCCAGTACCTGTGCAAGAGGCTCTTGCCTCGGCAATCGCGCATGAACCCACACAACTGTACATTGGTCAAATGAGGAGCCCACTAGAGGGGCATAACATACTGCCAAAGGGGGGAGAGAGGACAGTGCGTAGCGTGCAGGGCATCACTCCTGGCACCGCACTGTGCATAAGAGGGAAAGCAAGCACTCCATAGCTCTTAACCTGTGACAAATCTGAAAATGAGGCTCTCCCCCTCCTAAATTCAGCGCCACTTCTTGTTGCATGAGGCAAGTGCACCAGAAGGTGCCACTTGGCACATTTATAAGCATTTTCCTGTTTCGGGGTTGCCGTCTAAAAATATCCCAACCGGTTGCCCAGTTGACTTAACGGCAGAGTAAGAAAATGTTCCCCTTGTCATTCCGGAGGTAATGATGTCAACACATTTTCAGGTCTCAAAATAGCAGTTCCCTAAATTTTAGGAGATGCTGCCATTGTATCTTTCTAGGTCATCCGACCCTCTTTGTACACTGCGGCCACATCCAGAACTGAAATGTAGCCTCTGTAGCAAAGGGGCTAGTCAATGACCCCACTTGGCTAACCATAGTCCTTGTCCAACCTTAGTGCTCTCTTGCCCTCAGGCCTGGACTCCCTCTGAACAGTTCCACACTAGCTATGCAATGCAGGGCAGTTAGATTTCCCGAGGGGTGTTTCCAAAAAGTGAAAGTAAATAGATAATAAGAAAGAAATCAACAAAAAGGATAGATAGTAGTCACACGCTTGTGACAACTAGCTCTATTTTGATGTGCACACAACTAAATAAATAACTATTTTTTTAATAAAGAAATTAATTATTTACAATAAGTGACATTGTTACATCTCTCTTGGTTCTAAACAATTGACCTCAACTGTAGAGCGTCAACATAATTGTGTAGGATGTCTGGGTAATCCTTGAGGTCTGATCGAGTCATCCACTTTGCATCTAAAAGGGTTTTATTCTTAAACTTGACTAAATACTTTTGATGTAGTCTCCCTGACTTTAGTTGTCTCTCTGAGTGGTGTATTATCTGTTCTAGTTGAAGGATTTCCTCAGTCTCTTCGACTTATGGAGGATCTTCTTGTACAGGAACCACTAGAGAAGGACCAACATATGGTGGGAGGAGACTTACATGAAAAGCATTATGGATGCGCCAATGAGAAGGCAAATCAAATCTAAAAGTCACTTCATTGACTTTTTATCTGTAATTTTGAAAGGGCCGTAAAATCTATGGGAAAGTTTAACAACCTTCCCTTAAGTGTAAACTAAGTTTTAAATTGCAATTCATATACTCAAGAGAATTTGGTGAGGGAGAGAGAGTAGCTTGACACATCATTGGGGACCGAAGCTAGGCTGGTCCCCCCCCATAAAGAGAATATCTTTATTACTATGGAAAATCTTTACAAGCACAGGAATGAGACATCGCCCGTCCTCTATTCTTCTGTGTTTTGATCTAACTACTGACTGAGAGAGTGTTTCCACTCTCTTTCTGCTAAGAGGACTTTCCCTCTTTTGCAAGTCTTGTGGGAAGCTTGTCAGAGTGTGCAACGGAAGGTGAGAGAGAGAGAGACAATGACACGAGAGAGAGAGAGAGAATACATGACAGGAGACAGATGATGGAAAGGCTGGCAACCCAATAACTCCAGATGGCAAACTCTACATGATGATGAGACAATACAATGAGGGTGCCCCGCCTCCTATATATAGGAGAATAGGGGTTGGTCGGGCAATAATCCTCAATATAGCCCAATGACCTAAAAATATGACCCTCCAATATAAATGGGGGAATATGTGACCAAAACAGGTGATCGTCCACCATAGTAGACAAGAGGATAGGATAAGCAATCCATCCATGTAGAGATCGTATTATCTGCAATCTTCCGAGGGAGGAGTCGTCTCAAGTGTATATATAAGTTGCAATATGATATGTCGTTCCATGGCAGACACACAATATTGGACAAAAGAGTCGGAGGAGATCTTGGGGAAAGTCAACCTGTAGGAGCACATCCATCACCGGGGTCTGGACAAAAAATCTAAGAGAGAGTCTGCAAGTGCAAGTCGTGAAGACACGCAACATAGGAGAATCCCCCCCGTGGGAAAGTAATGGAATGTGGTAAGGTTAAGGACGGTTGGGAGGATGCATCGGGAAGAAATACCGGTGTTGTAGAAGTCATAGCCGCGGAATAGACCAGCAAAGCAAGGATCATCCAAGAGGTCTTGTAACAAACTGATGACGTGTCAAAGCCTAAAGAATGGAGCCAACTTACAGATGACGTGGCTGCCCGAGAGCAGAAATCCTAACCCTAATTTCTGTCAGAAACCCTAACTGATGAAACCCTAATTTTGAAAACCCTAACCCTAGAACTTGCAAACCCTAATTCTAAAAATCCTAAGAAGAACAAGTAACAGAAGAAGAAGTCCTACCAACTTATGGAGACCCCGTCCGATGGGGCTCCAAGTGAAATAAAGGTATTAAAAATAAAGCAGAACACGCTCAAAAGACTTTGCACATCAAAATATGATGATGTGGCACCTTGTACGGACGTTTTGGAATTCGTGGCGGATTTTTAGGAAAATCCCGAAATTTTAGGAAAGTGATTTTTTGGGGTCAGCTTGGCCTTTAAATATGAGCCTTGGGGGCTCTCTCTGGCACTCTTTAGCACACAGATTGCAGAGCAGGTACTCCTCGGCTGTTGTACTTTGCGAATCAGCAGTAATATAAAGAAATACCGAAAAGGGTGCCAAGGTTTGGGGCCAATACTCTTTGGGGTGGAATTCCGCCACTCCGTGTTGCGTGTCGTCTCTCTCTTTCAGTTCAGTTGTTAATGAAGTGCTAAAAGTTTGCTCAGTCTATTCTTTTCTATTGGCACGTGGTGCCCGCCTTGTGACAGTGGTATCAGAGCATCAGGCGTGTGCTTTTTTGAAAGCATACGGGTCCTACAAAAGAGCAGATAGAGCTTTATTCGAGACTTATTAGCCACTCCCAACCCGGACTTATTAGCCACTCCCAACCCGGACCTATTAGCCACTCCCACCCATACTTCATCGCGCATCGGGCGTGCTCCCGTCTTCACCGCTCATGTCTTACAGGGCATAAGCCAATTAAGATCACTTGCAAGAGAAGGATCCAGATTTGTTTCAAGACACTGTTTTTCTCAGAAGTAGTGCCATGCAGATGTTGATGTCGACAGCTACGAAGCAGCATACTCCAAGTACTTGGCAAGCTTTTAAGAAAAAACAAAAAATTTTGCCCGAAGTTATATGGTTTCTGACATCTTCCTTCGGAGTGCAACTTTTGGCAGAGTGGGGTATCCTGAAATGCTTGGCATGGAAACCCTAGCAGATTATAACTTGAAATTTCTTGACATCTCTCAGTAGATGTCTCTTCACGAGCAGATGACCTTGGAGATCCAGTGCGATTGCTATCTTGGGACTACCATTGTCGCTAACGAAAACACTGTTTGTCCAAGAGCTGATGGACCATGCTGTGCTCGGCTACGACCTTATGGAATGAACCTAACCCTAATTTTTGGTGCAGGTTTCAGGATGGAAAGTCAATCGACTTTTCGAGCTCGACTGATGTCGAGATTGCTTTTTAAGTTTGAGTTTTGTTTGATCTTGTTTGGTGATCCTGTTTGAAATGGATGGTATCTATTTTGAACCTGTTTTGGTGCCGATTTGAATTGTTTGACTCTGGTTTGATATTGGTTTCAATGATTGGTGATTTTACTCCCGGGTGGAGAAGTGAGAAATATTGTTTTGCTATTGTTTGAACCTCAGAACGACGTAGGCCGATGCCTGGGGAGCGTTTCGTTGTATGTTTGAAAATCTCTGAACGACGCAGGCGGATGCCTGGGGAGCGTTTGATTGTATGCTTGTAAAATAATTGTTGTTGTGACTCCCGGCCCGGACCTGGATGGTTATGCGGGAGGAGTATTAAGAAGTCTGAGCAGTGGTTATTCTCAGCACCTCCAAACGACGCAAGCTGCGGTCAGGGGGCCGTTTGGTTGTAAAAGGCCTCTATATCTCCCGGCTCGGATCTTTTTAGGTTATGCAGGAGGAATGATGAGGGAGTCCTTGAATATCTCCCGGCCCGGACCTTGTTAGGTTATGCGGGAGGAGTGTTCATCAGTGGCTTTATGTTTCTATGTCTTGTAACATGCATATGTGTGCATTTGTGTTGCATTGTGATGTGCCAACCACTGAATATTCCTAATTGGATGAGATTGCCTGGGCATGTAATTTTAGTGCATCAAGACACTCGTGGAAGATCAGTACGGTCTGGGTGTGATGGCTAATTTTACTACGCCGGAATATCAAGAGTTCCGATGTGGACGAAAGGAGAAGCTAACTCCTTGATCAAAACAGCCGAAAGGAGAAGCTAACTCCTTGATCAAAACAGCCGAAAGGAGAAGTTAACTCCTTGATCGAAAGAGCAGAACGGAGAAGCTAACTCCTTCATAAAAAGAGCGAATTGATTGTCCCTCGGAAATTTTTGAGCTAACTTGAGTTGTTTTGCAGATATGCTGTAATCGCGGACAATTACTCTCTTTCAAGAAGGGGAGATGTAACAAACTGCTGACGTGTCAAAGCCTAAAGAATGGAGCCAACTTACAGATGACGTGGTTGCCCGAGAGCAGAAACCCTAACCCTAATTTTTGCCAAAAACCCAACTGTTGAAACCCTAATTTTGGAAACCCTAACCCTAAAACCTGCAAACCCTAATTCTAGAAACCCTAAGAAGAACAAGTAACAGAAGAAGAAGTCTTGCCAACTTATAGGGACCCCGTCTGATGGGGCCCCAAGTGACATAAAGGCATTAAAAATAAAGCAGAATACGCTCAAAAGACTTTGCACATCAAAATATGATGATGTGGCACCTGTGCGGACGCTCCAGAATTCGCGGCAGATTTTTAGGGAAATCCCAAAATTTTAGGAAAGTGACTTTTTGGGGTCAGCTTTTCATATTTGATGCTTTTAGGCTTTGGGCCTTTAAATATGAGCCTTGGGACCCTCTCTGGCACTCTTTAGCGCGCAGATTGCAAAGCAGGTGCTCCCCGGTTGTTGTACTTTGTGAATCGGCAGTAATATAAAGAAATACTGAAAGGGGCGCTAAGGTTTGGGGCCAATACTCTCTGGGGTGGAATTCCGCTACTCCGTGTTGCGTGTCATCTCTCTTTTGGTTCAGTTGTTAATGAAGTGCTAAATGTCTGCTCAGTCTGTTCTTTTCTATTGGCACGTGGTGCCCGTCTTGTGACAGGTCTTCACTATGTAAGTAGGGGTTGTCACTCCGTCTCTATGTTCATCTACATTGCATACACAGTCTTTAGAGACGACAAGATTTTTTCCCTTCACTTTACATAGAATGGGTATGTTCATGGTTTTGTGTTGGAAATTGTTTCAGGAATTTTCAGCCATGGAGATTCTTGAAGATGAAAGAAGTAGGATACTCGACGAAGTTGAAGCATCGAAGGAGCCACAGAAGACTTTGTGTCGCTTTCGGCGTGGCCCAAAGAAGCAAGGGTTGCAGACTTTTATGAAGTTCAAGTATTGCACGACCGACCTACACATCAGAGTGGGCCGGCGAAGAGTCCCTTCCAGGATTCTGGATGCTATTGGCTATCTCCCTCGACGCCATACAGTTCGGTACCAGTACCTCACTTTGAAAAGGAGGGGATGTCACGTGACACATCCAACCCTATGTGTCTGTGGACAAGCTACAGCATGATCAGGGTTTAGTCAGTCTAGATTAGAAGTGATCTAGCACTTTTTGTGAGTATTCCTTGACCGTGCATGCCCAGTCACTTAGTGTAGATGCATATCCTCTGGTTGCACACAGCATGATCATCAGAATTTCCATCAGAATCCATTAGAATCAGTTAGGGGAATTTTCTAGTGCATTTAGCCTATTTTCCCTATTTTTGGTATTTTTCACTTATTATTTTTAAGTGACTTTCCAACAAAAGTAGGTAGGGCAATTTTGCTAAGTTAATATATAAGCAAACCCAAGTTAGCACTTTCTGGCAGAAGAGGCAGCAGGAGCTTCCGGCTCAACAGGCATTCTTCTCAGCAAGAACCCTCAAGCGCCAAGCTTCCCATAGCCTAGCGTTGTTGGACACCCTCAACACTTCCCCATCCCTAGCGTTTTGGTCTTCACGAGCAGTCCCCAACTCCTGGCGTTTGCAGAGTCCCATGATCGTCAGCCATTCTCAGAACCCCAGCGTTTTCATCAACAATAGCAGCAGTCCCATATTTGCATAGCGTTCTACTAACGCTACAAAGGCAGCCCAACGTTTTTGGTTTCAGCCATAAATGCAGCAGATGTTCAGTGTTTTTCAGCATTCCACACGATAGCAGATCCAACCCTAGTTGGTTGCAGAGGATCTCTAAATTCAGCCCTCGAAAACGCAGCCAAAACAGTCATTTTCAACCACCGAAACAGTCACGAATTTCAGCAGATAGAAGATCACAGATTTCAGCCCTAAAGTCGTCGTCGTCATCACCATCGTCGTCATTGGCATAGTCCCAGGTTGCATCAGTCCATTGCATCGTCATTGTACCACTTTGTGCAATCAATAAGTAGACCACTCTCGTCGACGAGAGTGGGGCCTTCGGAGGAGGGTTTTACAACGTCTCTGGTGTCGTATCTCTCATCTCTCTCTATCTCTCAGTCTCATACACTTGCACGCACAGTGTCCATTCACTTGTTTGTGATCATAGCATTCTCTCATTAAGAACGGAAGACTCTAGCTTCCATAAGAACAAAACGGAACCTTGAGCACAGTTCGGAGCACTCATCTTGAGCAAAGCGCAAGCATTCATTCTGCTGCACCTAACATTAAGGTAAGGTGCTGTCCATGCCAAAAAACGCAGCAAAAAGAGGCTGAAAAACGCTGCTGTAAATAGGGTATTCAGCAGTCCACTTAGTGTCAAAAGGCACTGGATGCCGGAGCTTGGGGCAAGAGGACGGGAGGGGCACTAAATAATCGGCTGAAAATCAGCAAAACAGTCCCAAATCTGAAGTAGAAGGTCCAAAAGTTGGTACGGGCAACAATGGAAGAAGCCTCAGGTTGCCAAGGAGGTGTAGATCCGGCAAGGAAGAAAGGCATCCAATCACTGAGGTGACCAAGCTGAAAACGCTAGGTGTAGGAGATCTCCCTTTGCTGCAAAAACGCTAGCTGTATCAAAAATGCAAGTTAGCCAAAAAACGCTGGCAGCCAGAGGTGTGTGAGAGGAAAGCGCTGGTGGAGGGGAGGAGGTTGGTGATGGAGAGGAGAGCAGAAGAGGCCTCAATTCACAAAACGCTAGGGCCGAGAGCAAAAACTCTGCTGCCAGGAAAAAACGATGGTGGAGGAAAGGCACTTCTTCGCGATGAAACTCCTCGCAACAGCCTCCTCGCTGATGGCGATGGCAAATCTAGCACCCTTGTGCTCTGATACCATGTCAGAGTGTGCAGCGGAAGGTGAGAGAGAGAAAGAGACAATGGCACAAGAGAGAGAGAAGAGACATGACAGGAGACAGATGGTGGAAAGACTGACTGGCAGCCCAATAACTCTAGATGGCAAACTCTACATGATGATGAGACAATACAATGAGGGTGCCCCCCCTCCTATATATAGGAGAATAGGGGTTGGTCGGGCAATAATCCTCAATATAGCCCAATGACCTAAAAATATGACCCTCCAATATAAATGGGGAAATATGTGACCAAAACAGATTTGAAGTGGGAAATGTGCCGAACAACCCTAAGTGTGCTTGAGATCCCTATCCAACAGGTGTACGGGTGGCCAACCCACAACCAAAGGGCCAGTGTACGTGAGTGGTGAGGAGCAGTGTGCGAAGCATCTGGAGATGAATAATCTAACAAAGCTTTCACAAGGAAAGTCTATCTTCCACACAGCTTGTCGGAAGCTCTCTCAACGGAGAGCTATCTTTCGCTATGTGTTGCCCTTCATGCACAATCATTCATGCATCGAACTCAAGAGAGAAACAAGCAAAATGCACGCACATATGCTTGCTGTAATTTTCTGCACATAACTAGAAATTCTTACCTGTGCGCGCTCCTACACCGAAACGGAGACCTTGTTTGCGATGGAATCACACCAAACCTTGCGTAGACGTAGGATAGATAGGGAGGAGTGAAATTCTTTGAGTGCTCCGCTGAAATAGAGGTGATTAGGGGCTGAAAACAGAGAATTTACAGCCACCGTACTCTACGGAGAGAGTGCCTGTTGCAACTTCTCGCGACGAATCTTCTTTAAAAGGTGGCTATGATTGTGATAGCCCTTGTTCTAGACAATGGGAGCACGAAGCAACCATATACGTCGCAAGGGGCTGCTCTCAAGCTTCAATGGAGGGCTCCAACGCGTAGAGCACGCTCGCATTTTGTTTGGGGGGGGGGGGGGGGGGGGAGGGGCACTGCCAACTTGTGAAGACGGGGAGAGGCTCCACTTTTATGACTCTAGCAGGAAGGGGGGACACTAGGAGATGAGGGAAGGTGAGAGAGCAAGAGAGAGTGAGATTGCATGGGAAAGTGGACCACTTGGCACACTTTCTCATTAAAAACTCTAACCCTTCAACTTTCACATTTGAAAACTTTAAAAGTTCCTAAGCTATTAATGAAATGTGCAATTTAACTCACAACTGCACACATGAATGCTGTTTATGAAAACGTTAGTTGCTCCCCAACACATAGTCGTACCGGCACTGCTCCAGCATTACTTGGTCGCACTTGTCCGGCCATTTGGCCCCGCACAAATAATTTAACTGATCTATCCTTAGGATCACTGTTCTAAGGACCCCATCTCATTTCTAATAAATAATTTAATTATTTACAAAAACTGACATTGTTACATCCCTCTTGGTTCTAAACAATTGACCTCAACTGTAGAGTGTCAACATAACTGTGCAAGATGTCTGGGTAGTCCTTGAGATCTGACTAGTCATCCACTTTGCATCTAAAGGGTTGTAATTCTTGAACTTGTGTCATAAGACGGGCACCATGTGCCAATAGAAAAGAAGAGACTGAGCAAATTTTTAGCACTTCAATAACAATTGAAATAGAGAGAGACGACACGCGACACGGAGTGGCGGAATTCCACCCCAGAGAGTGTTGGCCCGAAACCTTGGCGCCCCTTTCGATATTTCTTTATATTGCATCAACACAGTACAAGCCGGTACTCCAAACACTGCACCTTCTTCGGGAAGCATGCCAGAGAATGAGCCCTAACCTCATATTTAAAGGCCCTTGGCCTAAAAAGTAGTTACAGTAAAAAGCCTTCAAACTCAAAAGCATCTGGTCCAAAAGCAAAGCCAAAAAGCTGCTAGTGTAAATCACGGAAATCCGTATAGCTGCCACGTCATTAGCCAGCGCAAATTGCGCCGTACAGCCTGCCACGTCATCATGCTAGTGCAATTTTCGAAAATCTGCGACGTCATCAGTTTTGGCGTGTGTCCGGATCCTGCTTTATTTTAATCCTTTGTGTCACTTGTGGCCCCATCGGACGGGGTCCCCATAAGTTGGTAGGACTTCTTCTTCTGTTACTTGTTCTTCTTAGGGCTTAGGCCCCTCGACCGGCATCTGTAAGTTGGCTCCATTCTTTAGGCTTTGGCACGTCAGCAGTTTGTTACATCTCCCCTTCTTGAAAGAGAGTAATCGTCCACGATTACAACATATCTGCAAAACAACTCAAGTTAGCTCAAAAAAATTTTCGAGGGACATTTCGAGGGACTGTGCTCTTTTTATTAAGGAGTTAGCTTCTCCTTTCTGCTCTTTTGATCAAGGAGTTAGCTTCTCCTTTCAGCTGTTTTGATCAAGGAGTTAGCTTCTCCTTTTGTCCAGATAGAAACTCTTGATATTCCGGCGTAGTAAAATTAGCCATCACACCCAGACCGTACTGATCTTCCATGGGTGTCTTGATGCACTAAAATTACATACCCAGGCAATCTCATCCAATTAGGAATATTCAGTAATTGACACATCACAATGCAACACAAATGCTCACATATGCATGTTACAAGACACAACAAACAGCGCCGTTGAGCACTCCCTGGGACAAACAGTCTGCGCTATGAAGCTACTCAACGACTACCTCGTCACTCCTCCCGCAAATAACCTAAAAAGGTCCGGGCCATGAGCTCAGAGGACTGTACAACCAAACGCTCCCCAGACCGCAGTTTGCGTCGCTTGGAGGTTCAAGCATGCACCCAAACGCTCCCCAGGCATCAGTCTGCGTCATTCGAAGGTTTTCTAGCATACAATAAAACGCTCCCCAGGCATCGGCCTGCGTCGTTGCTAGGTTCAAACAATACCAAAATAGTATTTCTCACTTCTCCACTTGGGAGTAAAAATCACCAATCAATGAAACCAGTATTGAAACCAGAGTCAAACATTTCAAATCGGCACCAAGACAAGTTTAAAACAGATAGCATCCATTTCAAACAAAGTGTAAACAATACTTTCTCAAACAATGTTCAAAAGTATCTAACTAGAAAACAACTAGAGAGGTCATTCAGGGTTTTGTTCGGACAATCGAACTTTGAGGGCAACGGGCTTGCCCTTTTGCATCATTTGGTTCGGTTCGGTTCAGGATGTGGAGAGTTGCATCATTCTTGTCATGCCAGGGCATGCCCAAGAGAACGTCTCAATTGCCCAACTTCATAATGTGGAAATCAGCTTTTCCATGATAATCTTGTATAGTCACTGGAAGTGCACCAATGAGCGGTACCACTTTCTGAGTTTGCCCTGTGGCTAGCTAAGCTTCAATTTCTCCACCTGAGCCCTAACCTCATATTTAAAGGCCCTTGGCCTAAAAAGCAGTTACAGTAAAAAGCCTTCAAACTCAAAAGCATCTGGTCCAAGAGCAAAGCCAAAAAGCTGCCAGTGTAAATCACGGAAATCCGTATAGCTGCCACGTCTTCAGCCAGCGCAAATCGTGCCGTATAGCTTGCTACGTCATCATGCTAGCGCAATTTTCGAAAATCTGCGACGTCATCAGTTTTGGCGTGTGTCTGGATCCTGCTTTATTTTAATCCTTTGTGTCACTTGTGGCCCCATCGGACGGGGTCCCCATAAGTTGGTAGGACTTCTTCTTCTGTTACTTGTTCTTCTTAGGGTTTAGGCCCCTCGACCGACATCTGTAAGTTGGCTCCATTCTTTAGGCTTTGACACGTCAGTAGTTTGTTACATCTCCCCTTCTTGAAAGAGAGTAATCGTCCACGATTACAACATATCTGCAAAACAACTCAAGTTAGCTCAAAAGAATTTCCGAGGGACATTTCGAGGGACTGTGCTCTTTTTATTAAGGAGTTAGCTTCTCCTTTCTGCTCTTTTGATCAAGGAGTTACCTTCTCCTTTCGGCTGCTTCAAAACTCTTGATATTCCGGCGTAGTAAACTAAGCCATCACACCCAGACCGTACCGATCTTCCACGGGTGTCTTGATGCACTAAAATTACATGCCCAGCTAATCTCATCCAATTAGGAATATTTAGTAATTGACACATCACAATGCAACACAAATGCTCACATATGCATGTTACAAGACACAACAAACAGCGCCGCTGAGCACTGCCCTGAGACAAACAGTCTGCGGTATGAAGCTACTCAACGATTACCTCGTCACTCCTCCCACAAATAACCTAAAAAGGTCCGGGCCATGAGCTCAGAGGACTGTACAACCAAACGCTCCCCAGATCGCAGTCTGCGTCGCTCGGAGGTTCAAGCATACAACCAAACGCTCAACAGGCATCGGCCTGCGTCGTTCCTAGGTTCAAACAATACCAAAACAATATTTCTCACTTCTCGACTTGGGAGTAAAAATCACCAATCAATGAAACCAGTATTAAAACCAGAGTCAAACATTTCAAATCGGCACCAAGACAGGTTTAAAACAGATAGCATCCATTTCAAACAAAGTGTAAACAATACTTTCTCAAACAATGTTCAAAAGTATCTAACTAGAAAACAACTAGAGAGGTCATTCAAGGTTTTGTTCGGACAATCGAACTTTGAGGGCAACAGGCTTGCCCTTCTGCATCACGATGATGGTTCGGTTCTGGACGTGGAGAGTTGCATCCTTCTTGTCGTGCCAGGGCATGCCCAAGAGAACATCGCAATTGCCCAACTTCATAATGTGGAAATCAGCATGCCACGTTATCATGCTAGCGCAATTTTCGAAAATTTGCGACGTCATCAGGTTTGGCGTGTGTCTGGATCCTGCTTTATTTTAATCCTTTGTGTCACTTGTGGCCCCATCGGACGGGGTCCCCATAAGTTGGTAGGACTTCTTCTTCTGTTACTTGTTCTTCTTAGGGTTTAGGCCCCTCGACCGACATCTGTAAGTTGGCTCCATTCTTTAGGCTTTGACACGTCAGTAGTTTGTTACATCTCCCCTTCTTGAAAGAGAGTAATCGTTCACGATTACAACATATCTGCAAAACAACTGAAGTTAGCGCAAATTTTTTTTCGAGGGACATTTCGAGGGACTGTGCTCTTTTTATTAAGGAGTTAGCTTCTCCTTTTTGCTCTTTTGATCTAGGAGTTAGCTTCTCCTTTCGTCCAGATCGAAACTCTTGATAGTAAAATTATCCGTCACACCCAGACCGTACTGATCTTCCACGGGTGTCTTGATGCACTAAAATTACATACCCAGGCAATTTCATCCAATTAGGAATATTCAGTAATTGACACATCACAATGCAACACAAATGCTCACATATGCATGCTACAAGACACAACAAACAGCGCCGCTGAGCACTCCCCTGGGACAAACAGTCTGCGGTATGAAGCTACTGAACGACTACCTCGTCACTCCTCCCGCAAATAACCTAAAAAGGTCCGGGCCATGAGCTCAGAGGACTGTACAACCAAACGCTCCCCAGACCGCAGTCTGCGTCGCTCAGAGGTTCAAGCATACAACCGAACGCTCCCCAGGCATCGGCCTGCGTCGTTCGGAGGTTTTCTAGCATACAATGAAACGCTCCCCAGACATCGGCCTGCGTCGTTGCTAGGTTCAAACAATACGAAAACAGTATTTCTCACTTCTCCACTTGGGAGTAAAAATCACCAATCAATGAAACCAGTATTGAAACCAGAGTCAAACATTTCAAATCGGCACCAAGACAGGTTTAAAACAGATAGCATCCATTTCAAACAAAGTGTAAACAATACTTTCTCAAACAATGTTCAAAAGTATCTAACTAGAAAACAACTAGAGAGGTCATTCAGGGTTTTGTTCGGACAATCGAACTTTGAGGGCAACGGGCTTGCCCTTTTGCATCATTTGGTTCGGTTCGGTTCAGGATGTGGAGAGTTGCATCATTCTTGTCGTGCCAGGGCATGCCCAAGAGAACGTCGCAATTGCGCAACTTCATAATGTGGAAATCAGCTTTTCCATGATAATCTTGTATAGTCACTGGAAGTGCACCAATGAGGGGTACCACTTTCTTAGTTTGCTCCGTGGCTAGCTTAGCTTCAATTTCTCCACTTGAGCCCTAACCTTATATTTAAAGGCCCTTGGCCTAAAAAGCAGTTACAGTAAAAAGCCTTCAAACTCAAAAGCATCTGGTCCAAAAGCAAAGCGAAAAAGCTGCCAGTGTAAATCACGGAAGTCCGTATAGTTGCCATGTCATCAGCCAGCGCAAATCGCGCCGTACAGCCTGCCACGTCATCATGCTAGCGCAATTTTCGAAAATCTGCGACGTCATCAGTTTTGGCGTGTGTCTGGATCCTGCTTTATTTTAATCCTTTGTGTCACTTGTGGCCCCATCGGACGGGGTCCCCATAAGTTGGTAGGACTTCTTCTTCTGTTACTTGTTCTTCTTAGGGTTTAGGCCCCTCGACCGGCATCTGTAAGTTGGCTCCATTCTTTAGGCTTTGGCACGTCAGCAGTTTGTTACATCTCCCCTTCTTGAAAGAGAGTAATCGTCCACGATTACAACATATTTGCAAAACAACTCAAGTTAGCTCAAAAAAATTTCCGAGGGACATTTCGAGGGACTGTGCTCCTTTTATTAAGGAGTTAGCTTCTCCTTTATGTTCTTTTGATCAAGGAGTTAGCTTCTCCTTTCGGCTGTTTTGATCAAGGAGTTAGCTTCTCCTCTCGTCCAGATCGAAACTCTTGATATTCTGGCGTAGTAAAATTAGCCATCACACCTAGACCGTACTGATCTTCCACGGGTGTGTTGATGCACTAAAATTACATACCCAGGCAATCTCATCCAATTAGGAATATTCAGTAATTGACACATCACAATGCAACACAAATGCTCACATATGCATGTTACAAGACACAACAAACAACGCCGTTGAGCACTCCCTGGGACAAACAGTCTGCGCTATGAAGCTACTCAACGACTACCTCGTCACTCCTCCCGCAAATAACCTAAAAAGGTCCGGGCCATGAGCTCAGAGGACTGTACAACCAAACGCTCCCCAGACCGCAGTCTGCGTCGCTCGGAGGTTCAAGCATACAACCAAACGCTCCCCAGGCAACGGCCTGCGTCCTTCGGAGGTTTTCTAGCATACAATGAAACGCTACCCAGGCATCGGCCTGCGTCGTTCCTAGGTTCAAACAATACCATAACAGTATTTCTCACTTCTTCACTTGGGAGTAAAAATCACCAATCAATGAAACCAGTATTGAAACCAGAGTCAAACATTTCAAATCGGCACCAAGACAGGTTTAAAACAGATAGCATCCATTTCAAACAAAGTGTAAACAATACTTTCTCAAACAATGTTCAAAAGTATCTAACTAGAAAACAACTAGAGAGGTCATTCAGGGTTTTGTTCGGACAATCGAACTTTGAGGGCAACAGGCTTGCCCTTCTGCATCACGATGATGGTTCGGTTCTGGACGTGGAGAGTTGTCGTGCCAGGGCATGCCCAAGAGAACGTCGCAGTTGCCCAACTTCATAATGTGGAAATCAGCTTTTCCATGATAATCTTGTATAGTCACTGTGTCACAAATGGGAGCGCATAGCAATATAAAATATACTCGGATAAATAAAATTTATCACTTAATATTGAAGCCAGAGGATATAGAGAGAAATAGATAGAGACAGAGAGATAAAGTGAGAAGATCGACACAGTAATGTGGACCAGAAGATGGGCTGGTCCCCCCCCTTATGGAGTATTCTTTATTAGGGAAAATCTTTTTACAAGCACAAGAACCGGAGAAAACCCCTCCGTTCTAAATCTCTGACTCGATGGTCGTTCCTTCCCGTAAGGGAAATCTGAGAGACAAGCTCTCAATCCTTTTTCTGTCTGTACTCGTAGTCGAGACTCCGCAGACAATTTCCGAATTCCGTTTCCGGAATTTCCAAGCGTAGGCCGAAGCCTTCTCGCTTCTCCTTCGCGATGAAGTACCTGCAAACACACACGCAAACACACGACAACAATTCGTATGGCGAATCCACAATAGATACCTGTCGCTCTTGCGCGGGAAAAGCGACTTCCGTGCTTCTTGGTCTCGCGATCTCGCGCGTCTTCCGGTGGCAGAGTCTTCTCTTGCTGGCACTGGCAACCTCCCTTCAGTGAGGGCATGTGGTGCTTTTATAGCTCCTTCACCACAACACGAATAGCTGCTCGCGGAGAGATCGCGGCCGTCTTTTTTTTTCTTTTTTCCACTGTTCTACCCGAAATAGGGAGAGAGAATTCGCTGGCTGGTTTTGTTGCTTTATTTTCTAAGTGGCTGCCCACTTATTAAGTGGACGGCCGACATATTTTTAAAATTGGTCTGAACCTGCCCAAAAACTCAATAAAACCTTATAAGTTAAAAACAATGCTTTCACAACACTACCCAAGCGTCCCTGGATGCAACCACATGTACGAATGCAATGCAAACATAGATTCCTCGCGGGAAAGCGTCTGCTCTTCCCGAAAAACTCGTTAAAATATCTGCTTTTTAAGAAAAGCTTCTCAGAACCCATCTTTATTCTTGTGCTTGCGTCTTTACGCGTATTCCTCTTTCCAGTTCGGATTTCCTCTCGACTATGGATATCCCCTTTCTGATGCACCCGTCACCCACCTTGTGACGCATCAGGAATAACCATCACCTAGTCCTTTCCTACCGAACTTACGGTACAATCCCCTTCACGATGCTCTATGTCACCCATCCTATGACGCATCAGAGATGTCCGTTCCCGGATGGTCGGATACTTCTTCCCGATGCTCCCTGTCACCCATCCGATGTGACGCATCAGAAGTACCCGTTCTTGGTGGCCTTACAGATATTCCCGTTCACAGTGCTCCCGTCATTACTTTGAATGATGCACTAGGAATACTCTGTACTCGGATGTCTCCAGTGAGAAAAACCCTCTCACTTAAAATTCCAATAATTCATTTAGAATTATTTTTCCTGTTGTTCCAAGCGAGAAAACCCTCTCACTTATAAATCCAATAATTCATTTAGAATTATTTTTCTGTTAGATAAAGCCAATTTAGCAACACACTGGAAGTGCACCAATGAGCGGTACCACTTTCTGAGTTTGCCCCGTGGCTAGCTCAGCTTCAATTTCTCCACCTGAGCCCTAACCTCATATTTAAAGGCCCTTGGCCTAAAAAGCAGTTACAGTAAAAAGCCTTCAAACTCAAAAGCATCTGGTCCAAAAGCAAAGCCAAAAAGCTGCCAGTGTAAATCACGGAAATCTGTATAGCTGCCACGTCATCAGCCAGCGCAAATCGCGCCGTACAGCCTGCCACGTCATCATGCTAGCGCAATTCTGAAAAATCTGCGACGTCATCAGTTTTGGCGTGTGTCCGGATCCTGCTTTATTTTTAATCCTTTGTGTCACTTGTGGTCCCATTGGACGGGGTCCCCATAAGTTGGTAGGACTTCTTCTTCTGTTACTTGTTCTTCTTAGGGTTTAGGCCCCTCGGCCGGTATCTGTAAGTTGGCTCCATTCTTTAGGCTTTGACACGTCAGTAGTTTGTTACATCTCCCCTTCTTGAAAGAGAGTAATCGTCCACGACAACTCAAGTTAGCTCAAAAAAATTTTCGAGGGACATGTCGAGGGACTGTGCTCTTTTAATTAAGGAGTTAGCTTCTCCTTTCTGCTCTTTTGATCAAGGAGTTAGCTTCTCCTTTCGGCTGTTTTGATCAAGGAGTTAGCTTCTCTTTTCGTCCAGATCGAAACTCTTGATATTCCGGCGTAGTAAAATTAGCCATCACACCTAGACCGTACCGATCTTCCACGGGTGTCTTGATGCACTAAAATTACATACGCAAACAATCTCATCCAATTAGGAATATTCAGTAATTGACACATCACAATGCAACACAAATGCTCACATATGCATGTTACAAGACACAACAAACAGCGCCGCTGAGCACTCCCCTGAGACAAACAGCCTGCAGTATAAAGCTACTCAATGACTACCTAGTCTAAAAAGGTCCGGGCCATGAGCTCAGAGGACTGTACAACCAAACTCTCCCAAGACCGCAGTCTGCGTCGCTCGGAGGTTCAAGCATACAACCAAACGGGCTCCCCAGGCATCGGCCTGCGTCGTTCGGAGGTTTTCTAGCATACAATGAAACGCTCCCTAGGCATCGGCCTGCGTCGTTCCGAGGTTCAAACAATACCAAAACAGTATTTCTCACTTCTCCACCTGGGAGTGAAAATCACCAATCAATGAAACGAGTATTGAAACCGGAGTCAAACATTTCAAATCAGCACCATGACAGGTGTAAAACAGATAGCATCCATTTCAAACAAATTGTAAACAATACTTTCTCAAACAATGTTCAAAAGTATCTAACTAGAAAACAACTAGAGAGGTCATTCAGGGTTTTGTTCGGACAACCGAACTTTGAGGACAACGGGCTTGCCCTTCTGCATCAAGGTGATGGTTCGGTTCCGGATGTGGAGAGTTGCATCATTCTTGTCGTGCTAGGGCATGCCCAAGAGAACGTCGCAATTGCCCAACTTCATAATGTGGAAATCAGCTTTTCCATGATAATCTTGTATAGTCACTGGAAGTGCACCAATGAGCGGTACCACTTTCTGAGTTTGCCCCGTGGCTAGCTCAACTTCAATTTCTCCACCCTTTGCATCATAATCAAAGTGCATCTGCTTCAAGAATTCTGGATGGATGAAGTTCTCCATAGCTCTGGGGTCAAAGAAAATAAGGGTTTTCAAGCCGTTGACTTTTCCATAAGCTCTACATAATTCATTAAAACTCTCCAGGTGTATACCATAAATATCGGGTACTAGGCCAATAGCAGGTCTAGCCTTCTTGGTCGGAGGTGGGCGTGGGGATTTGTCTGTCGTGGGAGCAGAAGGTTGCACTGAGGACGTTGAGGCTCGCTCAGGACATGTATCTAACGTATGCCCTGTTTGGAAACATTCGAAGCATCGGCCTTCTTGTAGCAAGGCGTCTCGTTGACGTTGTGTCAGACGAGGCTGTTGAGGTTGGTTTTCACGGGATTCCCAAGAATTTGTTCGTTGTTGTCGGGAGTTCTGGTTAGTGGCCGGAGGTTCTTCTGTGGTAAACTCCAACTTTCCTTTCATGAGCTTGTAGCCGATCGCGGCATGGTCCATAAGCTCTTGCATGGTAGAGACTTGCTTGGAGAGACAATATTTCTGCAATGGTGATGGTAGTCCAATGGTGTAGCGTTCGCACTGGTCCTCCAAGGGAATGAACTTAAAGGAGGACAACGGAAGGTACACGTCGAGAAACCTTTGGTTATAGTCGTCCATGGTTTCGGTGGCAAGCATTTTCAAGTTGCCCCACTCTGCCAAAATCCAGACTTCAAACATCGAAGTCATGTAACTATGTGCAAAAACTGTCTTGAAAGCTTGCCAGGTCCTTGGAGCATGCGGTTGTGTCGCGATTGAACTCCACCATTGCATAGCATTATCTTTAAGAAATCCCTTTGCTCGAGAAATCTTGGATTCTTCTGTATAGTTTCCCAAAGCATAGATGTTGTCGAATTGCTGTAGGAACTGCAATGCTTTCTTGCGATCTTTCACCCCGGAAAAAGTGAGAAATTTGACTGTCGTGCCACCATCTTTGAAATCTTTGGGTTGGTTAGGCGCATGTCCCGGGTATGGATAATAAGGGTATTCATATGGGCTCCAAACATTGTAGCTTGGTGGCGGTGGTGGTGGAGGTGGGGGTAGTGGTGGTGGCAAAGGTGGTTGCATTGGATGAGGGTCAGATGGCTGCACCATATTCCTGAAGACTCCCTCGATCGGAACAGATGGTTGAGAAGGTTGCCGGTTGGAAACTCTCGTACTTTCTGGTGCCGGAGGAGGAGGTACCACCTGGGGTATCAGAGGGGGTAACATGTAGTTCAAAAATTGTTGGAAACTTTGCAGCATCGGAAGATTCTGCTGAGGATGCCGCGAAAGAATGTCGTGAAGCTCGTTGAGTAGACACTGCGATGAAGACGGGAGCGCGCCCAATGCGCGATGAAGTAAGGGTGGGAGTGCCTAATAAGTCCGGGTTGGACGGCGAAGATACCTCAAATCGAAATTCCAATAGCTCTGTCTCCTCTTTTGTAGGACCGGTATGCTTTCAAAAAAGCACACGCATGATGCTCTGATACCACTGTCACAAGACGGGCACCACGTGCCAATAGAAAAGAAGAGACTGAGCAAACTTTTAGCACTTCAATAACAACTGAAATAGAGAGGGAGAGACGACACGTGACACGGAGTGGCGGAACTCCACCCCAGAGAGTGTTGGCCCCAAACCTTGGCGCCCCTTTCGGTATTTCTTTATATTGCATCAACATAGTACAAGCCGATACTCCAAACTCTGCACCTTCTCGAGGAAGCATGCCAGAGAATGAGCCCTAACCTCATACATATGTAATGGCCCTTGGCCTAAAGAGCAGTTACAGTAAAAAGCCTTCAAACTCAAAAGCATATGGTCCAAAAGCAAAGCCAAAAAGCTGCCAGCGTAAATCACGGAAATCCGTACAGCTGCCACGTCATCAAACAACGCAAATCACACAAACCCGTACAGCTTGCCACGTCATCATGCCAGCGCAATTTTCGGAAATCTGTCACATCATCAGTTTTGGCGTGTGTCCGGATCCTGCTTTATTTTAATCCTTTGTGTCACTTGGGGCCCCATTGGACGGGGTCCCCATAAGTTGGTAGGACTTCTTCGTCTGTTACTTGTTCTTCTTAGGGTTTAGGCCCCTTGGCCGGCATATGTAAGTTGGCTCCATTCTTTAGGCTTTGACACGTAAGCATTTTGTTACAACTTGACTAAATATTTTCGATGTAGTCTCCCGGACTTTAGTTGTCTCTCGGAGTGGTGTATTATCTGTTCCGGTTGAAGGATTTCCTCAGTCTCTTCGACTTCTGCAGGATCTTCTTGACAAGTTCTTGTACTGGCTCACTGGAGGAGGACCAACATATGGTCGGAGGTGTCACTTGCACATCTTACCCTATGTGCATGTGGACAAGCTATCTCCCAGGTCTAGGATTGAGGTTAGCCTAGGAAGTGTTCTGGCACCCTTGTGAGCCTGTGCGTAGGTAGTGCATGTCCAGGCACTTAAGAGTAGTTGCATATCCTCTGATTGCACAACCCAATAGCCCCCAGCATTTGCATTGTCCAAGCCAGTACACCCAAATTTCCATGGCATTTTGGGGTAGTTCAGTTGCAGGCATTTTTATGATTTTCTTTATTTAATTTATCCATTTCCAAGGTCGTGGGGCTGTAGGGGGGACTGCTCAACCCAGCCAGATGGACCTTTATAAGCAGAGGGGGGGCGCTCACTACAGGCAAAAGAGGCAACAGAAGAAGTTTACAACTTGCAGTGCTTCTCCTCAGCAGACCGGCAGAGAGCCTAGCGTTTTCAGCCAACAAGACTCCTGGCATTTTTGGATCTCCCAGATCAACCAGCGTTTTTAAATCCCAGCACTTGGCGTTTTTGCAGACTTGTAGATCAAGCCTAGCGTTTTGTAGACTTGCAGAATTGCCTAGCGTTTTCAGTCTCCGGCATTCCGACCCAGCAGAACTTGCCAGCGCTTTTGGTTTTCAGCCATCGACACTTGCAAATCAGCCCATAGCTTTGCAGGTCTCACCCTTCTCGTAGCAGATCCGCATCATCCCTTCAGTTCAGCCAGCGTTTTCCAAATCAGCCAGCAGATTTCAGAATTCAGCACATAGCATTTTGCTAGTCGTCGTCACCGTCATCGTCACAGACATAGTCCCAGTTTCCCGCAGCATTTCAGCCCTAGCGTTTTCAGTTTTCAGCCCGTCCTTGTCGTCGCCATCGTCAGGAAGTCCATTGCATCTAGACCATTATACCAGATTTGTGCAATCTATAGCATAGACCTCTCTTGCCATAGAGAGGGCGGCCCTTGGAGGAGGGTTTGAGAATCGTCTGATGTTGTATTCTTCTCTCTTCTCTCTCTCTCTCTCTCTCTCTCTCTCTCTCTCTCTCATTCTCAGCACTTTCATTCACAATAGCATTCACTTTGTTTGTGATCATTGCACTTGCACTTTCTCTCTAAGAACGGAAGGCTCTCCCTTCCGTAAGTAAAAGGAACCCTTGAGCACAGTTCGGAGCACTCATCCTGAGCACTATCAACATTCACTTCTGCTGCACCTTACATTGGTATCGGAGCTCTTTGGCAGTGTTCTGTATCACTCCAGGAAAGAATCACATAAAATTTTTTGCTTGTTGCGGTTGCACGTAACCCAAGTCCACTTGGGCGTGTCAATGCCTGGAGCTCTAACCACTCCAAATCTCACGTGGATTCTCTCTCTCTTTCTCTCTTTCAAGTTGTGTTGGTGTTACCAAGTGTGTAAGATTGCAGTTATTCCCTTGTGTTTCCATCTGGTCCGTCGCCGAAAGTCCAGGCCTTGTCCACTTGCCGATATTGAGAGCTTTGGGGGAAAGAAAATACAAAAAAATAAACAGACACCAAGAGACACCTCCCGCTGCCTGTTTGCGTCTCATGACCATTTTGGCCTTTATACAACATTAATTTCTCTGTTTCTCTCTGTGTGCACATTTGATTTCAGGCTCTTATGATGCCCATTTTGTGAATTCTCACTTGCACACCCACACATATGGCCAATTTCCTTGGTTCTTTAATCCACACACACAATATTATACTAGTTCAATAGTAGCCATTTTATCTTTTACTCCCTGGATGATTTGATCTTAAGATTTTTCATAACGGAGTTTGTTTAAATGTTGTATATTGGTATCATGTGCTTAATATGTATTTCAATGCAGAAATGCTACACTCCATGTAGCTGTTTTCTTTCGTCTGGACATATTTGAAACAAAACGACACGAAGCGCGTCAAAGCAACGAGACATCTAAACTCATGGAAAATTTCTTGTGCCACACGATGATTAGATTTATTTTGCTTCATTTCTAACGAAACATGGCTCGTGCCATGCACCTACTCTTTATTTTTCTTTATTTAGGCGGTTTGTTGGTTGGGGTATGGGGGAATTCTGATTCTTGATGTCCTGTGTAGACTTTCTAAAAGATTGTTCTGTTTTTCACAAACTAACTACATCGGTACTAGTTTTTGTTTGGTGATCATTTTTATGTAGAAGTGTTGGGTTTGCTTTGGGGTTGTTGCGAACATTTTTGTATGTGTAAATTTTTTGTTGTGCTTGTATATTTATTAGAAGTTTATGGTGCTGAAACTTGCAGTTTTTTAAAATAAGTATTGGACAACTCTCTGTTGGTGTTTGAGCAGTGACACAGGTGAATCTGAAGAAGAGGACGATGATACTGATGCCCATGCTTGTACATGCACCATCCAATAGTCTCTTGTGAAGATTCTCAATCGTCTGAGAGTTGAAAGTTCTCGGATTTTCCAGTGACAAGAATTTCATCATACAGAGAATCTTGAGGAAGCTATTGTTCTCCAAGGCATTGAGCACTTGCTTCCCAGACTCTCTTCCCTTTAATGACTGGATTGAGCAAAAAGAGCAAAGGCAGTGGCAGTCTGCTTTATGGAGAAGGGACAAAACCACTAATTTCAACTAATTGATCTTGTGGCTCCAGGTAGTAGTTTGTATTGATATGACTGGGGCATAAATTGACTGGGTTGAAATGTTTAGACTATAGCCAATTTTGTTTGGAATTTGCACTTAAGAGACGCAGAAGCTTAGTAATCTGTGAGCTCCCTAATAGCTTGTGTTTGGAACACCCTTAGCCATGCCTACATATGTCTGGAATGTTATGAGGTATAGTGGGTGAGTTGGCTGGTGAAACTTTCTTGTGCAATCACATCAAGTAAATTCTTTTGATCTTTCTGAGTCATGACAGATTTAATGTGTGGAAAGGGGTGACTCCTCACCTTGATAATGGAATTACAGCGAACTGCAAACTTTCAGGCTTTCAATGAGAAAGAGAGCTTTTGTGTGTTTAATTTGCAGGATTTCTGTGTTTGGACAAAATGTGCAGTATCTTGCATACCCAAAACAAATTCGACGTTCACAGCATGAGAGGTTCGCTGTATGAGGTTTTTGTCTTGCTTCTGAGGTGTTTTTTAACTGTTTACTTTAGAGGAAATTTTTGGTTGGAATTGGTTTTTGTTTTTTTCTGCCTTGTTCGATCTGAAAAAAATTCCTTCTTATATTACTAGATTTATTGTTCAACTTGCCCAATTTTGGATCTGTTCCAAGGGAGTTGTAAGTGTAATAGTGTAGACTTTGGCATTGTTGTGGCCTGCAATGTGGACCGCATGGGTACATGCATGTGCACAGGTGACTGATAACTATGAGCTACTTCATGGTGCTGACTTTGTTGATATGTTTCACAGTAATTTTTTTTTGGCCATAATATATTTTGTAAAAGTTACAGTAATTTTTTTTTGGCCATAATATTGTAAAAGTTACTTATATAACAATGTAGAGTATGTCTCCTTATTCAGGCTTGAGATCAATTTTTGTTAAGATTTTAGTCTCATGGAGCTGTCGTTTGTATGCTGTACCTTGGCTCTACAAGTTGTTAATGTCGTGGTTCTAGTAGGGGTGCATATGAGCCGAAAAAATTGTTTGTTATGCAACACAATATGACACTAAAGCTACAAATGTGATTGTGTTGAGCAAGATTGTTTTTGGAGCTGTTTTAAAGGTGCAGTGTGAAATGATGATAGGTTGAAGCATTGTGGGACCATGCTCATGGTCGTTGAAGAGCATGGCCGCGACAAAGGCGTGAGTGCTTGCTCGAAGAATTCAAAGGTTGGACATAGGGTATAATTTTATTGAGCTCAAAGGCCATTTTGGAGCTCGGAGCAAATGCTTTTTTTTAATGTAGGTCATCAGACTAAAATTATTCACTTAAGCCAAGTCCCTATTACACTTTTTAAAAAATAAATAAAGAGAAGAATCTACATTAAAAAAATCAATCCTTTCATAAAACAATTCTGCACAAAAAAACTCACTATCAGGTCAACTATTGAACAAGTGGAAAATACGTTTTTAAATATCCAGCCGTTGTAAAATGGTGAACAAGTAGGTCTCTGGGAAGAAGAAAAATTCCTTCAAATAGAAAGGGTGGATGGTTGAGGAGTATGAAAGGTTGAGTGGTAGGGACGAATGGTTTGCATGGAAGACAGAAAGCAAAGGTTGGAAATCAGCTATGCATCAAATGGGTAGCATGTTGTAGGAGCAGGAGAGAGAGGCGGGAGGCGTGTGCAAGAGAGAGAGTGCAGCATGTAGTGATAATGTAACAAGCGCCTTTGCTTGGTACTTTCACTCGGGGTTTGAGTGAGAATTCAAGGCCTCGGGAGGTCAATGAACTCAATGCGAGCAAGGCATACGGCTGGGCCATGCGCTTGCTATCGGCATCATTATTGTGAGATGCTAGCTTCTTGACGTGGTGTGATCACCTAAGTTGAACCAACAAATCCTTTGTATTCACCGACGCTCCCTTGTTTCACTGACGACGGATCCACGCTTATTAGAAACCTTTTAGTGTTTTAGCCCTTTTAATTTTTTAAAGCCATTAGGAATAAGATGCCATTTACTGCTTTTTCCAGCATTGACCAGACATACTTAAAAATTGACGGGCTTGCATATTCTCTCTCCGCGAGTACGTTTGTATGGGTTGGTCCAAGTGGTAACGGATTCCAGAGTGTTCTCTGGGCCGCTCTCACGAAGAAGAACAAGTGGCACCGGTGCGTTGTCGCTCTCTCAAGCTTGGGCCGCTAACCTCTCTCTCTCTCTCTCTCTCTCTCTCTCTCTCTCTCTCTCTGTGTCTTATGCCCTCGCCGCACTGAGTGTTGTGGGACACTATTCACCCTATTCTCCTATGCCACTCCCACAACACTCAGTGCGGCGAGGGCATAAGAGAGAGAGAGAGAGAGAGAGAGAGAGAGAGAGAGAGACCTATGTCTGTTGCGCGAGCATGAGGGCAGAGGGGATGGGAGCACGAGTCACGTGAAGGGGGGGGGGGGGGGGGGGGGGGGGGGTTAATAAATGACACCTCCTTTTGGGAGGTGGGATCAATGGCTCACAATCACCGGTTGATTGTGACTGTTGGATTGCCTATGGAATGCAAAAGATTCCTAGTTTTTCGGATCTGGGACTTGAACCCGCTACCCTCTCCCCCATGGAATTGACTCTAACCGTTAGGCTAATGCGTGCTCGTTGAAAGGTGTGTGTGTGTGGTAAGTTTATAAATCACGGCATCGCGGACAAGTTTACACCTAGTTCACACTGAGTTCGCATTGAGTTCACACCAAATTTGGTGTGGTGTGCAGATCCTCCCCAATACACACCTAGTTCATGTTGAATTCACACCGAGTTCACACCAGATTTGGTGTGGTGCACATACCTCCGAGTTCACTCTTAGTTCACACCTAGTTCAAATGACGATCCGACGGCCCGGATTGCACCCGCCTTGCGATGCCTACTGTGGACCATTGATCCCACCTCCCTAAGAAGGAGGTGTCAATTAGTGATGAGGGGGGGGGGGGGGGGGGGGGGGGAGGGGGGGGGAGGGGTATTCATAGGGTCTCTCTCTCTCTCTCTAGCTTGCTCGCAAGCGACATGTCGTAGACAGAGAGGGGGGTTGACTTGGATTTTCCAATTGGGAGAGAGGGGGTGGAGAGAGAATATCCATCAGCATCTAAAAAAGAAACTGAGGTAGAGACACTGAGTTTCTTTTTACTTGGTGAGCCTAATGTCCTTTTTCAGTTCCTCCACACGAGACTGAGCCACGTGGAGGGGCAAATTCGCTATATGTAATTACTTTGTCGGCCCAAAAGCTTTCTTTGAAAGGAGACGCGTAATCCCAGAACGCCGCTCTGAGGACACACATGCGATGAAGGCAACGACAATCAGGAGTTGGCCGGGGCTGGAAAGTGCTACCCTTGAAGAGAAGAGCCTTGTAGGGCAGGGCGCTCCGTGCATTCTTGTCCAAAGCTTCATAAAAGCAGCACTGGCAATCAGAACTTCTGAAGCAGGGAAACACAGGTGAGAGAGGAAAGAGAAAACTGCCTTCCTCATCATCATTCGTACATATAGTGAGGGAGCACGATCACATGGAATACATTAATAGTAGGTTATAGTCAGTATGGTTGCTGGCTCAAAACTCTGGATCTTTTTGATAGAATGCAAGTCAGTAGTACAGAGCCAAATAATGTTCTCCTTGCATCCATAAGAGTAGTATAGAGCCAGATGATGTTCTCCTTGCATTCATAAGAGCATCTAGGGATACAGGATTTATCGAGAATGTGACACTCTAGACTTGACTCGAAGTTCTCGGTACAAGATGCTTATTAGTATGTATGTCGAATGTGAAGCCTTGGATGATGGTTGCAGGTTGACTGACATGATGCCAGCAAGGAGTTTATTTGCATGGAATGCTATCTTCGTAGATAATATCTAGCATCAGATGGCAGATGTTTCCTCCATTGTGAATGTTTTGAAAGCATGTACCAAGCTACAAATTCATGTCAAGGCCAATTAATGCATACATGGAGCTTTCGTTATGAGTTGTAAGGGACATTAACCATTGGAAATGCTCTCGTTGAATATTATATGAACTGTCAACATGTGAAGATGGCTCAGGGCGTGTTTGAGGGTTTGGCAGTAAAAGACACAATGACTTGAAGGAATTCCATGATTGCTGGTTACTTGGTGAGCCAAAGGCTCTTTTTCTCCTCAAACCACCATGTGCTGCTTGCACAACACCCAAAAAAACCACTCATGGCATCAATAAAAGCACTCTGTGTTGCTAATTGGAGAAGCAATGGGAGCTCGCTACCCAATCGCTCCTCTCTCCAAGGCTTCAGTGCCCTTCTCACCGCCGCCTTCGAAGACAACATTGTCAAAATCCTCACCACCCGCACTCCTGCTTTCCTCAGCCTTGCAGCTTCTCCCATCGGCGGTATCTCGCCTGTCAGTAAGCATGGTGCCGATGTCATCGTTGGACTCCCCGACACCGGCATCTGGCCCGAGTGCAGCAGCTTCCGTGACAATGCTGACTTTTCCCTTGTGCCTTCCTGGTGGAAGGCTTATGTGAATCATCACCTACCTTCAGTTCCTCCCGTTGCAACTGCAAGGTCATCGGTGCACACACTTTCGTCCGTGGATTCAAGGTCGCGATTTCCGGCTCACCCGTTGGCAACGTTGGATTCCCATCCCCCCGAGACAGTCATGGGCATGGTACACACACGTCCTCCATCACCGTTGGCATGTTTGTACCTGATGCTAGCCTCTCTGGTGCTGCAATTGGCACCGCTTTTGGCATGGCACCACATGCACACATTGCAATGTACAAAGTCAGCTGGAATTCGTCTTGCTTTAACTCGGATATAATTCTTGCAGGGTTTGATGCAACCATTCTCGATGGTGTGGATGTCATCTCTGTGTCTGTTGGTGGCACAATAGCACGTCCATTCTACAGTAAATATGCGATTGTGATAGGTGCATTCTCTGCAATGGAAAATGTCGGCAAGTAATGCTGGACCAACACTTGGAGGAAGCACTAAGTGTGGCTCTGTGGATATTCAACATTGCTGCAACCTCAATTGAAAGAGAATTCCCGGCCCCAGTAATCTTGGGTAATGGGAAGGAGTACAAGGGCATGTCCATCTGGCATACTAAAGTAAAGGAGGACCCACTGGTCTATGCAGGCAGTGTGGTGGTGCCGGGTGGAAATGCATCTCTTGCTGAGTGTATGTCTTTAGATGTGCTCTCATCTGATGCCGTCAAGGGGAAGACAATGCCATGTGTTGATCATGATGGAAAAAATGAGGAACACAAAGGGGTTTGCAGCTGTCTTTAAAGCCGATGGTATCGGCATTATTCTCGGCAATGGTGTTTCCAAAGGTGAGGACCTTACCTCTTTAGGTTACCACATTCTCCCCGCTACCTTGGTTGGGCACTCTTCGGT
The DNA here is from genome assembly GCF_014529385.1 of Adiantum capillus-veneris. NCBI lineage: Eukaryota > Viridiplantae > Streptophyta > Polypodiopsida > Polypodiales > Pteridaceae > Adiantum > Adiantum capillus-veneris. The sequence continues at coordinate 77,506,407 of NC_140959.1, read as the reverse complement.
GAAGGAGATCCTGCAATACATCAAGTCAACCAAGAATCCAACAGCTCATGTACAGTTTCTAGGAACTAAACTTGGAATTAGGCCAACTCGAATGATGGTTGCATTCTCTTCACATGGTCCTAACCTCATTGCACCGGACATTTTGAAGCCTATCATCACTGCTCCTGGTGTGAACATCCTTGCTGCATGGATAGGATTTCAAGCACCTTTAGGATTAGTTGAAGACAGAAGGAGAGAGGATTTCAATATCCTGTCAAGCACGTCAATGTCATGCCCACATATGGCAAGTGTGAAAGCACTTCTCAAGGCTATACATCCCACATGGAGCCCAACAGCAATACAATCCGTACTTATGGCAACGACAGAGGTGACGGACAACACAAGATTGGCAATAGCAAATGCCTGGATTGGAACCACAGCAGATACAATTTCTTAAGGTGTAGGCCACATCGATCCAAGCATGGCTCCAAGACTACACCGATTTTTTGTGTAGTCAAAACTATACAGGGTGTATTTGTGGGTGTAGGTATCTGCAATGGAGCAAGAAGTCCAAACAAAATGGGCGATTTAAACTACCCTTCATAATCAGAATAAGGGCAACACATTTGAGGCTACATTCACAAGGACACTAAAAAATAGAGAGAAGAAGGAAAGATTTGCTGGAAGCATGGCAATTATGAACACATAGATCGAAGTGTGAACGATGGAGATGCAACCACGACTTCAACTCGATAACACTTAAATGTCCGTTATTTGCCTCCAATTCTCTATGCGTACGCTTTTGAATGGTTCAACACATAGAACATAAAGTTAGATGCGCTTTGCTTTAAGCTTAATCAATATCCTCTATCTTTTGCATGTCTTGACTCTTATTTTGTGTCCGACAGAGAGTACATATATTTACAACAGTGGCCATTTTGACTGCACAAGCACGACTCCAGCTCGACAACACTGCAAGGTCCGTTATCTAGATCTAATTTCCTGTGCTCATACGTTTGCTTGGTGCAACACATAAATGCTACGGGGCAGGGAACGGCTTCCATTTCTTATTATTTTTGGAGAGACCACAATGCCAACTCTCCACCATACTTTTGTATGGCACTTCTGCATGACGTGCACTGTATACTTAGCATTTTCAATCTGTGGCACATTATTGCAAGACAAAATGTTTAACTATTCACATTGCTTTTCTGTAGCTCGACTCAAAGATCGGCGTGAAGCTTGCGCAATCGAAAAGCACCTGTAAAGTATTGCAGGTAAGTAAAGAACTTTATTTCTAATTGCCATACTATATATGTCCTCATATCAATTGTGAGGTCTTCAACCCCGAGAAGATTGGGGCGACTTGATAGATGGCCTTCCTTTATTCTCCTTTTCCGTTGACGACACTCTACTCCGTTTCCACAAAGTAGAGATACGAACAACAAAAGAGAAAAAGTCCTCTATCCATCGTGTTCGTGGTTATAAGGGTCATATGCCACAGGCAAGGTCGATAAATCAAGTTTTAATCAAAGTTGTTTCCTAACATAAAGATGAGATCCCATTGATATATTTAGAATCCATAAACAACGCTTTTTTTTCCACGTTTAAGAGACGGCCGCCATCCATAAACCATAAATGTGATATGAAACTTAGCCTAAATTAACTCGACTAATTAGGTCCATAGCTTTCAGGGACACATAGATTTGAGACGTTTCGACTCTTGGCACAATGAGTCTCTAATTTCACTTCCCTTAATAAGAGGGAGTGAAAAGTTCATCGACTAATTGAGACCACCCATCCTTGACTGGCAACCTGAGCCAGCCCCCACTTTTCATCCCACACTCATACTTTTTATCTTGATTTCTAATTACTACCACATTGTTTTACATATACAAATAATGTTTTTTAATTAATTTCAGACACAGATTCATTTATACAGTCCTTTAAACAATACCAAAAAAATTCAAACAAAGCCTAATGAAAACAACCATATAATTCAACAAAAATAACTTTACAATTTCTCATGAGTTGTCGCTACCCGTGGACTTTCTTTGTCTAACCAACAGAGCCTTTGCAAAGGATTTATTCGCTAACCGTAAATTACGCAACCTTCCTATCTCTCTAACCGCGAGGCATCCCGCTACCCGCGAGGCATCCAGCTAACCGTGAGGAACAAAAGAGAGCTGATAACCTCAGCTTAATTTTCGCTAACCGTGGGATCACCTCGCTACCCGTGAAAAACAAGAGATATTCTTTCAATAATTCTTCACTTTGAATGATTCTTCAACATGATCAACCAACTCTTTATATCAACTAGTATCAACTTATCAAACAATAACAATTATTAAGCAATAACAATTCAACAAACAATGTCAATTTATCAAACAATTCTTTCACTAATGTATGAAAACATATGATTGTTTCTTATGATAGAATCACGTTTCTTGGACAGTTTAAGGGAATCCCTATGTTTAGCTTCCCAGGTCAACATGAATAACAATGCAAAATTATAAAATTGTCTTACCGGATTAGCGACATATTCGATTACCTCCCGTGTTTGAGGCTATACGACTTTCGACTTCTTCCGCAACCAATACCTCCGCTTGAGCAACATTTGGAGTAGTTGATGCCTTCCTCTGCACCTTCCTTGGAGGTGGAGCGACATGAGCGTCCTTCGAGCTTCGAGTCACTAAGTAGAGAAAAGGAAAAGAGAGAAAGAGAACTCAAGAATCAGAAGGGCAACACAACGATGGTAGAGAAGAATTGGAGATGGAGATGGCTTGAAGGTAAGAGCTTGAGGGAGAGAAGGTAACTCCGATGTCAAGGCAAGAGAGCTTCCGCTTCCAAGAGTGTGTGTCTGTGTTTCCAAAGTGAAGGGAGAGGGGTCTTTATATAGGCTCTCAAGGCAAGCTAAGAATAGAGAAAAACAAGGAGAGATAAGTTCGCGCACGTTTGCGGCTAAAAATTAAAATAAATAAATATTTGAGACACGGATTCTGATGCACGAATTCGATTCTCTAATATTAGAAGAAGCTTGGTTTCCAAGATAAGAACTCTAAACTTAACTCCTCCTCTCTTTCTTTCGTAAAAGTACTCCTCTTACTCCTTCTCTTCTAAAATTACTCTTCCTTTCCTAAAACTGCTCTCTTTCCTAAATGGTCAACTCTTATCATTAGATACCATCTTGAGGCTTAAGTTTCCCATCAACCTATAGTTTTTAAGTGAATAAAAACCATAAGTAATAGTTCCAGAGTCCGATTTTCAATCCGATCGTTTCGTTTGAACACTCTATGACTTAACAAAATGCGAACCTTAAATATTTGCAAAGTGAATAAAATACTTTTATTGAAAAATATTGGGTGCATTTCATTCTCCCCAACTTAGGGATTCGAGATATCCCCATCTCGAGAAAAGTGAGGATACTCCTACTCTAATTACTATCTCGACCATTATTATATCCAAAAGAGTGGTGTCTTTAGTCTGCTTCACTTGCTACTGCTGCTCCATTAGTCAATCATGGAAAAGAGTTCCGATAATGTCCCAACTCTTCACATTCAAAGCATCAAACATTCAAGCGTGGACAATCTTGCACATTAGCAGCATAAGCTCTTTGTGATTGGGTATCTCTAAAACTGTGATTATGTTCAATTCTTCTTGTAATCCATTGTTCCTTCATTAAAGGTTTAGCTCATAGTAAAGCATCTTGTATAGTGGTAAGCTTCAGAGCTTCCAATCGCGAATTAATTAGTTCTCTTAAACCTTGACAAAAGCGAGCTACCTACTGCTCTATGGTCATTGATGGTGCGTAATGTTTAAGCATTATAAAATTTGAGTAGTACTCTTCCAAGGACGATTGTATTGTTTCAAGCTAAAGAACTCATTCATCTTTATCGCTTCATGGGCAGGGGGTAAGTATCTTTCCTTCACTGCTTGTTTGATTTTCCACCAACTCTAAGAGTTCTCCAACACTCCCATGTCACGACAATGTTGTTTCCACCATAATTTCACTTTCCCTGAGAGGCGAAATATTTCTAGCATCGCTTGATTTGCAGTTGTGGTCCTTGCAGCAGAGAAGTAATCATCCATAGCTTCAATCCATACTTCTGCATCTTTCTCAATATCATCACCCTCTCCTTTAAAGGAAGGTGGTTGCATTTGTTTGAGCAACAACTTCTTCTCCTAAATCTTCGTATAAATAACATCGTTCTGAGGATTTTCCAACGTAGAAGTGATTTGACGATTCCCCTGAGTATACATCAATGTTTATAATAACTCAATTCAATAGAGTATTTTTCAAAGCTAGACTTATCCAGCTCAATCGTATAACTTAACCAATCATTACTTATTCGATCCATTAAACTCAATCACTTAACTTAATCAATCTTGACTTATCCAGTCCATCAAAACTCAATCACATGACTTAACCAGTCATGGGTCATCCATGTTGGAATTAGGGTTGCAGAGAAACACACACAGCTTGGAGAAGACGAAGGAAGCTCAAGGCACACAATAGAGAGTGTATTCCTTAGTGTGCAATGGAAAGATAGATAGCCCTAGAGTGATGGGCGTATATACAATGCACGGGGGAAAAAACCTCCTAAAGAGGGAAAAAATGCCCCGGCGGTCCTAGTGTGTTCACACACATCACTACCACATGTATATGGTAACAAATCCCCCCTGGAGTGATGCGGTGAACGAGAGCTGGCACATGAGTAAAGGGAAGTGCCATGCCCTGAGGACAGGATCAGTCCACAAAGGGGAGTAAGCCCAAAGCTTTGCGGAAAGCTTCAAGCTTCTCACGAGACAATGCCTTTGTGAAAAGATCTGCAAGGTTGTCCTGTGTTGGCACATAAGCCAAGCTGATCTCTCCTGCTGAGAGCCTCTCCCTGACATAGTGGTAATGCACCTCAATGTGCTTTGTGCGAGCATGAAAAACTGGGTTCCTCGCAACTGCCAATGCGCTCTGACTGTCAGTGTAGATAGTGTTGGCAGTGTCCTGTCCAACACCCAAGTCAGCCATAAGGCGTCTGAGCCATACACACTCAACCGTAGCTGTGAAAACTGCCCTGTACTCAGCCTCACAACTCGAAGTGGCCACAGTAGGTTGCTTCTTGCTCAACCATGATATACATGAACATCCAAGCATGAAACAAAAACCACTCGTGGACACTCGCGTGTCAAAACAACCAGCCCAATCTGAGTCCGAAAAAGCATGTAAGTCTGGCGGCAATGATCCCCCCTTGGGATAAAACAAGCCAAGATGTAAAGTGCCACTAAGGTAGCGGAAAATCCTCTTGACAGCCTGCCAATGCTTAGACCCTGGGCTATGCATAAATCTGCTGACCTGCGAGACTGCAAACTGAATATCTGGCCTCGTGTTGCATACATAAATGAGGCAGCCAACAGCAGTTTGGTAAAGAGTGACATCAGCAGGATCGCCAGCATCATGTAGACTCAACTTCAAACCTGTTTCCATGGGAGTGGCAATAGGTTTGCAATCCTCAAGTCCAAACTTACATAGCAATGTCTCTATGTAACTTTTCTGACACAAGGCAATACCACCATCACACTGCTTAAACTGTATACCCAAGTAATGATGCAACAGCCCCAAATCTTTCATCTTGAAAGTAGCATTCAAATCAGCCTTAAATTCAGCAATATGTCTCTCATTTGGTCCAGTGATCAGCAAATCATCAACATAAAGAACCACAATGAGAAATACATCATCCTCACGCTTTACATACAATGTGCTTTCTGTTGGACTGTTACGAAAGCCTCGTTTAACCAAATGAGTGTCAGCTTTCTCATACCAAGCACGAGGAGATTGCTTCAACCCATACAAAGCCTTCTTACATTTGCACACTTTGTCCTCTTGTCCTTTTATGACAAAACCGCGAGGCTGCGTTACATAAACTTCCTCAAATATGTCACCATTCAAGAAAGCAGTAACAATGTCTGATTGATGTACATCCCAACCAAAATGAGCTGCCAATGCACATAGAAAACGCACAGTAGTCATACGACAAGTGGGAGCAAAAGTCTCTTCATAATCTATGCCTTTTTGTTGTGCATAACCCTTTGCAACAAGTCGAGCCTTATGGCGATCGATCTCACCATCCGGCTTGCGTTTCAACTTGTAAACCCACTTCGTACCAATGGCCTTTTTGCCAGGAGGCAAATCACATAAAGTCCATGTGTCATTCTCTATAAGTGCATCATATTCTGATTTCATGGCAGCAATCCAATTTTCTGAATTCTGTGCTTCATCAAAAGACAGAGGCTCCTCAACATCATGTAAACTAGACACAGCCAAAGCATAACAATCTGATGCATAAGATGCATGGCGAGAGCCTGAACGAGTACGACTAGATAAAGGTGCATCCAATTTACTGTCACGCAAAGTGTGCACCAGCCATTTTGGCATACCTCTAGCCTGCTCATTTTCAGCCCTTTCCTCATCAAGTACATCATGTACATCTGCATCAGTAATAGGCTGTTCTAAAACATTTTCAGAAACCCCCATAGGCTGTACAGATGCCTCATTGGAACTTACATTCGTATTTCCACCACTGAAAAGAGGCAACAAAGTGTCATAAATGTCCTGTGAGCTTACATTACTGTCTCTAGTACATGACAGCAAGGGTTGAACAGAATCTTCCACAAACACTACATCCCGTGAAACCAAAATACGTTTTGTTTGCGGATGATACAACCTGTAACCTTTGCTTTCAACACTATAACCAACAAAAATACATTTGACAGCCTTATCATCCAATTTTCTGCGCTGCACTTGTGGCACCAAAGCATATGCCAAACAGCCAAAAACACGCATGTGCTCAATAGAAGGTTTTCTATCATGCCATGCTTCATATGGAGTAATAGACTGCAAAGCTTTCGTAGGACACCTGTTAAGTACATAAGTGGCACACATGATGGCCTCAAGCCAAAAAGAATGCGGCAAAGCTTGACTTTTGACCATACATCGTGCCATTTCCGTTAGTGACCTGTTTTTCCTCTCAGCAACACCATTTTGCTGAGGTGTATAAGGCACTGTACATTGGTGTTTTATCCCACGACTAGCCAGAAATGCATTAAATTCATGAGACATATACTCCCCCCCTCGATCGGAACGGAGGGTGCCCATAGTACATTTTGAGACATTTTCAGCCATAGCCAAAAATTGTTTGAAGCACATAAAAACTTCGGACTTCGCTTTAAGCGGAAATACCCACGCATGCCTGGAGTAATCATCAATGAAAGTCACGAAGTACAGGTAATTGCCCAAGGACGGAGTTTGCATGGGCCCACAAACGTCACTATGCACAAGCTGCAACCTGCATGTGGCCCTAACTGAACCATCCTTTGGAAACTTAGAACGCTGCATTTTACCCAGAATACAGCCTTCACAAACATGTTTGATAGGTGCTTCAAGAGGCGGCAAAGAAGCAACCATATCAGATTTCTGCAAACGCAGCAAACTGGCAAAATTCAGATGACCAAAACGTGCATGCCAAAGTTTTGCATCTGAAATAGCCCTTGAATCTGCAACAGCATTTGCAAAATTTTGTCCACACTTGTCATACAAAGTGAGCTTATACAGCCCACGGCACAAAAGCCCAGATGCAACAATTTCATCACCAAAACTGAGATCATGAACTGTACATCTGTCATCCACAAATTTGACTACAAGTCCAAGTCTAGCAAGTGCGGATACAGACAAGAGATTCTTCTTGATCCCAGGTACATAAAGTGCATCAACAAGTGTGAAGGAACTGCCATTAGCAGCAGTGAGCACAATCTTTCCAACTCCCTGAACTGGATAAGAGGCGTTGTTGGCACAAGTGACTGAATTCCCATGAGGGACAGACTCGAGAGAGGTAAACAATTCACGATGTGAGGTAATGTGCTTTGTAGCACCACTGTCGAAATACCACACATGTGAATCTGCAGCAACTGACAAGCATGCATCATGGACAGCAGGATTGTAAGTGCACTCTGCGCTAAAAGCCCATTCTGCATCAACATCAGCATCACAATCTCCTTTCACAGAAGACTCAACAATGGCTGCATTTGTAGTGGAACCAGCATTTGCAGTGGAACCACCCTCTTTCTTCTTAGCCTCTTTGGCCTTCAACTTAGGACACGACTTGATCAAGTGATCATTGGCTTTACAATAATGGCAACGCATCTTCTTTTTGCCCTTATCACCAGAATTGCCAGACGAAGTGCTGCCAGCAGAAGCATTAGGAACAGAATTTTTGCCACTCGCAGCAAAACCATAAGAAGTGGCTGCATTACTGTTACCACCCTTTCTTTGAGAAGCAATAAAAGCCTGTTCAACTGCACGCTGCCTAGTCCTGTTTTTTCTAGAAAGTGACTCTTGCAACAGCAATGTGCATAATGCATCAAACTTGACAACTTCAGGATTTCCTTGGGTCATCAGTCTCCAAGTACTAGCAAAAGTCTGGTAGGAATCTGGTAAGGCATCAAGAACAGTCTGCACAAGGGAACTGTCAGAAATGACTTCACCTGCAGAAATGAGTTGCTCATTGATATCCTTGACACTAGCAAGGAAAGTGTCCATATCATCTTCCTCATGCATAATCTTCGACTCTAGCTCTTTACGCAGCAAAGCAATTTTAGCCTCATTGCGGCTTGCATAAAGACCTGCTAGAATATCCCAAGCCTGTTTTGTAGATTTTGCTGAACGGATGTGAGGAATAATGGTGCGCTTCACAGACAATGCAATCAATGCATGAGCCTGCGCATCCTTAACATCCCAACGAGCTTGTTCTGCTGTAGGAAAAACAACTCTAACAGCTGCAATCCTTGCAGCAAGACCTGCAACATCCTCAATATCGCCTACATCTTCAGAACCAGGACGTACATCAATGCCCTGCACAATGTTCCAGACACCTTTTGACACAAGAACGTGTTGCATCATATAAGCCCACATAGGGTAGTTGTCCCCATCCAACCTGTCCTCAGCAGCAAACATCTTGAACACATCTGTGTTGTTGTTGTCAGCCATGGTAAATGCTGCACCTGATGTGAAAACTGCCCGAAAATAGGAGAAATGGAGCGGGAACAACTTGTGCTATATAGCACAAACCGTAGAAGACTATAAGGCACCTGTTATGCAGAAAACGGCACTGACAGAAAATCTGCACAAAATGACGAAATAACCTGTGCAGTACTGCCCGTAGTGGAAACGGAGGCCGAAATGAGCCCAAATCAAAATTCTGAGCAAACCAAGCTCTTCGAGCTCCCCCAAAATATTTGTCGACCTGCGAACGCTTGCCAAAGCTCACTGAAATCGGAGAAAGTGAGCAGGCGTGTGCTGGAGCAGCTGGCGACTAAGCCCGGGAGGACGTGACCTGCTCTGATACCAATTGTTGGAATTAGGGTTGCAGAGAAACACACACAGCTTGGAGAAGACGAAGGAAGCTCAAGGCACACAATAGAGAGTGTATTCCTTAGTGTGCAATGGAAAGATAGATAGCCCTAGAGTGATGGGCGTATATACAATGCACGGGGGAAAAAACCTCCTAAAGAGGGAAAAAATGCCCCGGCGGTCCTAGTGTGTTCACACACATCACTACCACATGTATATGGTAACAATCCAATCACATGACTTAACTAATCATGGCTCATTCAATCCACACAAAAAACTCACTTACATGACTTAACTAGTCAAACAATTTCTATGTATCAATTTTTTAATCATAAAGTCATCAAGATGTCACATAGAGGTCTACAAAAGATCTCTCCATGAGAAAACTTAATGGAGGTTTCAACCATAACTATGGTACACGTCAATCGGCATATTGTAATATCTCCGCGAGTCTGATAATGGGTATAGAAAACCATACTCATGAGGAAGTTTAAAGTAGCCAATTTAATCTTTTTAACCTAGGTGGCCGTGTCTCTTCAACGTAGGGAAAAAGACGTTTATGGATTCTAAATATGTGAATGGGATGTCTTGACGATTTTAAGTAGTGGTATGTCTTGATGATTTCAAGAAAATCCGAATAAAGGCGAATCTTTAGTGGAGGCCGGCTAAGGTGTTGAGAAAAAATTCAAGGAAAAAAATTGCTTGATGCGAGCGAAGGCGAATAGCTGTGTGCACTTAAGCTGTTGCAGATGGGAAATGCGAAAGATTAAGTTTTCTATATACCGATGAACATTCCTGAAGCACCAAATTACCTTGTTTGGGTGTTGTTGGCTAATGCCCATGCAAGGGTGAGGACTCTAGCGGAATCTACAAGGATTCCACCCAGTCAAATCAAGTATTCACACTATGAAAATATTTTTAGGCCTTTCAAACTTAGGGTTTGGAAACTCATTTTTTTGGAAACTCTCTTGGGGAATGGTTTGATTTAGTTCGCTACACTTTTCTAACTTCGGGTTTGGTAACTTACACAAACCTCTAAAGGTGCATGCTCAAGCCTTTTATTGAAAGGAAAAAAATGTGGTAGTGCACTTGATTGTGTGACCATTGGGGATGCATGGTTTAAAACTTCGTGTCTCTGCGTCTTTGAGTTCACCTTGACGGCCTTTCTAACATGTAGTAGTATGCCATTCATATCTTCTTTGATTTGATGCCAATTATTTTGTGTGTGTGTGTGTGAGAGAGAGAGAGAGAGAGAGAGAGAGAGAGAGAGAGAGAGAGCCTTCGCACATGGTCCCCTATGGCCTCTGCTCGGCTAGCTCTGCATAGCTGGTCGGTCATGGTAGAATCTTGAGCACATAGAGAGGCGACCGTGAGGATCAACGAAGAGGAGGGAGACGTGTGTAATGTTCAAAGGCCGGAGCTGCATTGAGTGGACGCAAAGCAGTGAGCCGGTTGGCTGTGGAGGGCAAACCCTAGCTCTTCTCGGCCTTTGGCCAGCAAAAAAGTGGACTACACGTGGACTCACGCCCCTTTCTTCAATGGCTGCCAGGTGTTGCGACAACGATGTGCTCATTAAGAGAGAGAGAGAGAGAGAGAGAGAGAGAGAGAGATCCTCGAATTGGTTGTAGTTTCATTGGCCTTTAATTGTGAAGGTTAACAATTAGGCATTTTAACTATAAGACCTTTGATTTTGGCATAAATCTTGGATTTATCATTAGCTTGACCATAAAAGTAACAAAGTTTTTCCCTTTCGCTGACACGCACTTTGACTCTTTGATGTAAGGTGTAGCGAACTAAATCAAACCATTCCCCAAGAGAGAAGCAGCATATGCGAAGAGGATCAAAGAGTTAAGGTGTAGCGAACTAAATCAAACCATCCCCCAAGAGAGAAGCACCATATGCGAACAGGGAGACAATGGCACCATTTTTTTGTTGGGTATATATATACCATTACTTGATATATGCACCTAATCATAGTTATATATTTGAACGTGCATTTGTAGAGACCACAATACTCTATAGCATTATTAGAAAAATCAATCTTTTATTTGATTATTGAAGGCCAACAAAAAAGATGTTAAAGTATCTTTACAATGCGAAAACCTTTGCAAAGGGCATATCTGTTGGTTAGGCAAACGAGTAGTAGCAAACTTTTATTCTTCTTCCAAACTCACTTTACTTGAGTGATTATATTAAAATTACACCTCCATCACCACCAACCATGCCATGAGTCCACAAAGCAACAATAAACCATCCATACCCTCAACCAAAGAGCCGGCTAACACTGGAGCCACCCCGGGATACCATAGACACAGATTGATACAACATCCGTATAACATCACAATTGAACAGCGAGCCACCCTCGGATAGACATAAAAACATAGATTTGCATGACTGCCACATTGGAGAGCCGCCCACTGCCACCGAGAGGAACCCTGCCCACATAGGGGGACATAGTGTCTAAACATACCTGCAAACCGCAACTAGGGAGGAGCCCGAGCCTCCATCATTGGACGCATAGTGGCCACCACAAAAGAAAAGGCTCACGGCAACTCGAGATAGTTGTGCCACCACCACCATCTGTTCTCTTCTCACTCTCTCCGCTCCCGTAGATTTGCCTTGATCTCCAAAGGAGCATAACTCTGACCAACTATGTCTGAAACAAAAGTCCTCACCATGCATCAACTCTATCCGAGAGATCCCCACTTGGGAGCCATCCACTCACTGCGTCTAGTAGCCCTCGAACCATAACCGCAAATTGCAACTATATGCCCTGTTTCTCAAATTATTGATTGCAAATCTGTGACCTGCTTCCAAGGAAGGAACCCACTTCAAGCATGCAACACACAACCCCTCCCACTGTCCACTCACTTTGCCGACACCCAATAGCACAAGGAGGCTGTTCTCCTCCCCGAGAGGAGGCGAGAGGACCTTCGTCCCCCGATGTTTAAAAAAAAAGGGTTGCCTGTGTGGTTGGGAACTGCCGGCCTCGCCAAGCCGCAGCGTCCTCAATGGGCCCCCCAAACCTGGGACCGATCTTGCAAGCTGCAAGCATGCTGTGCGCGTATGTCGCACGTGTCAATGCAAGGAACTTGCCGATACACCGTGTGTGAGCCACAAATGGCTCCAAGCACACAACAAGCCTAAACTAGTAAGCTCAAAGATGACGATGGTGTGTCACTCACCGATCTACGCTTCCTGTCGTGGAGGATTCCTCGCCGCGAAGAAGAGGGAGACGCCGCTACGCCGCGCTCAACCGCTTCGCCGCCGTCGTGCCGCCGCAATGCTCGATCACACACACTCTCTCTCTCTCTCTCACGCATAGACACACATAAGGAGATGAAGAAGAAGAAGATGGAGATGGAGCAAGAGCACTCGTCAATTGCACAAATGAGAGAATCAGTAGATTTTAGGTTTAGTTGACTTTTATATGAGCTCGCCCCATTTACACTTGGACGCCCATGCTTAGCTAACTAATCCCTTGAATGTTCCAGTTAGAGTGCGCCTCTCATCGGCGATCACTCTTACCCTTTTCCTATTGGATCGACAAACCCGGTACCTGACTCTACCAAGTAAATAATACAACGTCCGTTGTAGGTGATAGGGTGTCCGTGAGCCGTGAGGGTTAACATGCCCCCTTTCCTGATGTAGATTCCATCCTCGAAAGCTATTGAGTTGAAGCTCGTTCGTCGAGGTGGAAGAGCATCTGAGATGAATGTCTTGAGCTTCCTTCAGTCACTGCAAAATCAAACAATATTGGCACAGTATTGCATTCTCATAAGCAATTAAAAAGCATATACAATTGTAGGCAAACAATGTGATTGGTAACAGAATTTTAAACCATTTGTCAGCAATAAATATTAAATTGCAATTTAATCAAATGCATAAACAGATGTAAAGGTAAAAATTAAACAAGTCTGGGGTCGCTAATTTATTGGTCGAAAGGTACTAGAGATCGACTATTAATACCATGGGTAAGCTTCTTAATTTTCTCTAGTCAATTAAGTTGTTTAATCGCGAGAGCCAAGTATTTCATGTTCGAGGGCTGACTAGAGGCTATACCTAAAAGACCTTGTAGTTAAGCTACAATAAAAGGAATTTCTCATGAAATCATCGCCTAACTGATTACCTTTTCTTTGACCCCCCAAAGTCTTTTCACAGTGATTCAATTTTGATGTGTGTGCTTATTTTGTATGCCTTGGGTTTTTTGCTTTTCAAGGAAAAGCGCCCACATTGGGAACCTCTAGGGCTCTAGTACCATAGACGATACATGTGAGTGGAGTACCAAATCAAACTAAGATTTCTCTTTCAGCTTAAGATTTTACATTGTGGCACTTTGATTTTTTTTTTAAATTTTTTGTTCGTTCGTTTTTAGCATTTTAATTTTGTAACTTTGGGGGGTCATATAACACGGTTCCGTCCCCAGGCTCATCACACTAGTAAACTTCCTTTATAATACTTAAGCTAAAGGTCAATAGGGACTAAGCCCACTAGAAAGCCCTAGTACATTTCACACAATGCTGCCTAAATCGGATTAAGAACCTAAGTAACCGTTGATTATTAGGAAGGCATTCCCCATGGTAGTAAGAGAAGATCTCTAACGCCTAGCTTGGTCAAACTAGCTTAGTCGGACTGCTTGATTTTTAAGCCTAGCCAAGTGATTATGACAAAAAATTACATTGAATTTAATGTTTGGTGCTAAACAAAGGCACTAAATATTATGCTACCAATCACAATCAAAGCAGACAAACATAGATGCAAAAAAGATAAGGGGCAATGCTAATGGACAAGAAACACATATTTGTGTTGATGGTCGTGCTTGATTTGAAGTGTGAACAAGCAAAAGATCCCATGAAGGTCCAAATCCTAACAATAGCAACACGTTCCTGTATACACTATGAAACACAAAGAATACCTCTAGGAGGCACATCAGTGGGAAGAAAGAACTTTGCTAATCACTAAACTCTAAAACAGAAACACTCCTATCGCACTAATCCTACCTACCCTCCATCACTCGAGTGATGAGGATCAAAGGTGTTTTATGACATAGGTTTCTGTTTCAATGTACTGGATGCGAATGTGTAGGTCTGGGTCAATGTTTTGACTTTTATTGTCCATACTCATTTGCTCATTGCTCTTGCTCTTTATTATTTTTGTTTTTTGTGAGTATAAGGCTTTATATATACATTCCCTAAGATTGGGAGATTGAGAGGTCAGGGAGGAAGGTTGAGAGGGAAGCAAGTGAATGATGGATGTCAGCAAACACCCCCCCCTTCCTTGGGTAGATCATACCTTTTGGAATGATGTCGTCACCTTTTGAAACCAATTTTTCCAAGTTGTTATGGGTGAAGGCTTTAACCAATAGTTTTCGATTACCTTAGGTGCCTCGTCGAGTTGCAAGGGTGGTAAGGTACTCTCCCATAATCGAACTTGAAGTGGTTCATCAGGTGATTCTTGAACACTGGGAGGTGTGGATTGCTTTGTAGCTTCATGGAGGTCCACTATTGTAGGTGGAGGCTGTGGAGAAGCTTTTATCTCTATGGATGCATTACATGAGGAGCTAGAAGCTTCATGTGACTCCCCCCTTCCTGAGCTAGGTGGAACAAATCGTTCTTTCTTCGGTACCCAAACTAGCTCTGGAGTGGGTGTGTAGCATTC
The DNA here is from genome assembly GCF_014529385.1 of Adiantum capillus-veneris. Lineage (NCBI taxonomy): Eukaryota > Viridiplantae > Streptophyta > Polypodiopsida > Polypodiales > Pteridaceae > Adiantum > Adiantum capillus-veneris. The sequence goes on along the minus strand of NC_140959.1, from coordinate 77,491,373 downwards.
TGTGATTTTTTTCTTTCCGCAATCGTTGATTTGTTTTGGAGCTACGGGATTGGGCTCACATGGGTCAGGTGACAAGTAAGAACACAATCTACGTTTTGGGACCTATATTTGATCATTTCCTTGATAGTAGCCTTGGGCTTCCAATAGTCGTTTAGGAATCCAACGCCACGTTTCTTTACATTTCTTGGAGCGAGTGGGATGTTTCTTACAAGGCTTCTGTTTTTTAGCACTAGCTATGGTTGCTAAAGAAGCTTTAGGGACCCACTTGTATGTTTTCTTCGTTATATGAGGATGAGTCTTGCCAAAAGCTATATACATTGCTTGTAGCATATTTAAGGGTACGGACATTTCATCCCCCTCAGGTGTTACCCAGGTCGTCCCCATGTTTCCCCAAGTGTTTATGGTTGCTACTAGGTGGACCCAATCCACATTGTCCGACTCAGTCATCCCAGGTAGTACATCCATATAAGGAGAATCTTCCCCAACATCAGTGTCCGCTTTACATGTGTAACAATAATGCAATGGGGCCGAGTGAACTGTGATGTTAGAATTATGATCAATTATAAACCTATTTCCTAGGGGATGTGCTCGACCAGTAACAAGATCCACTCGAATGACAGAATCTTGGAATTGCAGGTAGACATGGTTTTTAAACTAATCATGCACCATTTTTGCTTCCCTCATGAAAGGACGTCCTAAGATCATCTCCGATGCCATAGTGTGTTTGGAGAAATCCATAACAATGAAGGTAATCCTTATTTTATGTCCAAAGACCTTGATCTTGAGATCTTCTAGCATCCCAATAGGTTTAACAATAGACCCATTGGCCATCTTCACTACTATGGTTGTGGTTGCAAGGTGAGGTCTTCCCATAGCTTCCCAGCAAATTTTAGTCACAATGCTAACCCCAACGCCACCATCAAGGATTCCCTTCACAGTTAATCCCTTAGTAGTGATTGGTATGGTCGCATTGGATTTATCACCCTCAAAGTATTATCCCAACTTGTTAACATGTATTTCTATAACAAGGTTCTCATCTAGGTTGGGTTGTGGATCTAAGTGTTCCTCCTCTATTGGCATCTCCCCAGCTCCATCCATCTGGGCAAATTGTGGTAGCCCAAACTTTAGTTCTCCATTGAGGAAGGCTCGAAGAGCTGAGACTAGCTCCGGGTCTTTATATAGTTTGGACATGATGGTGGTTCTAACTTTTGAAGACATGAAATCCATCAATTTGGCAATGTTTAACGACACCTTTTGGCCTTGAGTCTCTTGACGTGGGGAAGATGGGATCTCCATTTCTTCGATAGGATCAAGTAGTCCCTCTGTAAACATTCTTTCCATCAAGAAGTGAGTATGCTCACTTTCCCATGACTTTAAGTCACTTTCTTCTTGGATGACACTAGGTATGGCTAAGGGTCTATGGTCTTGGTGAGGTTGTTGTTGCGTAGGGAACACGATGTCTGTAATCTGGATCTTCCTAGGTGCTGGTTCTAGATCCCTTTGGGTATCTTCTACCAAACTCCTTAATTGCTTGACTCGCTCAATCTCCTCCGTAGGGTTTGGATAAGTTCCGATCTTCTTCTTGGATCCTAGCCATTGTGGCTCATGAAGATCTTCCTTGTTGGTTTCTATCTTAGTGGTCGTTTTGGTCTCCATGGTTTCTCCTCAATCAGAATCCTCTTCAGCGTCATTCATATATACGGGGTTGTCACCAGTCCCTATGTTGGTCTTTGAACTGGGGTCTGACTTCGCTGCTTTTTGCGATCTCTTTCTTCGTGTTTTCTTCTTTTTCTGAGATTGGGCAATTGATTCCGTGTCTCTTTCCTCAAGAATATATTTTGTTTTTGGAGCATAGATCGTGTGAGTACGTTTATTGGTACCACATGCGTACTTTGTGATGGCTCCTCGGTAACTTCAATCAAGTTTAATGGCGTGATCTTCGGTGCATTTGCATTATTTGGACATTGGGCAATCAAATGATCTATGCCACATCGATTACACATGAGTATCAACATTGTAGACGTGCTCGCTTGATTGGTTTGCATTAGTGTGGCGTTCTTTTGTATCCTAATAGGACACTCGGCTACACGATGTGGACCTCCACACTCATAGCATTGAAGAGGTGGTCTTTTAGCAGTGTAATTGATATTTTGGCCTCTTGCCGCAAGAGCAGCTACTTGATATACAGGTTTGACTTGTCTCCAATAGTCTTCCATGTAGTATTGTGGACTTTCTTCAAGCACATCCATCCCATAGGAAATATTAGGATCTATATCTTCCTCACAGCCTTCCAAACAAGCAATAGATGACTCACAACCCACTTGATTCACAGATTACAACAAGAATTCAAATGCTTTAAGCGACTAATACAGTCTCTCACCGACTCTCCTTCCTCTTGTTGGGCTTTCTGGAGCTGAGAGGCTACACCCCAAAGTACTCCCTCTCGTATGTATTCTTTTAAGAACAGTCTCCTAAGAGTAGGTTAAATCATTTTTTCTTCCACCCTTAGGGTTCTATACCAATCCCCATCCGTTCCACTTAAGGTTAGGCTTAAAGCATTGCTCTTATGTAGGTCATTATGTTCTCCTAGAGAATCGCATATTTGTTCAAACACTTCGATATGATTTCTCACATCCCCGTCTCCACTAAATTTTTGTGTGAGCTTGGCTATTTGTACTGCCTTACTTCTAGGCTCTCTATTAGGCGCGTTGTCGTGTTGTGACATGTACATAGTGGGAACGCATGCTACAAGAGTTATCTTGTAATTTTTTAGATACATAATTATCTTTCCTATAATGTACATATGCATATTTAAGTATAATAATGAGACTTCTATCTCATCCTATTATTTATCTCAAGGGTAACCTATTCTTACTTTACCATAAAAAAAAAAAAAACTATGGGAAAAGTGTCAATAGCTCCGTCTCTTTAACTTGGGGCAAAAAGCATTGATTCTTTATTTCTACTATTTCATTATCATCTCACACCCTAGCTAGATCCTATATCTAGGGTAAACTCCAATATATATATATTCTATGTATTTTTTATACTTTTCTTATATTTCTTTTTAAATAGCTACTAGGAGGGAATCATATCCTAGTGGGACACTAGGTGGCATGATTTCAAAGATGCACTTATTTTAATGCATTATTGCAAGCATGAGTACAAAACTTTGTCAAGGAGCAATGTCATGCTTTCATATGGCATGAGGTGTCCTTTGGAATTAAATGAAAGTCAAGGCTAAGGAGACCACATGAAGACTTTTGCTGCCATAAATGGACCCTATTTTGATGAATTTTTTACACAAGGTTCCAATCCGAATTGGAGAATGATTTTAAAATGAAAATCGTAGCCAATGAGCTGAAGTTTTTGCCCATATTTTTACTTTTTTATTTGGAGCTACGGTTGAGGAGATATGATTAAAATACTGGACCCCAGTCTGCCCACATCATGCAGGGACAGCTCATTTCCAACTTTTCCAATTCCTGTTCACACTGGCTCCTCTCTTCTTGTGTAAACCCTTGTGGGTTCCCTTCACCTATAAAAGGGGACCTCTTCTTCCTTGGAAGGAACATAAGCATTCAAGCCATTGATGAGAGGAATTCTTGAGGGAGTGAGTAGTAATGCCTAATTGTACTTAGCCATTAACATAAGCCCAAGCCTACACTTTCTCCTAGAGGGAGACAAGCCATTCTTGCAACAAGCTAACCTTGGAAAATCAAATCTAATCAAAGAAGGTCTTGCACTTGGTGTATCAATCAAAGTGGAATTATCCACTCTTCTTCTCTCTCCATCAATAATGGTGCCAAAGGGTTTGTCAAGTAAGATGTGTTCTACATTTATGTTTTCTTGATTTGTTGTTGTTTTCATTTTCATCTCTAATCCAACATATATATATGTATCTAATCTCATCTCCTTAACCAAACATATCTCTCTCATTCATTCATCCTCTCTAGGTTCTCCTTGCTACAGGTACATCTCTCCCCGCAGTATCCTTATTGCCTACGGGCAAGAATAGGGCTTGGGAGGGAAACTTCTCATCTCTTCACTTCTCTCATATCTACATTTCTCACATACTATCCTAAATGAATAACCCACATGATGATCATTTCTATCGCTTTCACTCTGTACGATCTATTAGAATTAACGTATGGATTAGCCGTAAGATACACTTTCAACAACGTATAGTGTTTCTCTTTGGCCCTGAAAGGCTCAATGAAATACTTCTATCACCAGATCCCATCATACTACCTCTCATAGACTATAATTTTTCTTTTGATGTAAGCGTAGTTATCTTGCTATGAACCAAGAGGATTTGTACACACAATTAATCCCAATCACTAGACAAAATATCTATATTATGGTAAGCACAAAACTACAATTCCAAAGAACAATTCGTAGCCTATTTGGTCAGTCAAGATTGAATGCCATTAACTCATCCATTAACCCTTTCATATTACCCATGATACGCTATGACCATAGCCTTGATGTTTTCATCTTCGTATTGTTTTGACATTCTCTTTTGCGTTCTTCCTTTGTGTGTGTGAATGCAAGAGAGAAAGAGTGAGTCTTCTTTGGTTGAACTTCTTTCCAAACCCTAGTCTTCATGGCATCTATGGTTTAACTCCTTCATATAGTTTTTGTTGAGTTCTCTCACAAACTCTCACAGCCATAAGCCCGGTGCTTTCCTGGCAAGACCGCAAAATTTCTCGACAGCGTTATGCATATTCTCGCCAATAGATCGATCGATAGCTTGAGCAAATGTTGCCAAGTCACCTAAGTGAGCAGGCACCGTGGGTGGAGGTGCTCCAGAGACTACATGTGGAGTAGGTATTGGCTTTGGTCTTGGCGCATAGGAAGCCCTTGGGTTCCACGTTGGGTACGATGTTGTGCCATGTGGTGGTCCATAGTTCATACGTGTGGCCCTATGCATAGCAGACGTTGGATGCGACATGCTAATGCTAGCCGGTATAGTCCCATGGAAATAAGAGCTTGGGTGTTGTGGTTGTGGAGCATAGGTAGTTGAAACAATGGGAGGGGTAGGGACTACATGAGTGCGATGATCCATAGGTGCATACGATTGGTACACACTTGTAGGTACTGTTGCAGGCATTGAGCTACCATGTAGCGGTGCTTTACTAACAAATGAGGTCCATGGCATGTTTCTTGGCATGCCCATCATTAGGGTAGGCATGGTATCCGTGGTGTCATCAAGGGAAAGATGAGCTAGACTTGGAAAGGTAAAGCTATCACTTATGGGCTCATATTGCACTGAGACCCTTGGCGAAACAACGTATGGAGGATCCATTGGACTTAGCGAGGGAGTCTCCATTTGCAATAAGGTCGGTTGTTTAGCCTTTCCTGTATCCAAGAATATCATGAGACCCGTTGAAGGCATGTTGATCCCCTTGTTCTGTCTCTCTAACTCAATGACCCTATGGTGAATGACCTCACAAACTCTTTGTTGTTGAACCTCCACACTAGTAGCACCCATTGTGGATTGTAGGACATCTAACCAACCCATGTGATAGGTGTGACTTGTGTATAGGTCGGTCAGAGTTTTCGTTTGTAGTTCGTACTCCCAGTTCTCATTTAAGAACACTCCATCTAGGATTGAGGTGCTAGGGGTGTCCTTTGAGCTAGATGCAATGTTGCTTTCTAAGGGTTGGCCCTTAGCAGTTGCTAAGTCAGGAGCACTCGATTGCTCTCTTAGCAAGGATATTGACATAGGGGCTTTCGCTTTTAACTCTCTTCGTTGCTCCGCCTTACGTAAGCTCTCGACTTCCTTTTCCCTCGCTGCAAGGATATATCGCTCAACCTCTTGCACTTCGGCAAGGCTTCTACCATCGGGTAATATGACCTCAGAGGGAAATAACTCTGAAGAGTCAGGAGGTGCAGTGAATGAAGTATTCACGTGCACATTCTCTAACGGTATAGGATCTACGTTGGTCACGAATGGAGAATTTACTTCCCCACTCCCCTCATTTACATCATTAGCTCCATGTTTGGAGCGAGTGGCTCTACTAAAGGTTTCCTTCAGGCGGCTAAGCACGCTCGGCCTGGACCGCGGGCCCATGGCATGCATGTCTTGGCTTGAGCTATCGGGATTAGGCATTGGGAAACCCTCCATGACGTCATAGTCAGAGGAAGAGTCACTAGCCGCTATGTTCGGGTCTTGGTTTGTACTACCTTGCGTCCCCGTCGAGGGCCCGGAACCTAAAGTAGGTGGATATTGAGAACTCGCATAAGTCGAAATTCTCTCTAGTTGCTCCGTCTCTAGCACACGACCAGAGCGCAGATGCATGTGCCTTTGGCACCCTACAAGCGTCGGCGAATAACCTCGAAGGTTAACCGCTTACCTTTTTTAAGCGTCTGTTTTCACTCGTGTTTTTTACGTTTTTAATGTTTGATTTTTTTTTGATTAAAGTGTGTGATAACTCGAAACGAGCGTATCACGTAGAGGGTCGCTATGTGCTTTACAACACAATTTTCGGGCATCTGAAGTTCAGTTGGTCCTCAAAAAATCGATTCTTAGCTACGTGTGAAGCTAAAATTCGTAATTTTAAAAGGCGACTGAGGCCTAGGCCTGAGTGTGAGCTTGGGCTTGGGTCTGGGAGATATTCCCGATCCCGGTCCTACCTTTAAACTTTTTTTTTTAAATTTTAATTTTTTAATAAAAGGATAAGGTCGTCGCGGCCTGCGCGAGAGCACCCACACACTCTATCTGCCTACTTCTAACTAATACACCTACTGTTACACACTAACACACTCTATTAGCTCTTACAGATCTACTTCCTACTTACTGTACACAGAAAACTAACAACCTTAATACACAGAGAATAAACACAGTACCTTTGAAAACTCCATTAACAAAAACAATACACAGTATAACACAAAATCCTTCTTCTCAATACACACACCCTCCTTCCTTACCTTTCCTACAATTGAAATTGCACCACAAAAGAAGCACAGAATGCCATTCAAGCTTAGTGTATGGAATTCCCCGGAAACGGTGCCAAAAATGTGCGCGTATGTCGCATGTGTCAATGCAAGGAACTTGCCGATACACCATGTGCAAGCCACAAATGGCTCCAAGCACACAACAAGCCTAAACTAGTAAGCTCAAAGATGGCGATGGTGTGTCAATCACCGCTCTACGCTTCCTGTCGTGGAGTATTCCTCACCGCGAAGAAGAGGGAGACGTCGCTACGCCGCGCTCAACCGCCTCGCCGCCGTCGTGCCACCGCAATGCTCGATCGCACACACTCTCTCTCTCTCTCTCTCTCTCACGCATACACACACACAAGGAGATGAAGATGAAGAAGATGGAGATGGAGCAAGAGCACTCTTCAATTGCACAAATGAGAGAATCAGTGAATTTTAGGTTTAGTTGACTTTTATATGAGCTCGCCCCATTCACACTTGGGCGCCCATGTTTAGCCAACTAATCCTTTGAATGTTCCAGTTAGAGTGCGTCTCTCATCGGCGATCACTCTTACCCTTTTCCTATTGGACCGACAAGCCCGATACCTGACTCTACCAAGTAAATAATACAACGTCCATCGTAGGTGATAGGGTGTCCGTGAGCCGTGAGGGTTAACACATGCACAAGCCCAACCCACAACAAACCCTAAAGCAGACTTGCAAAAGTAGTAAACTTATAATAGTAGCTACATCGAGGATATTTCATGGATAAGTATCTTTAAGACACGATGGTAGCTATATCTATGGATGTTTATAGCATAAGCTCTCATGCCTTCAGTTACACCCCTTGTTTATAAGTGACATGGGATATAAGTGAAGGGATCGACGTTTAGTGGAGACCGCGATAGGCGGGGACGATCCAAATCGTTGGCTTGCCACGCAAGAAGGGGGGGGGGGCTTTTAATTATTACTTTATGGGTGAAGCATGTCAACGTGACATGCTTTTGCTGTCCCGGACAGTGCTAGCTAGCACAATTTTGACATATGCTAACTAGTACAATAACACGAGGTAGATCTCTAAGATCCATGGCGTGTGATATATCAATAGAAAGCTCATGGAACAAGGAGTCCAAATGTTCAAATTTTGATAAATTTTGATATTATTTGTGAAAATTTTACTCTACATCCAAATTTTTATTAAGATATGTTAACTAGCAAAAAAAGCATGTTACGTTAGCATGCTTTTACCCTTATGCAGCCAACATGTTTTTCAACATGTCGTGATAGGTGAGGTGGTCAAGACGTTGGGCTTTTGGGTGGGTGGGTCGGTGGGTGGGTTGGAGGGGGGGGGGGGGGGCGGGGGAAGTTGGAACTCCTTGGGGCCCCCCATATCTCTAACGTTTTGCTCGGCAGGCCATGTTGCCACGTGGTGTTGATCCCTTCACTTAGGCGTGTCATTTATAGTTGAGGTAGGAGTTACACCTTTAGATGAGCTCATCATCTCTTTGATGAGTGATGTTGAAGTCACACTTAAGAAAGCATCGTATAGATAGTAAAACATCTGCAACAAGGTTGTCAAAAAATTTCATGGACAAAGCCCATTGCTCAAAACATTTTATTGCACCTTGCTTTTACATATTGCAATTGTCATAAGGGGTTTGTTGTTGAAGATCTAACTCAATATCCACATAAAATGGGTCTATCGGCATATGGATTAATTAATTACCTAGCAAGATTCCACATTTAAAACTAACGCTCAACAGGAGGCGATCCATACGCTCTGCATGTCTCCCCCTCTCGTGCCCCTGCCCTCGCCCCACCCTGCCCCACCCCGCCCTGCTCCGCTCCATTATGGAGTCTCACGACCTATCCAAACACTCAACGGCAGTGTGAGAGTGGTTTGCTTGGGTGCATGCAACCATGCAACAGAGAAAGAGACACACAACACAATTGTGCTCCCCACTTGTATCTTCATCCTCGTCCTCCTCTCCGTGGAGAGAGAGATTTTTCTTGCCATGCGTCCAAGACAAAGACAGGAGAATCTCAACGCCGGTTTCAAGTCAGTTTGCATTATTCTTTGCTTTAACCCTTGGTTGTTGGGTTGCTTCCCCTTTCCCCTGTCCATCAGCATGAACAACACCCATGTTCAGGTGCCTGCAGACGAGAGAGAGAGAGAGAGAGAGAGAGAGAGAGAGAGAGAGAGAGAGAGAGAGAGAGAGGAGTTCTTGCGTCTGCGTCAGTAGCTCCTTCTACTGGACCTGTGTAGCTGCAAACGGCAAAAACTCAACTTCTCCCCCTCCGCCTTCATGCTGAGAGATTGCATCTGTCACACTCTCTCTCTTTATCTCATTTTCTTTGCAGCATCTCTCTCTCTCTCTCTCTCTCTCTCTCTCTCTCTTTTGTTTTCTTCGCAACGCTGAGGACAGATGTTCAAATGTCCAATTCCCAGAGCTCCCTTGAGCCCCAATATTTCCACATAAATTCCCAAAATGTCCTTCAAATTTTTTGCAATTCCCAAAACACCGCATATGGGATGGGATGGGTTGTTTCATTAATTTTAGACATAATTAAGCACTCAAAAACGGATCTCAATTCTCCAAAAGGAATAAAGATAAAAAAATCTTGGAAATTTTTGAAAATTTAGGGCTACAAGGTCTAAATCCATAAAAATCTTCCTTCCAAGTGCCGTTTGGTTATTGGTTTCTTCGAATGAAAACAAATAATTCAAGAGAAGCAAAAGCAAAAGGTATTCGCCTTTTTTTCTCTAAACTCAAAGAGGATCTCCACAGATTCCTATCAAAACAAATGATAAAAAGGTTGCAGGGAGATACGTGGCGGCAGCTCAACATAAATTTGAATTATTATCAATGCGTAGTTCTAATCTACTATTGAACGGAAAATTGTTTGGTAGTTAATGTAATCAAGATGCCAACCCTTGGCAACACTATACAATTATTCTATTTTGCCCGACTTGGTGGAAATTTAGCAAGAGACTTGCATGTTAGGATGGTGGGTTGAGGTTTTATTATTACTTGTTTTAGCAATGCAAAGACTTTACATCTAACAACAATAGGTAATTATTCAATTTGGGCTAACTTAGGGTTAATTTCGCAACATGCCTATGCATGTTACAATGGTGGGATTAGTTTTATTATTGCCTTGCTTTTTAACATTCTTAATTACTAGTATTGGTTGGTAGTTGTTGCGGTTAGCTTGTAAAATTTCTCTACATCTAATTTTGTAGATGTTTTACTTATTAGGGATGCTTGGGTCTTAAACTCATTGTAATTTACTACTCCCTTCCTACTGTGTAGTTACAATTGTCTAGGATTATGTTGTTTTTGTTTTTCTATGGAAGGTCCTGTGGGGAGCCTTACCTACTGGTGTGAAGATCCCAGCCAAAGCTACTGATCCTGATAGGTGCACTCAATGCAAAACGGCCACGGAGAATATACCTCACTTGTTTAAACAGTGCCTGGCTATGTGCGGCTTGGTAGGGAAGGTATGCAAGTGGGTTCAAAAGTCCTGGAAGTTAGGGTTCTTTAAGAACGATCTATTCCTAGGTGGGAAGGTTTTCAAGAGTCAAGCATTACTTATTGGAGCACAAATTGTTAGATACTACTACTTCAAACATGTGTGGAAGGCCGAAAATTATCGAATTTCGAGAAATATCTAAAAGCAGCTAGCTTCTCAGAGATTATTCAAGAAGCAGGGAAGCGATCGTTGCCATTGGGAAAAGAAGGAACTCTGAGGAATGGAACATGACGATTGATGTCGCAACGACTGGTTAGTGGATGAGTCCTATTCAGGTCAATACTTAGCTTAGACTTTCACTGATACCTCTGAGTTCATCTCTCTCTCTCTCTCTCTCTCTCTCTCTCTCTCTCTCTCTCTCTCGGGATGTTCACATACTACATTGTTCTTCACAAAAGAAGACATGTAGATGTGTGATGTGACACTGAGAATTTTCTTTGACAGTATTTTGAATTGATTGACTATGAAGATACCTGTCAACCGAACTCTTTGTTCACTTATGTGCTGAGCTATGTAGTGGACATATTTGATGCAATGTGTGTGTGCATGCTCTATTGATGACATCGATAGGCTCTTGAGCCTTATTTCTCTATTCGTTGTTTTTTGAAAAATAAATTAAGACACATTCTTTTTCTTTTAATCACTTTGTTTTAATAAATAAAAGAGAGTATTTCCATAATTGTTCAATAATTGTCACTTGAACTTAGACACAATGCAACCGCAAGTCATTACTGCACTCAAACTTTGTATACTCATTCAACATAGCTTAGCATAATGCTCACAACTCTCTCCATTGCTACCCTATCCCACTCTCTCTTGCCAAGATCCATTATAACGAATCACCGCAAGTCAGTACTACACTCAAACTTTGTATACTCATTCAACATAGCTTAGCATAATTCTCACAACTCTCCCCATTGCTACCCTATCCCACTCTCTCTTTCCAAGATCCATTCTAACGAATCTAAACCCTTACAAGATTCTATGTTTGAAGGTGCAAGAATTCATGGGGGTAACCACGTGTATAAAAACTATATGAACCTTGGTCTATTGACGTAGCTAGGTGAGCATTAGATTGAGGGTAAGGAAAAGCAAGCATCAATGAGTTTCAACTATTTGACATTCTCATTGACTCTTCACACTCTCTCTCTCTCTATGTGTATGTATGTGTGTGTGTGTGTGTGAGAGAGAGAGAGAGAGAGAGAGAGAGAGAGAGAGAGGAAAGGAAATGCAAACTTGCAGACCTTGCCAAATGGGAGATAGAGTCGTAAGTTGGTAAGTGGGACCAAAACTATTCCAATTTCACAAAATTTTAAGGGTAGCTTGCAAGAAGGAAAATTATGGAGTGGTCTCGTTATCATCCCATCTCCACAACACACTAAAATTAAATAGGAGATTTATGTCTTTGGAGCATGAATTTTCATAGCAAGAACAAAATTTTCCCTTAAAATTGATACCCCAAGCTTCATCGTCATCTCCACATCCTTATTAATGCTTTGGTGATGAAGGATGATATGAAAGAGTGACATTGCATCATGACATCCTTAATCATGCTCTGATGATTAATTGAAGAGTTCACACAACAAGCTTAAATAGTGGAGCTATGACAACTTATAGCAATCCAAATTACCACATTTTCATTAATTGCAAAAGCATGTTGCTTTTTGAGAGATAATTTATTGAACTTACCCATAGATGCTTGAAGCCGATCTCTCATCCGCACTTTGCACCTTGACAATCATCCAACTTAGCTCTCATTCCCTTTGATGTGAGACATGGCATTGAGGCATTTGGGAAGTGTTCTCCATTGTTTCACACTATGCCCCTCAAGCTTAGTAGTCTACCTCAATACCCTACTTGAGTGCTTGCCTTTTGACCACATTCAAACTTGGTTCCCTCACACTTCCGACCTCCCAGCTACTTTGTGGATGTTCAATTGCCACCCTCTTAGCTACAATCCTCAAGCATCTAAACTCATTGATCAACTCACCATGGAGCACTTGATATGTTTGATCTGGTCCCATAGGTCATATTATAACCTTTGATGATGATAATACTCTCTTCCTCCCTCTCTCTCTCTCTCTCTCACTCTCTCTCCACACACCCACACACACACACACACACACACACACATGCTACTATTTATACCAGTTTAACTCCTTATGGTATGTAGAAGTGGCTTGTTGCCAGTTCCTAGGTATAATTAGCTGGGGATTGGTCTCAATAACTAGTATTGGGCTGGAAAAATTCTTATGAATAATGGTTTGAATTCACTAGGTGAATTTATAAATGGGAAATTAGTGGGTGGACTCTTAATGTATGGTACCTAACACTTTAGAAGTTAAATGGGATAGTGGGGTTTTGAGCTGGCTAGCCTGACTCTGTATACCTTGTCCTCATCCGCTTGATGACGCTGTGGCTTCCTCTTGGTAGCGTCTGCTTTACAACTCTCTCTCTCTCTCTCTCTCTCTCTCTCTCTCTCTCTCTCTCTCTCTCTCTCTCTCTCTCTCTCTCTCTCTCTCTCTCTCTTTGTACGAGGTGGCGCCGATGGTTCTTCTCCCTCATGAAGATCGGACCCGCCATATTGCTGTGGAAGAAATTTGGCTACTGGCACCGTACCCTATAAAAGGTGAGCTTCCATGCTCACTTAGCATTGGTACCTATGTGCTTCTATGGTGTGTGTGTGTGTGTGTGTGTGTGTGTGTGTGTGTGTGTGTGTGTGTGTGTACTAGTGAAGGGTTGTCTGTACCTTGGTATTGTGAGGGTTTTTCCCGCAAGGGTGTGTATTGTTAGAGTGGTTGGCTCTATGGCAAAAGGCAAAGACAAGCAAGCTATTGTGGAGCTGGCTGCTTCGACTCAATCTTAGGTGACTTAAGACACTTATATATGGGACTACTGTTCGAGCGCTGCTTGGATGTGTTGTGATTCACTTTTTGATATGGTAATAGAACTCATGCATGTCTTGGCTATACTAAGTCCAAATATGAATGTTATATGGTTGGCAACTTCCGTTGACCCTTTGGTATCTGCGGCATTGATTTTTTACTCTCCTTTTGAGTTTAGGGAATTCTTTCAATATATGACTGACCTGTCATAGGCGTGCATATGAGAACCCTTTGGTATCTGTGGCACTGGTTTTTACTCTCCTTTCAAGTTTAGTCTGGAATTGTTTCAGTATATGTCTACTGACCTGTCATAGGCGTGTATATGAGCAATGAAATACATCAAAATGTTGTATCCTTCCTTCAATGCAAGATAATGGTTTCCTTGAGATTTTTTAGTTAAAAAAGTAATGATAGAAGTTTTTTCTTACAACTTGGTGGGGATGACCCTATATTATATGGTAGGTATTGGCTTACTTTTGAGAGGTTTAAGATAAGCGAGAGGTTTAAGATAAGCGGCCTGATCTATTTTACTGGGGTAACTACTGCGGTTATTCTTCTTATGAGGTGCCTTTGGGGTTTGTTATTGAGTTTTCCTTTCTTGCTCAGATACGGTCTATGCCTGTTGATTGTTGTGTGACAAATATTTGGCAAAGCTGCTCATGTGGCCGATTATGGTTGAAATATGGCCGAATATGGTTACCTTATAGTTGCTCATGTGGCCGAATATGGTTGCTTATTGCATCAATTTTATGTTATCTAATGGGCCTTGACGGCACACTCCCTTGGCCTTTGGAACAACCGGGGGATTCTGAAATATCCCACCTCTACATGTTTATGATTAAGGGGAATTGAGCATTCATACTTACTACCTTTTATGTGGTTTTTTTGACTCCATCTAGAAAGGTCTAGTACATACTTACTAACATCTCTTTGTGCTACAGGAAACTCCAAAGTAAAGATTGACTGCACGTATGAGCACTATTATTGACCTAGAAAAAATAGCAACAATTAGTGCCAAACTTTGTAAAGTTAAGAAACAAGTATATATGACCCACTTCGGGGCTAGAAAACCTCATAAAACTTGTCTTCGGGCTTATTTCATGAGAGCTTGCAAAGCAAAAGGGGCTCCACAAGGTTTCCCTGCAATCCCTTGTAAATGAAACCATCTCTGAATATATGTTATGGTTAGCTTTACCTTTCTTATTATTTTTCTTTGAAAGCAATCTAGTTGGGTGACATTTATAACATGTGGGATACCCATGCATCACCTGCATACGATGCCAATGCTAACTACATGTTGTGTTGTTTCCATGGGTGCAGGTGAGGGTTACCTTCTCAACTATGGTTTTCAAAGTTCCTTGGCTTGAAGATGGTGGACTTATATATCTTCAGGCTCTTGATTCTCTTGTACTTGTGTATAAAGATTGTTATGTACTATGAATGGGAATTATACCACTTTTTCATTGACATAGTTTCTAGTGTCGTTTGTAATTTGTAAGGATTCTTTGGTGTATATGTTATATTGGTATTGACACACACGCGCACACGTGCACGCGCGTGCACGCACGCACCCGCGCGCGTGCACACACACACACACACACACACACACACACACACACACACACACACACACACACACACACACACACACACACACACACACACACATCACTATGTTTGTAGGCTTGAGAGAGCATGAATGAGTAGAATTTACCATACCACTCCCTTGGGGACCATAAAAGGTCTTTTTTAACTGACCCACCAAGTCTTCATTGCCCTTCTCAACAAAACCTTCTAGCTATTGGATAAACTTCTTCTTAAAGATCACTATGCAAGAATGTTGTCTTGATATCCATATGGGCAAGTTCCATATCCTCTTTTGCAATCAACGCAAGTACACACCGTATAGGAGTCATCTTGACAATTGGAGAAATATCTCATCAAAATCAATATCCTGCTATTGCTTAAAAAAGAGGCTCAAGTTGAGTGCATGGGCACGTTAAACAAATTTTTTCTTTTTTGAAGTTTTAGTCACTCCTATAAAAAGGGTTCTCACAATTTTGTAAGGGTTCTTTTCCTTGTGGTGGTGCAGGAGGACCATTGTTTTGCCAAGATGAAGGGATGTTGAGCAGTGGTGCTGATGCAAAGCCAGAAGGGCTGCCAGGTTTTGTGTTGAGATCGTCGAGGAGTGTGCCAGCTTGGAGCATATTAAATCTGGTTGATTTGTGAAGAGAAGCCATCACTGCCGTTCTTGTGTGTTGATTCCCCTTCTCCCTTCTCTTCTCTACTTGTGTGCATGCATTTTCGGGTGTGTGTTGGTAGATTCTCCCATGAGGTTGAATTGTGCAACGAGAGATTGAGAGAGGTTGTGTGTGTGGTGAAGGCAGTGAATCCGGTATGGCGGATAATTGGACTTGTTTGGCATGCGATAGTGAGTGTGTGTGTGTATGGTTGTGTGAAAACAATGGTTTGCCTGTGAATTGTGTTGAGTTTGAAGGTGAACTCTACTGGATTGGGGTGTTGTGTATATCTTGGGCTATAGAGAGGTGTTTGTTTTTGTTCGGGGTGTGTTCCCTTTCCAACTTCTGGTGCCGCCATGGAGGGGTGCGCTGATTTCTCCCTAGTGATATGTTTGTGATTAAAGATGCGACACAGGTTGAGTCCGATTTTCAATGGTGGTGAAGATGTAGACGAATGGCTGGCAAATTTTGAGTTGCTTTTGCTCTCATCTTTGTGGATGCAAAGTGATGAGGAAAATCTGTAGATGGTGCCATTGCTAATGTGCAGATAAGAAAATATATGGTTTAATGGCCTGAAGAGTGCAGATCAAGGATCATGGCAGGAGCTACATAGTCAATTTTTGAAGTGGCTTTGAAAGGTGCTTACTCCGATAGAGGCAGGTGCAAAGCTAAGTGCGGTACACCAAGATGTAAGTATGGAGTTTTCAATTTTTCTTGAGTAGTTTGAAGCCTATTAGAGGTAGTTAGAGATTGCTATGGGTGTCAAAGGCAATCGATACTTGAAGTTGTCAAAGTTTTTTGAGTGCTTGTATCCAAAGATCATGGAAAAGATGGAGTGCGGTGTGGATACCTATGATGATATGGTGTATTTGGCCCAGATAAAGAGCATGAAGGTGTCATTATCATTTCGGAGAAGCCCTCTCTATTGGGATGTGGCAAGGTATGCACTTGTGCTCGATGCCCTTGGAGTGGGGGAATGGGAACACACCCAAAAACACACCAAAAATTCCTCTCTATAGCCCAGGGTACCTACAACACCCCACTCCTCTTGAAAATACCTTGAAAAAAACACACTTCCACTAGCAAAACCATGCTTGTACACATTCCAACACACACACACACACACACACACACACTTATCTAGCTGGCAAGTTTTTGGCTAACCCTTGGCTGACAGTTTCCCTTTCTGGTGTGCTAACCTAGAGCTGCTATTCTCTAGAAAAGTTTCACCGAGTCTTTAGAAAAGACCACAGGTTTTGAATCCACCTCATCAATAATACGGCGGGAAGGCATCCCTGGTTGATCCTTGTATGAAGGTATCCTTGGTTGACCTCCTTCACCTTGGTACGGTTCATCATTCTAGCTTCACCTACCTAGCTTTCTGGTGGGTGGATAACAATAGGGAGACATAATTTTCTCACTCCTTACCATGGTTGGCATACATGCTTTAAATGGATTTTCAGTGGCCCTCTTCACACCTAATTTCATGAGGGTGGTGTAGGAGCGTTTAAAGCTGGTGTAACACCTGCATGAACATTCCCTCGTCTATTTCCGGTTTGCATATGACGGGTACTTCTCCCTTTCTTTGGTGCTTGCTCTCAAAAGCCTCCCCTCTACTCACATGCACTGGAATATCGCTACCTCACACACGTTCTCTTGGGCAGATAAGTATCAAGCCATCCCCAGGCAATCCTTATCCCCAGTCAACAAAGGTGGGTGCTTCATAATGGACCCTCTATTTTTTGTATTGAGGTTCATTTATATGAAACCGTTGGCTTTCTCTGCATACTCACAAACCCATCTGGGTCCCGTTCTGCCATGTGAACGAATGTGTGCATACGCGCGTGCACACACATCCACAACAACGGATCTCGCTCTCCCCACACACCTTATCTCCAATTGGCATACACACCTTACCTGTTGGCATACACACCACATAAAGTTGAACAACCGGTGGTCCTTCTGCATACAATACTCACTCTCTCTCTCTCTCTCTCTCTCTCTCTCTCTCTCACACACACACACACACACACACACACACACACACACACACACACACACACACACACACACACACACACACACACACACACACACACACACACACACACACACACACACACAGAGGTGCATACAGGTCATGGTCTTGCGTTCCTCAAATATGACGATTTAGCAGGGCCACAAAATAGTAAGCAGACAGAATATGATCATTGGGTGATGCTGCCTCCCATTTCGTGTGCATGGATAAATTTACAAAGGAGAACACCTCAACACAGTAATCCTCTCTTTCAAGGCTCCTACCCTACCCTCTCGGATCTGCAACAATTGAAGCTAGCCTTAAAGAAACGACGCACAAGCACATTGGATGAGCGACTTGGATAAGCACATACATGTCATCATTCACAGATTCAGATGGAATGTGCTTCAAATCTTGAATGATGGATACTACTAGCTACGACATTTATTCAACCTGTGAGATGGAGATAAATACAGGTAGGTGCAACTGCACCTACTCAGTATAGAAAATCTTGCGTTTATGGTTCATATGAACTCCTCAACTTAAATCAATTTTCTAATGGTTTTTTTGGACACGACTACATATGAAGATACTATAGGTTGTTGCTTTGAGTAATACACATAGCTGAAATTTAATGAGAAGTGTCGAGGCAAGTGATTAAACACATGAAACATGTTTGCATTTGATAGGTAGTATATCAGATTCCTTTCAAATCTAAAAAATGATTTTGAGTCTTTGTACATATGAAAGAATAACATTATTTATGGTAATCAGTCACAAAAAGTTGTTTAGAGGTTTTCACTCGATGTTCCTTTCAAGGATGAGGATAAACATCGGCTCTAGATTGCAGTTGGTACTTGGAAAATGAAAATACTATTGAGGGTCTTCATAGTCTATGCACAATAAGATTTATCTTTGACATCTGACCCTAGTTACGGACATCTGATTCATGGTTTTTTTATAACATAGCTAATTCTTTTGGATCCTGAGTCTGATTTGATATAAGACTTTGAATAAATAATAGGCAATATAGTCATTTTAATATGACTAAGCGTGTGACTTACTGGTTCGTATTGATACCTTGTTTCTTTCCATTTGCTGAACAATCGATTACCCATACCTAAATAATCACTTTGACGGGGTTTGTATTGTTGCCTTTTAACTTTCCGTCTATGGTTGCTTTGATAGTTTAAATCTGTTTTATAACAATAAAATACTAAAAGCTGGCCAATGCACTTTTGTCGGAAGAAGATGAAACATAATAAACTTTGATATTTATGTAGAGGTAATGGATATACGGAAATTGTAGGCAAAGCCTTTACTTTTGAATGATTGCTAGAGCCTTAAACCTCATGTGAGGGTCTCAGCAGAGATGGCTTTGACTGGAATTTTGAAAAGTTATCCGTTGTACAAAGGAGATGCTGCCCAAATTTTCAATTTTTAGAGATCTGTAATACTAGAAATTGGAGGGATACTTCATACTGATACCTTTCTTTGTCTGTTAAAAATAATTGCAGGATTAGAGGTAAAATTACTAGTTCATAAGTTCTGAACACTCATATTTTTTTGACTTAGAAGTTTACACTCTTGAATATTCTTAATTGGTTTTGTTAAAAAAATTTTCATACTTAACTGTTTGTCGTACTACTCGGATGAGGATTGACATTTTGCAAATTGTGGGTGTGGACTGTCACTTGGCTGCGAACCTGTGAACCAGCATATGGTGCATACAACTTCCATTGGGCTACCTGCATGGATTGTAGCTCGACACTCAGATCTAGTTTACACAGATTAGGTTATTTTTGGTTTTTTACTAAATAGCTTAAGATATTATCGATCTTTTGAGCTCAATCAAAATATATAAATATGCTTATGCCTCTGGTAAAGATCTTCGAGGAAGTGGTAATGACTGGAACTTTTGAAATACAATTTGTATGTAAATAATATGCTGTCCAACTTAAACATCCACCTAGCAAAATGGCCTTATAGACATGTACTTCTATATTTGTATGCAGGAAATCACTTCTGATGAAGGTAAGTATATAGTGGTGACTTCACAATTACAAAGTACTTTATGATGCTCTTGGATAAGTACATAATTCTTAACACAAATTTTTTACTTTGAAATTCGTTCAAATTAAAAGAGCCTTAATCGTCAAGTGGGGGTCTCGGAAGAGATGGTAGTAGACTGGACTTTTGAAAATTGATCCAATTTACAAAGGAGATGCTGTCCAATTTTTTCTAGAATTAAAAGATGTAAACATTAGCATAAATAAATGGCTCAAACTTGATATTAGATCTTTGTTATGGTGGTAGTTTGTGTTGTAATTTTTGACACCAATAACAAGGGGAGGGAGTCGTTGACACCTGTCTTCCCAAGTAATGCTAGTTCTGACAGGCTTGTGTTTCTTGAATGGTGGCAGGTAAGAGATTCTTTCCTTGGGATTACAACGAAAACTATAGCAGTAACGGAAGATCGTCCAATGTACCAGCAAATGTACCAGCAGGATCCTTCTACATGCAGATGTAGTGGAAGCTCATCCCAAAGGATGGACACATAAGATACAACACTAAGATATTATAGTGTAATGAGCAAAGATCAAATTTTTGATCTATTTGATTGTATTATCCATTAGATACGGGATGTTGTATTGGTGTATATGAAATGATTTATGACATCTTGTTTTAAAATATTGTTATTTAATATATTATCTAATGTAATTTTCTAAGTATGGTTCAAGTATGAGGGGATTTTTCATACTTAAAAACACACACACACACACACACACACACACACACACACACACACACACTTGCTTATACACATATCTACATGGGAGAAAGCTAATGCCCCATTTTCTCATACTTAATGACTTGCCTCACTCTTCTTCACAACTTCATACCCGTCTTTTGCCAAGACAAGGCTTTAGGCCTGTTTCAGTATTGCATGTCAATTCATGCCCACAACATGCCTCAACCAATGTGTCAGAATAGCATTTGTTAATGCCGAAAGGTTTAGCCTTCAAGCGACAATGGAGCCCCATCTATCTAGCTTGTGCATACACGCACACTTATTCCAAGGCTTTGAATGCCATCCGAACTTCTGAAAACGCTAGATACGGTATGCTATCGATACCCTCTTGCGGCCTTCTTTGGGTTTCTCTTGTTCTATCGCATACACATGCACACACACCTACCCTGGTTCTCACACACATGGTCCTATTGAATATTACATGGAAAACTTTAAATGAGAGCATGTGATACCCATTCATCCCTTGTGTTACTGGATCATGCATGATACATCTTAAAAATAGAAGCGATCTCATCTCTCACAGGTACTTCTCTGGCTTCTTTTATCTTTCCATCATATCTCTGCTCGCCTTATCTGCCCTACATAGTAGGCGCGCGTGCACGCGCGCGCGCACACACACACACACACACACACACAATTTTATGTACATTACGAGCTGCTTCATCTCCTTCACAATATGGATCTTGTAGCTCTTACAACTCTCATACTTTCTCATGTTGCCGAGATCCACAACACACAACACACAACACCTCTCTCTCTCTCTCTCTCTCTCTCTCTCTCTCTCTCTCTCTCTCTCTCTCTCTCTCTCTCTCTCTCTCTCTCATGCCCAAAAAGGAAAAAAGAAACTCATGTTACTGTATGGTTTCTTCCAAAATTAATTTCTCACGTACTATCTCGCTCTAGCTAAAGATACAAGATAAATTCTCAACAAAGATCTACCTCCGAGATGGTTTACCAAAAAACAAGACGCGTGAACATACTGGACTGTTGGAATCATCTGTTGGCATTCAAAATAAATGTCCAACTACAATTAAACTTAATCAAACCCACTCTCCCCCCCCCCCCCCCCCCCCCCTTTTTTTTTTCTCTCGTTTCTTGTCTTGTGAGCACGAGTAGTAAGAGAATCCAAAAAATCATTGTAGTCTCTCACTCACCGGATAAGTAACACCGGATCAAATGCAAATGCAAATATGTATTTTTTTGCAACCCGTAGCGTGGGGAAATCATGGGAAGTTTTTTAAGTCGTTTTCAATGTTCAAAATCTCCTTACCAGCTAGAGGTTTAAAGGCTCTCGAGAAGATTTTTTTCGACTATCGTTGTCCTCTTCTTTTCTCTCTCTCTCTCTATATATATTATATATATATATATATATATATATATCAAAATAATTTTTTTTCAAACAAGTGGGCAAGAAAGTGGACACTCTTGCGCTCGTGAAGCCTCTTACCTAATGCAAAAACGGTGACAACGAATACAATTAATACAATTACCTATTAAAAACTAGGAGCGACCTTATAAAAACACTGCAGCGAACTCTGGAAAACGCACCCGAGAGCACGGCTTGGAAGAAGCTGCTTGCACTGGCTGCGTTAATCTCTAGAGCTGCGAGAGGTCTTCTCATGCGCAAGATACAAGCCTAAAAACTCTTACTTGCAAGCTTGAAGCCCTTTATCTACTGCATATATAATACATTCGGCAAACTGTAGCACATACAAGCCTTAAGCCTCTTACTTAAAAACTAAAAACATCTCACGTACATCATCCTTCACACACCAAGCTTACACACACACACACACACACATACACACACAACTACACACACACAAGCTGCTTATATACACACACAGACAACTACACATTCTAGAAGGCTTGGGGTGAGATCAAAACCTGCTTGGAGGAGAACATAAGCCCATTTTTTTGAGTTACTCTCAGAAAACGTGCGTGAGAGCTACACAGTACGAAGAGTGAGACTCATCACACACATAGTGCCACGCAAACGGCGCCTAACACCATTCAAATTTGCGAAAACTAGCGGAAGGTAATTTTCTAACCGTACTCGATTACCGCAAGCTTCAACAACATAGTACACACTTCCGAAAGCGGCCCTCGACACCTCAGGCATGGCGGGAACTTCAATTTGTTGGGGTAAATCCAGTGTGCCTCTTACCTCGATCGGATGCACCAAAGGCATCTAACCACCCATCACTTGTACACACCTTATTTTTTACTAGATAGAAGAATGGGGGGTTCTCTCTCACACATATTGTGGTGTGTTTCTCCACCCACATATTGTGTTCTCTCTCTCTCTCTCTCTCTCTCTCTCTCTCTCTCTCTCTCTCTCTCTCCCTCTCCCTCTTTACACATGCAACGCATTTGCACACTCACAATTCTCCATTACCCTGCAATTATATGATACTTGATAAGATGGCTAGACATGAGATGTAAAGGTTTTTGGATTAATATAGTGGATACAATCATCTAAAGATAGTGCCAAAAGACAAGGATTAAGCCACTTTTATCACTAAATGGGGAGCTTTCATAAAATTGGTTATGCCATTTGTCTCATGTAATACACCAATTATCTTTAAGAGATGTATGATGGAAATGTTCTTGCATAAATTTTAGCAATCTTTGTGGATGGCTTCACCATCTTCTCATGTGAAGATATGACTTGTTATTTTTTAAATGGTTTTCAAAAGGTTAAGAGAGAAGAGAATTCATTTGAATCCCTTCAAATCAATATTTATGTATGGAAGGGACAATTGTTAGGCCACATCATGTCCAAAACTGATGGAGAGATGGTTGAAGACAAGATATGAAGCATCTAGTAGGTTAGAGCACCCATAAATGTGTCTAGATTGAGTTTCTTTTGGGATATATTAATTTTTATCAGAGCTTCATTCATATTTTTGTAGCAAAGTCTCTTTCAATATATGAATCAACCCAAAAAGGTGTTAACTTTGTTTGGTCCCTTGAATGTGAAGCAACCTTTCAATCTTTGAAAGCAGCTATAAGCACGAAGCCATTACTTCACCAACTCAAATGGATGTAAGTTTCCACGTGCATGTTGATGCCTCTAGGATGGTGATAGGTGCTATTTTAGTTAAATTTAAAGGAAGCAAAATGATTATCAAGTAGTCAAAGGTTCAATAAGGTAGAGTAACGATATTCAACTACAGAGAGGGGGGCACTATAAATGGTATTCAATGCTACAAAATTTAAACACCATTTTTTGGGAAAAATATTCCACTTTTATGTAGATCATCATGCTCTACCATATCTAATAATTGAAGTCCTCATCCAGGGAATATTGATGAGATGGATGATGTTCCCCCCTAGAGTTTGACTTTAAGATCTTTCATAAGCCTAGCAAGACTCATTGTGGGATGGAATTTCAATCCAAAAGTACTAAAAACATCTCATCAACCTCATTAAGAGATGACCCAGTAGATGTTGAGTTATTTTAGACTACAATTATTGAAGAACTAGATCCATAATGGTATTTATGAGCATATTATATGTCATTTTCATATCGTATATTGTTATTTATAAGCATATCATATGTCATTATGGCTGCTCAATGGAAATAGTCTTAGACCAGGGAAGTCACTTCATAAATAACACTATTCAGATCATGACTGAGATATTATCCATGAGCATTACAAATCCATGCCATACTATCTAGATGCAGTGGAGGAATTAAGAACAATAAAAATGTCCATAAAGACTATTCTAACTAAGAAAATTTAGAAAGAGCCCCAAATTTAGAAATATAATAGTAGAGCTAATAGTTGTAGTAGAGTAGGCTATTCATACTAATAGTAGAGCCTACCTCAAGCGAGATTCTTTAACTAAGAAAACCTTATTGCTTTTACTTCTCAAGAAATTCCTTCTGAAATTTGGAATGTTTACATACTAGTAAGATTAGTTTGTGGGACCAAAAATTTGGCATCTTGTGCCTAAGTATGTGGGTACATTTATTGGAGTAAATCCCGAAATTGGTGCTATTCTTCTTAAAGAAAAATATCTTTCTCTGAAGTGCCTCTTTTGAACTAAATGGAATCCCTCGAACTTCTTAACTCCATAATTTGATGGATGCTACAATGTGACCGTTCATGGTTGTACATGAATTGAACCTATATCCCTCTATTTAATTTTTTTTTGCACATACAGCTACACATTGCTTCTAATTTGAGTAGCCAAAGGTGAACCTAGACATGAACAAAGCTAACGCTAGTCTACACTTACTAATGCTAGATGAAATTAGACAACGAGCAATGGTAGAGAAAGAGGTGATGCAACAATGGAGGAAGCATTGGCATGATAGCAACTAAAATTGTGTGACTTTCAAAAAGAGGATCTAGTTCTACTATACCAGTCTTAGTTTGGACCCAAGAAACCCAATCTGAAGAATGCATGGTCTGGACCTTATGAGGTCGATTGGGTATTTTTGAATGGCACAATTAGACTAAAAGACTTGTATGATTAGTTCCAAGGTGTTTGTAACGGGTCTAAAATAAACCTATATTATTAAACCTTATATGAACCCTAATACAACTAGCTAATCTATCTAATTTTGAAAGTCAAAACATTGGATTTGTTCTTAATAAGATCTTATTTGAATCAAGAATGTCTGCATCAATTGTGTATAAAGCAGTTATGGATTTCAAGGAAATTCAACCACTTTCAGAGATCCTCGCAAGCAGAGGGAACACACAATGTTTTTCAATTGGGAACATGGCTTAGACACTTGGGGCCAAAGGGCTCCAATTGGACATGCAATGAGCATGGCTCCATAGAAGGTTGTTGATACTAAATCCGATGCAGTAAAAAACGATCATGCTCAGCTCATTGTTAGCAAGACAACTCCAATGGGATTGCATGGATAAATTCTAGAAATATTTGGCAACCTAGGGAGGGGGAAAGCAATGTAGGACCACGACTCCATGCAGTGGATGCATAATCACTTCCAAGACATTGTAGCTTGCCAGTGTGCGGCGGGCTAATAGGTACGTGAAGTACATTGAAAGCACAATCATGCCGCTAGATGTTTTGACTTTCAATGCCAAGGATAGTGGTTACATAAATTGGTAAGCATGTTACCTTTAAGTTTCAATTTTAACTTATTTTTTTGCAATATTTTCTACACTTCCAACTTGAAAAGCAAACACTACTTTGATCGAGTAGAGATTGGCAACAAGATGAAATCTGATAGCTAAGCTTCCTGAGCTTTCTATTTCAATATTGGGTAATCTAAGGATTCTCAAGAAGATGTACACTTTGGAAAGGCTGATTTTCTTTATGAAAGCTCAATAAGGTCGACTCTTTTTTTGCTTTGACATATGTGTGTCACAAGGAGCACCTATTAGCTATAAGCACTCAAGCTGTGTTCTATCTCATCTTTTTGATGAATTTATGTGAAGCAAGGCTTCACTTCATGACATCTTGCATAGAAGTTTCCAAAGTTTGGAATATGCTATTAGCATACGGACTTTGGGAAACTTGGCACCATGTCTATTTGATTTTGTATTGGAGGTTGGTATGACCCAAGCCATGATGGCATACAGGGTATATCTGATAGCTCTAACTTTCTCAATGTACATGACTAAAAACCAGATTCAAGTGATGACCACTCGTCTCAAAGGGGCAACAAGGTTAGTAAATCTCAAGTTATGCTTGTTTTTTTTGCAATCTAACCTTCCATTTCAAAAATATTTTTCTACTATGCAATGCAAAGTGCTTTGCCAGACTTCATGCGAAGCAAGGCTTCTCTTATGTGCCAAGGTACTATCAATTGACTTTAGATCAAGGATAATGGCACACATATTTGGCACTAAGTGGATATAAGCCCATAGTTTGAGTTTAGCAATGACACACTATCCATGTCAGTGTAATCGTGCAAGGCACGTATAGCAGGTGCTCACACGGTTGAGACTGTCATTGAAGCCAAGGGCTTATTATTATTATTTTTTAATATGTATGCATGGTGTACTTGTAAGATGGATGAAAACCACTCCATCATTGTATATGAAGGAGTACGAGCAGAAGTGCGACACGAGAGAGAGTGCGAGAAGAAGAGCATGATGATATGGTGAACTCGCTCTACTGTAATGTGTAGAGCATAGTGAGTTCTTATTAGGTTGTAACAAAAGAATATGTGTACATACCTGGCGGCCTGCCCACTTACTTGGGCGACCACATTGGGCTTTATACCCCAACAACCTCCCACTTAAAGTCCAATGTGGCACTTTAAGTGTCAGAGAAGCTACTATACAAGCTAATATACAAGAGATGTAGAGAAGTGATGTACTACCCTACACCTAACTGCTTGCGAAAATGTCCAAAGCTCTCTGAGGGAAGTCCTTTTGTAAGTAGATCAGCAGGATTTTCTGTGGTGTGAACTTTGACAAGCTGAATTTGCTTATCCTCAATCATTTCCCTGATAAAATGATATTTCACATCCACATGCTTTGTCTTTGAGTGATAAACTGGATTGCGAGCTAATTGTATAGCACTCTAACTATCACAATATAACACAGGCATCTCTTCTTTGATTCCAAAATCTGTTACTAGTCGATTAAGCCAAATTTATTCTTTGCATGCCTTTGATGCTGCAACATATTCAGCCTCTATAGTAGACTGAGTAACACAATCTTGTAATCTAGAACGCCATGATACTGCTCCACCAACCAATGTAAAGACATACCCTGACGTAGACCTTCGGTTGTCTAAGTCACTTGCATAATTTGAGTCTGTAAAACCCTTTACACTTAGCTCCTAACTCCCATAGCATATACGTATACTCTTTGTAGCTTTCAGGTATCTCAATATTCCTTTCACTGCCTCCCAATGTTTCTTGCCTGGGTTTGACATGTATCGACTTACTACTCCCACTGCAAATGCAATGTCTGGGTGAGTAGCAATCATTGCATACATCAAACTAACCACTACAGACGCATATGGAATCTTATCCATTTCAGCCTATTCTTCCTCAGACATGTGACAATCTTGTTTGCTAAGTTTCACATATGGTGGCAGTGGAACACTCAATGCCTTTCCCTTCTCCATATTGAAACGTTGCAAAACCTTGTCAATATACTTGTTTGAGATAACCAAATCAACTTCTTTGATCTGTCTCTCTCAATGCGCATACCAAGAATATGACTTGCCTCACCCATGTCTTTCATGTCAAACGATTTTGCCATCTTTGACTTCAAAGCTGAAATTTCTTCCAAGTGCTTGCCAGCAATCAACATGTCATCCACATACAAAATAAGGATCAGCCAACTGCCATCCTTAGCCTTCTTTTTATATAGACAGTGATCAAACTCACTACGTTTGAGGCCTTGAGAAAGCATAAACTTGTGGAACTTATGGTACCATGCCCTCGGTGATTGTTTTAAGCCATAAAGACTCTTTAACAACTGGCATACCAAATCTTCCTTACCTTTCTCAACAAACCCTTCTGGCTGCTGCATGTAAATTTCCACATCTAAATCACCATGCAAGAACGCTGTCTTGACATCCATTTGGTGCAACTCCAAATCTAATATGGCAACCAATGCAAGAAAGCATCTCAATGTAGTCATCTTGACCACCAGAGAGAAGACTTCATCAAAGTCAATGCCTTGTTATTGCTTAAAGCCCTTGGCAAAAAGCCTTGCTTTGTACTTTGGTTGACTATCATGAGTGGTGATCTTATACCTATAAACCCATTTACAAGGTAGAGCCTTTTTGCCCTGTGGTAATTTAACTAGCTTCCATGTCTGGTTTTTATGCAGAGCTGTCATCTCTGAGTGCATGGCCAATTGCCAATTCCCGGAGTCCTTCATTTGCACTGCTTCCTTGTAACATGAAGTCTCATTGCAATCAGTCAACATGACATAGTTCATAGATGGAATAAACCAATCAGGAGTTCGTGAGGTACGTCCCGATTTACGCAAAATAGGTGGTTGAGGCTCAGCCACAACCTGTGGTTCCACTCTATCCTGTCCTTGCTCCTCTTGAGCACTGACATTTTGTCTTGCACGTGAAGGTCCATCTTCTTGGAAGACAACTCTTCTAATCTCCTCAACCCTCTCTAGTTTAATATGATATTTGGATTCAT
This sequence comes from Adiantum capillus-veneris, assembly GCF_014529385.1. Taxonomy (NCBI): domain Eukaryota; kingdom Viridiplantae; phylum Streptophyta; class Polypodiopsida; order Polypodiales; family Pteridaceae; genus Adiantum; species Adiantum capillus-veneris. Next base: position 77,462,854 of record NC_140959.1, on the reverse strand, counting down.
TAAAGTGAACATCATTGCTACGGCTAACCTTGCTGGATTCGGGATCCCAAAGTCTGCACCCCATCTCACCAGAATTACCATAGCCTAGAAAGATGCACTTTCTACTCTTTGGCTCAAGTTTGTTCCTAAATTCCTTTGGAACATGAGTATATGCCTCATAGCCAAAGACTCTGAGATGCTTGTATGAGGGCATTTTGCCTGACCATACCATCTCTGCCACTGAATCCTTCTACAAAACCTTGCTAGGAGATCTATTTATAAGATGAACAACTGTTGATACAGCTTCAGCCCAAAACCCATTTGGCAGTTGTGCATTAGACAACATACTTCTGACCTTCTCTTGTATGGTCCTATTCATCCTCTCAGCAACACCATTTTGAGGAGGATTGTAAGGAGCAGTAAGTTCACGTTTTATACCTTTTGACTCACAAAAGTCCTGAAAGGCCTTTGAAACATACTCTCCACCATTGTCAGTGCGTAAGCATTTAAGCTTCTTGCCACTCTGATTCTCCACAAGTGTCACAAACGTTTTGAAAACAGTAAACGCTTCATCCTTGTGCTTGAGAAAGTAAACCCATACTTTCCTCGAGTAATCATATATAAATGTCATAAAGTAAGAAGCTCCCCCTAGAGATAGGTTAGGCATAGGTCCACACAAATCACTATGAACAAGTGCCAACTGTGTATCTCTTCTACTGCTTCTATGCTTATGTGGCTGCTGTGTTTGCTTACCATATAGACAATGTTCACAGAATTCAAAATCATTAAATGAAAAGCCAGGAAAATAACTAGAACGAGACAAGATTTCCATTCCCTTCTTGGACATATGTCCTAACCGGCTATGCCACAAAGAAACGTTCGGCTTCTCGGTTACATTGATTAAATTTTTAGAGACATTTGATACATAAATCATGTAAAGTCCTCTAGAATTTACTCCATGTGCTATTGTCATAGAACCCTTGGATATCTTCCACATGTTCTGTTCAAAAGTGGTGACGTAGCCAGCATCATCAAGTAAACCTGTGCTGATCAAGCTCTTTGTAATTGCGGGAACATGTCTCACATTTTTCAGTGTGAAAGAAGAGCCATTCTGAAACTTCAATTGAACATCTCCAACACCTTCTTTAAGATCTCACATGTCTACCCATTGCCTAGCCGAACATGATCTTTAGTGGTCACATAAGAGGTAAACCACTCCTTGTTTGGAGACACATGAAGTGATGCCCCTGAGTCTATAATCCAGTCACTCTGTGCATTTCCATCAGATTCTGTAAGAAGAGCTGAGTCCATTGTATTCTTCAAGAAGTAGATGTCTCCTGACACTAGACTATAATCCTCTGCAACAGTGTTTGTCACATTTATTTCTTGAATCTTCACTGAGGACTTGTTCTTCTCACCATGGTCTTCAGATTTCTCTTCGCCTTTTTCTACTTTCCATTCTCTGCAGTCTCTTTTCATGTGACCCTTCTTGCCACAGTGGTAGCATTCTATGTCACTCTTGCCTTTAGCACTGCGGGACTTGCTACGAGACTGATTCCTCTTTCCACCTTTGTCCTTTTCTTTGGTCCTTCCCCTGACAACTAAGGCTATTCCTTTGCCTTTGTCCATTGTCTTTCTGTTGGTTTCTTCAGTAAGCACACTGCCTTCTACACCTTCTATGGTCAAACCATCTGGAGGTGCAGATTACTCAAAGCTGTGCAAAAAGTGTCCCAACTTTTCGGCAATGTGATCAACAGGAACATAGCTCTAACAGGTTCATCAAACTTGACACCTTGAGCTGACAACTGACTGTAGATGGTGTTGAATTCATTCAGATGATTGGACATAGGTGTCCCTTCTTTCATCTTCAAGTCAACAAGCTTCTTAAGCCAGTATACCTATGAAGCTGCACTCTGCTTCTCATAAAGATCACTCAACTTTGTCCATGCTTCATAAGCCGACATATCGTCTGCTACATTGAAGTAAACGCTTTCTGCCAAAGTCAGCATAATGGTAGAAAGTGCCAATTCATCCATTTCGCTCCATTCATCTTCGTCCATATCTACTGGTTTTATCCCCTTGAGATTTATAGGTTTTATCTACTTCTTTTGTACCAACACATGCCAAATCTGCTTCTTCCACAATGGGAAATTGGTTGCATCCAGCTTCTTGATATTGTAAAGAGCAGTGTCCTGTGATCTAGCCATAGCTACGCTTCACAGTAGTTTACTTTCTTGGGAAAAATTCGGCAGAGTTTCCCCTGTAAATTGACCTCTGAACCAGTATCAACCTGTCAAATGAACCAAGAAAGCTTCAGATTCTACAGAAATTTTGGTAGAGTCTCCTTTGTAAAATGGCTCTGGTGTACTCAAAAAACATACCAAAAAGAGCTCAAAAAACATTGTCTCTCTAACACAGTAAGCTGCGGGTAAACCTGCCCTGCACCTATACTGGCTCTCACTGTCCTGTAAGCATAGACTGCAACAATGCCTCAACGGCAATAAAGCAAAGATGCAATCCCAACTGTCTAACTCACAGTCAATACATCCTAGCTGCCTATCAAAGGATGCTCGAGGGATCGCTCCAAGACCTGTATCACCGAAAGGATCTCAACATTCGAGAATCCCCCAACTCAATAAAAACTCACTCGACCCTCAACAAAGGCTGCAGTAAATCTGACAATACATAGACTTCCCACAAAGTCATACATCCACAAATTTCCCACTGTATGATGTAACCGCTGCGGTGGTTGTTTGCTGCGTGACTCACATCATAATTTGAGCTCTACACATCCATATGTTAAAACTGGCTTGGACTACCTACCATCACTTGGCCTGTCCGTCTCAGATCCGCGACTCACTCCTACTTTGAATAGCCATATCTTTTGCTTTGTAGCTTGTTTGATGAGCTGTCTAGACCTGCTCCTTGAACACTTCAGGATCTACATCCTCAAGCCAAAAACAACACCTTGAACATTCTTCACCTACCACTCTGCCAGGCCCTTTTTGGTGCACTTTAGGTCTATAAATCCACATAAAGCATACATATCTGTTGCTTCTTGTCTACCCAGGCTCTATGTAGCTACTTCATCTTTGCACCTTGCACTTACCAACATCTCTACCTCTGCATAACACTCCTTTCTGTACGGACCAACTTTGCGGGTACCATCATTTCCCACCACTCTGTTGAACATTTATGTTCAACCAGAAGCAGTCTTAATTAAACTTGAACCGTGCATCATTATGCTAACCCTCAAACAAGGTGAGAAAAGCATGACCATATATACAATATGTACAAAACCGTATGGCCATCACATTTAATCCTGTCTAGGTAGGTTGCCCAATCCTCCTAGCTATAATTTGGCTCACATCTGGTACTAGACTCATGTCAAAGTATAGCTTAAGCTGCAACCCATTCACCCGGTTTCTAAGTAGCTTACCATTAGTGCGCACCAACTGATAGGTCTTGTTTGGGGAAGCCTTTTGCACTTTGTATGGACCTGTCCACTTTTTTTTTAAAACTTATTTAGGAGGTAAAGTCAAAGTAACTCTCATACTTCATGACCAAATCCCCTTCTTCTATCTTCTTGTCTGGCAAGCTCTGGTTTCATTTTGCAATCCACTTCTATCACTGCATCGTATAGTAGTCTGCTGCTACTTCTTGATCCATCCACCAGGTCTCAAGGTTGGTAATTTGATCTTGTAACAACTATTGTTGTGTGGCATCGATCACCATGTTCCCTTCAAAGCCCTAACTATGTGTGCACCGATAACACTGCTTCTTTTCCATACACCAATATGAACGGAGTGAAATTAATGGCTACTTTGTATGAGGTCCTATACACCCATAAGCATTTATCAAGATTCACTTCCCATTCTGCTTCCTGCTTGTAAACATATTTACTTAGCATTTTCACAATTTGTCCATTTGCACTCTCCACCAAACCATTGCATTGAGGATGGTATGGCGAGGAAAACCAGTGTTGGATGCCCAATTTCTCCACCAAAGCTTTCATCAGTTTGCTTCTAAAGCCTTGCACCCCTATCAAAAATGTGTACCCATGGTACCCCAAAACGTCAGCAAAGGTTATCAAAGACAAATTGAGACACCACAGTAGAATTCACCTCTTTCATGGCCTTTGCCTCTAATAGTCGGAAATGACATGCCCTGTGGGGTGGCCTCTACACCACACATAGCATGAAATCCCCAAGCGTCATCTCAGGGGGGTAGCACCTAAGGTATGTTATCCTATAACTCTAAAGGGGCACCACCTAGCATACACGGCGCGCTAGGACGTGTATCATAGCCTCAGACTTGTCACTCTAGCACAATACACCCAAACCACGTTCTTCTGAATCTTGACAGAGAGAGAGAGAGAGAGAGAGAGAGAGAGAGAGAGAGAGAGAGAGAGAGAGAGAGAGAGAGAGAGAGAGAGAGAGAGAGAGAGAGAGAGAGTACCCTTTTCTTATCATTCCATACTATGAGAAATCCCAAAGGGATACACAGCCAGGCCCAATAGCCTGCATAGAGAAGAAACTACCATCCACGGGGTGGATGGTTACACTCGACTTCTATCACATGCTACAACCCAAGTACACAGGTCTTAATGGCAAAGAGGTCCTTCAATTGATGTAGTCTGCAGCAAGGTTACAAGCTATTTGGAGCTCCAAGATGGGGCTTAGGCTAATCAAAAGATTTCTTATGAGCTAGATGTGTGTCTAAACCCATATTTCCATGGTGCTAACATCAAGTACTCCTAATTCTATGTGCTTAGAGTACCAAACTTCCAAAAGAACTACCAATTTTCTATCATGCTTGTGTAGGGTGTGCATATTGTTATGATTATAGTGATAATGTGCTTCATAGCATTGGCGTTCTCCTCTTTGTCTTCTTTTAAATGGAGAGCTCACCCTCCTTATATAGGATTTTGGGAGTGGTAACCTCTCTTATTGGTGGGGTGAGAGAGAGAGTGTGTGCATGTGATTGTGGGACCTGGTCCAGTGGAGCCTCTTCTTATTCTATTGAGTAGGAGAGAGAAGGCGAATAGAGTAGAGAGAGAGGGAAGGAGTGGGGTAGGGATAGCCATGGCTACACTTAGGGTAACTTGGTTTAGGGCTTTTTACAAGGGTGTTGCTGATGGTAGAAGAGGGATGGAGTATGCTTTTGCCGTCGCAGGTGTTTTGACAATGCCAAGATGCCACGCATTCCTCACTTTCGGGGCTCGGCCGGGGCATGCTTTCGGCGTCAACCTTCGATTTGTTGTTGCTTTAGCGTGCTTTTGGTTTTCTTTCTCCTTTTGTCGATGGTGTGGCATTCGTTTCCTTCTTTGCTTTATGTGTTTGTGCATATGTTCTTATGCATGCGTGTATGTACGTGTTGTGTGTGTGCAAAGCATGTGGGTGTGTGTGTTTATAGTATATGGGTGAGAGAGACCGAGGGAGTGTGTGTGGGTATGTATATGGGGTTGTGTGTGTGTGTGTGAGTGAGTGTGTGTTGGAAAGTATGTGTGTGGGAACGAGAGTGAATGAGAGAGATTTTTTATTATTTTTACTTGCTGGCTTGCCAACCATACAGAGAACGAGAGAGGGTGTGAGTGAAGCGGGTGAGGGGAGAGAGGGAGGGAGAGGGAGAGGGTGAGGGAGAGGCAGTGTATGTGTGTGTGTGTGAATAATGAAAGAGAGAGAGAGAGAGAGAGAGAGAGAGAGAGAGAGAGAGAGAGAGAGAAACTGTTTTGCTGCACGTGACTCAGGAAAGGAGAGAGAGAGCGGGAGTCTGAATGAGGCCGAGAGGGAGACACTAAGTGAGAGATGGGGAGAGAGGGAGGAAGTGTGAGTGTGAGTTTGTGTGTGTGTATGTGGTGGGGGTTGAGAGAGAGAGAGAGAGAGAGAGAGAGAGAGAGAGAGAGAGAGAGAGAGAGAGAGAGAGAGAGAGCGACTGTTTTGTTGCACGTGACTCAGGAAAGGAGAGAGAGAGCGGGAGTCTAAACGAGACCGAGAGGGAACATTGAGTGAGATATGGGGAGAGAGGGAGGGAGAGTGTGAGTGTGAGTGTGAGTTTGTGTGTGTGTATGTGGTTGTGTGTGGTGGGGGTTGAGAGAGAGAGAGAGAGAGAGAGAGAGAGAGAGAGAGAGAGAGAGTGGGTGAGGAGGGTGAGGATGCATGTGGGGGAGGGTGGGGAGAGAGAGGCAGAGCCTATGCTTCTTCGCTCATGCATGACGGGCCTCACTGGGCTGACGAGAGAGAGAGAGAGAGAGAGAGAGAGAGAGAGAGAGAGAGAGAGAGAGAGAGAGAGAGAGAGAGAGAGAGAGAGAGAGAGAGAGAGAGAGAGAGAGAGAGGGAGACCATTTGCACCCTGCACGGGATGGTGACGAACAAGGGAGAGAGAGAGTTTCGGCTTGCAGTGATAATGGAGGAGAGAGAGTTTATTGCCAAGCAGGGGGCGACCCACTGTGGGCATGCTAGTCAAGGAGGGAGGTGGCGGCAGCAGCATGCAGAAAAAAAGAAAAAACGTTTTTCTGTTGTTTTTTTAGTAAGCTCCCCCCCCCCTCTCGAGTGCGGTTGGTTCCCGCGGCTGTGGTGGCTTGTCAAAGCCGGCCATCATCAGTCTTCGGGTGAGCTAGAGGGCAGTGCAGCTAACCCCGTGTCATTAGCCCTCCCCTAAAGGTTAGGGGCATTTCTGCATCTAACTCATTGTTTTGGTCGTAGTCATTGGAGGTGGAGGTTGATGGCGTATCCTCATCGGGAATGTCGATAGGTGGAGTTTGACCAAATTGTAGAAAATAAGGTTTTAGCCACCATCCATTGACTCTTGTCTTATGAAACATACCATCAGCTTCCATGAGCTGGTAACTCCCATTGGCATATTTCTTCTTGATAATGTAGAGAAGGAACTTCTTATCCTTGCATGTGTCGAAGCAATTGTCATAGCAGAGCACCAACATGCCCTTCTTTAAATCTTTGTGCCGGAGATGTTGATTGAAACTAATCCGTCTGTGCTGTGCCTGTGCCACATAATGATTGATTGCCTCCTCTTTGTCCAACTGTAGTCGTTCCAAGTCAAGGATGTGATCTTTCAAATGCATGTTGGGTTGTTGAAGCTGGCTTGCCATTATTCTAAGACTTGCTAGTTGCATCTCAATAGGTAAGATGGCCTCTTTACCAAATACCAAATGATATAGGGTGAACCCCAAAGATGTTCGGAATGAGGTTCGGTAGGCCCACAAAGCAGGGAGTAGATACTTATCCCAATCCCTAGGATGATTGTTAACCTGCTCAGTGATAATTTTACAAATCATTCCATTCACTTTCTCAACTAGGCCATTACATTGAGGGTAATATGGTGTGGAGTGCCTCCTTGTAATGCCTACTTTTTGCATTAACTCCCCTACCAAGTCTGCCCTGAAACCTAGTCCTGCATCAGAGATGATTGCTAGTGGTGTGCCAAACCTGCAACAGATGTTCTCATAGACAAACTTGGCTACCTCTACAGATGTGATCCTAGTTGTGGCTGTAGCTTTTGCCCATCTAGTGAGATAGTCGACTCCCATGATGATGTAGAACTTCCTTGAGTTGGCCCTAGGCAATGGTCCTATGGCATCTATACCCCATTTTTCAAATGGTCCATATGAAAGGATAGGTGTATGTGGTTCAAGCATGAGTGACTTGGTTCTGGCACTTTGACACAACTTACATGTCTTACACCAGTGGTGTACATCATGATTGAGGCTAGGCCATACAAAACCAGCCTGCAAGATTGTTTTGCTTGTCATATCTAAGGCAAAGTGACCACCACAAACACTATCATGACAGCTGGCAATTATCCCAATAATTTCATTAGAGAGAGGGACCTTCTTGAGTACTTGGTCCTTACCCTTACAATATAGACCCTCATTGATAAGTCAATACCTTGTGGCCTTCCTAGTGAGCCATTGCTTTTGCCCTTTTGTCAGATCTGGTGGACATTCCCCTGTTTCCAAGAAATGCATTATGTCGAGTAAGATGTCACTACCTTGAAATAGAGGGAGCTTTAGCTTTGTAGCCCCAACTACCATTTCCTGCAATCATTCACTTGCTAAGGTGTCGGCTTCATGGTTTTGAGCCCTTAGAATGTGGTGTAATTGAACTGCTTCAAACTTACCCAACAAAGTTTTTACACAATTTAAGTGAGTCCTCAAGCTAGGATTCTTACATGTCCATGCTCCATTTACTTGCCTTACCAAAAGTAGAGCATCCCCAAATACATTAAGAAGTTTTACCCCTTGTGAGATGCACCATTTTAATCCCTTTTTTAGTGCTACATACTCAGCTTCATTGTTAGAATGTGATTTTAACAAATGGACAAGCAAAAATACCTTGATACCTTTGTCATCAAAGACCACTATGCCTGCAATTGCTTTGTCGGATGCTCGCTTGTAGTCTCCATCAAAGTGGAGAGAGTGTGATCTTTCTATCACCGGTGGCTCTGGAAGTGGTTGAATTCCCTCCCCTCTAGATTGCTTTATGTTTTTCTCAAAGTGTTGGTAGGTCATGAGTCCCCCCAAGCTTGCCCTTGTCATGCTTTCCACCTGTACCATGTAGTCGAACTCTTGCAGAGAAACTAGCCATCTAATAATTCTAGTAGAAACATTCATGTGTTGTACCACATATGGAAACATTTCGTCCATGGTTAAGATTACAAATTGCCTAGGCAAAAAATATGATTGAAACTTTGTAGTTGCAAATCTAAGAGCTAGGACTAAGTGTTCCGCATGGGTGAAACCTTTCTCTACCGTTGTCATCATGCGGCTGGAGAAGTAGATTGGCCTCATGAAAGATGTCATTGCATCATTCTGAGGTGGTACTGCCCCCAAGGAGTTAACACCCACACTTGAGGTGACATAGAACCTTTCTCTCCACTTAGGTGGTGAGATGGTTGATAGGGTGGCTAAGACCTCCTTTACCTTGTTGTATTGATGCTCACTCTCTTTGTCCCATGTGAAAGTCAATTGTTGTGTGAGCTGTTGGAGTGGTAGAACAAGCTATGATAGTAGATATATGAATCTACTCAAGTACCTCACCTTCTGTAGAAAAGAGACTAGTTGACGTGTGGTTGTTGGTGAAGGTAGTGCGATGAGTGCGGACACCTTACTTGGATCATCATTGATACCTTCAACTGAAATTTCATGGCCTAAGAGAATGACTCTACTTTCCCCAATGTGGCACTTGTCTACAATTAACTGCCCTCCTAGGCTTTGCAGTCTTGCTAAACCCTCAGTCACTTTTTCTAAGTGTGAGATGCGAGGGCTATATATACAAAAATCATCAATGAACACTCTTATAGATGTTCCAAATAACGGTTGAAAGACATATGTGACATATCTTTGTAATGTGGCAGGTGCATTTGTGAGACCAAATGATATAACTCTATAAGAAAAACAACCCTATGGTGTAATGAAAGTGGTTTTTAGTTGATCTTGAAAGGCTATGCGTATTTGAAAATAGCAAGAATGCCCATCACACATTGTGTAGCATTCAAAACCAGATACTTTATTTAGAATTCATCCAAGAAAAGGAGAGGGAAATGGTCCCTCTTTGTGGCTGTCGACGCAGACCCTCCACTTACCATTCTTCTTAGGCGTCACCACTACGGGTGACACCCACTTTGAGTTTTCCACAGGGTAAATGAACCCTACTTGCAGTAGTTTCCTTACCTCGACAAGGAGTGCCTTTTCTTGTATGACCCCCCAGTCGTTGTAGTTTCTGCACAACTGGCTTTACCCCTTCCTTCAACTTAATGTGATGCTCCACCGCTGTAATACCTGTGATTCTTTCATAGTTGTCAATGAAAAGGTCAGTGAATCCCATCAACATTTGCAAAAATTTATCCTTCTCTCCACTTGTTAATTCCATAGACAACATAATTTTCAACCTACCCTCTCCTAGGCCAGGTGATTTATTTTCCTCTTTGTTGCTTTGACCTTCTGGTGATGGGTCACCAGTCGTGCTTGCCCTTTGTAGATCCTTCACGATAATGCCCATCACATTGATGGAATTGTCGCTCTCATCGGTGGAAATGGTCTCCTCCTCAAAAGTGGAAGACTCACTAGTGGTTTCATCTGCTGATGTTTGTCCATTTATTTTTGCTTGCCGGTCCTCATGTCGTAGTAGATTGTTTCCCCCTTCTTACTAGTCATGCGTAGAAGACCAGTGCCCCAGTCCTGCTTTGCCTTCATGGCCATCAACCATGGCCTTCCCAAGATCAATGGATAGCCCTGCCCCTTAGTTGGAATCACAAAAATATCCACTTCTACTTCAGTGTTGAAGGATTTTACCTTCACGGCACTTACTACGCCCGCACATTTCACCTTTGCGTTGTTTGTCATCTTTGCCTTACATGGAGAAGACCGGTCAACCTTGAGCCCTAGACAAAGCATCATAGCTTCACTCATCACACAGATTTGTGCGCCACCATCAATGTAGGTGTTTCCAACCCTCTTACCCTTTATGTTGACATCGACGACGATTGGAAGGATGTCAACCATGTTGCAACTTGAAATCGCTACAGCTACCTTTGCTTTGGAGCGCCTTGTACTTACCATTTTAGACCATTTCCGCCTTACCTTTGGTGCGAGATGTAGCAGCTGTGGCCATGTAATCTTTGGTCCTTGCTCTACCACATCCAATGTGAGGTCATAGGGCCTAGAACTCTCTCCTGATTGAAAGTCGGTGATTCCTATTTTTTGTCGTGGCCTTGGCGGCCTTTTGCCAGTCTCTCCCTTCCTGCTTCTCTCATCATCAGCTTGTGTAGTTTTCTCCCTCCTAGCTCTCTTTACAGTCATGGTTTAAAATGGTTCTACAAAGGTTGCCTTTGCTAAGCTTACCCTTGCCTTTCTCGTTTACTCTAGTTGGATCCACTACTACAACCTTTCCCTTCTCCTCTAAGATTATGATGTTTACAGTGCGATCAAGTGGTGGTGCTGGTGGAAAAGGTGGAATGGTGGCTTGTAGTGGTGCCTGGGGTGGACGTAGAATTTGTGTTGGTGGGGCTCGTGCTCGGGGTGGAGGTGCTCTATCTCTAGGGGGTGACAATTGGTTTCTCCTACCTCCTCTATTATAGGGTTAGCATGGTTGAGGATAGTAATACATATCGTGACCATCTTCTCCACAATTGTAGCAAAATGATACTCCTTGTTTGGTCATCGTGCCCTTCCTAGGTCCTGATCTCTCTCCTAACTCCTTCCTTTTTGTATCAAGTGGATAAAAACATTCTACATTTGATCAGTAATGTGGGTCAACATATCTTGTTGGTCATTTCTTACCCCAGGAGCCAGTGGAGGTGGAGGTGGAGTGGTGGTTGTCAGGGTTGGCGGTTGATGCGATGTTCTTGCTTTTATTGACTCGGTTTCTTTGGCTTTCATCCACAGCTTCTTGTCCTTAAGTCAAGCATTCTACATGGCTAGCTCATACGTAGCCGGGAACCTACCCTTCACCTTCTCCTTGAGCGGCGGCCATAAGCCATGCGTGAACCGGTCCTTTTTGAGGAAATCAGCTTCTAATCTTGCCAGTGACTCAACCCACCGTTCCCACAAATCCACGAACTTGGACTCATAGATGGCATACTCTACAAGACCCTCCTGCTTCAAGTCTTTAAACTTGTCCCACAACTACCTCCCCCAAAACGACTCTTAAAAGGAATTTTTAGGAGCTCCCAATTATCCTTAGTTGCTTGTGGGAGTGTGTTGTACCAGGACCTAGATTCTAGCTTCATGAGATGCTTAAAGATTATAACCCGGGACTCATCTGTGTCTTTGTTGCTTACTACACATGCTATTTCAAAGTCATCTAAGAAATCTGCTACCAAATCCTCCCCCTTCTTTCCTTTAAATGTTGGAAATGCTCCACTTGCCATGATTAATGAGAGAGAGAGAGAGCTAGAAAGATACACTGCTTAGCTTACAACCGAAATATTTTTTTTTTCTCACAAGAAGGCATGTATACCCTTTCTATACTAGAACATATATTAAAATCTCAAATGGTACATTGCCTTGTACCAAAGGTAGGAAAATGGATGATCTGATGCCAGAACCTCAAAGAAGCGCTCCCCTCCCAGCATAATGTTGATGATGTACTGGTAGCGAGCCTTCCAATCCAGTATTACCTTGATTGATCGTACTCATATTGGAATGTGTGATCTGCCTTGAGGTAGGTTGTACTGACTCATGTGAAGCTTAGAGGTACTTAGTCGTTGTCAAAACTTGTGGGAGAGAGTGGTCTCCTTTTCTAAAACAAACTTAGTAGATCACTAGTATCTCTAGTGAGAGCGTGAGATTGTGCTTCCGTTATTTGTGTTGTAGCATCAGGTGCGACTGGAAACTGACTGTGATAATTACCTCGATGACTTGAGTTACTCGATTCTTGAAGTAGAATAGTGTCGACTCTCTACTGTGCAGAGCTCCCTCCATCTTGTTGTTGCGGGTTGGTCGTAGGTTGCGGACATGGTCTTGTCCTTCTCCTTCTTCTCCTTGGCACAAGGGCTATGTATATCCACTAAGTTTGACATGCTGGTTGTCTTTACCACTGCAAATCTATCACCGTTACACCTAGCACTCGAGAATCAATGGAGATGCGAAGTTCGTCCAGCTGTGCTTGGAGCTCTTCTTCTTCTGTTGTCCAGTTAGCAAACCCTGCTAACCGTTCATCCATCTATAAAAGGTTAGGGTTTTTAGTCTTGTAAACTGAAGGATTTCATGAAAGGATCCTCCGTGGGTATGCCAAGAAAATGATAGTCGGAAATGACGTGCCAGGTGGGATGGCCTCTACACCACACACAGCTTGAAATCCCCAAGCATCATTTCAGGGGGGTAGCACCTAAGGTGTGTTATCCTTATAACTCTAAAGGGGGGTAGCACCTAAGGTGTGTTATCCCCCCCCCTCGAGTGGGTTTGGTTCTTGTGGCCGCGGCGGCTTGTCAAAGCCGGCCATCATCAGTCTCCGGGTGAGCTAGAGGGCGGTGTGGCTAATGCCATGTCACCTCTACCCACCTAGTAAGGTAGTGAATGGCTACCACAATGTACTTCTTCCCGCTTGATGAATTTAGGAGTGGACCGATGGCGTTAAAATCCCATTTTCCAAAAGAATTTTGGGCCAGGATAGTCCCTTGTGATTCTGCTATTAACCTTCTTTCTCGCATCATCTGACATTCATGACAGGTTTTACACCAATAGTGCACATCTCGCACCACTGAAGGCCACCAGAAAACGGCTCGTAGAACTCAAAATAGAACTTAGTCTTTACCTTGATGTCCAAACTCTTCATGGCACTACTACAAAACCATCCTGACCTCCTCTTTGTACAACACTCTTTGCAACACTTCATCCCGTCCATAAACCATCAGATCCCCGCCTATCGAGGTAAACTTACGAGATTTTTGCACCATTCTTTTCTTTTCTAACTTGGACAAATCTTCTGAACATTGACTCGTGCCTAGGAAGTCTTCAATCTCCCACAAGGTTTCCCGACCCGCATAAATGGTGTTGGGTTTCAGGCCCGTGGTTGGTTATGGCCGACGGGCGGGCGATCGCCCACTTATTATTTGGTTCATAAAGATAATAAGGAGTGTGACAACTATTCTCTCACAAGCTCCACTAACACAGTGTGTCTACTGTTCTTCTTCCCCTTCCCTCTCTCTTGCACTCTCCGTCCCAACTCCATCAATTGGTATCAGAGGTCAGGGCAACCAACCCCGAGCCCCGGCATCTCTCGTTCCCTACTCGCATGTGCTCAAACTCTTGAAAAGGAGGAGCATTCAATATGCTACATATGGAATCGATTCGAAGATTGGGAGCTTGAGGTAGTGCTAAGCTAAGGCTTGCAAGGAGAGCTCTACAAATAGGATCAAAGCAAAGACTTGAAGGCTCAGAAGCAAAGCCAAGGCAACAAAGCCGGATTGAGTCGGCAGCAGAGCAGGCAGTCGTGAACAGGAGCTTGCAGTAGTAGATCAAAAATTGAAGAAATAGAAGGAGTGCAGATTTGGTCCCAGGCTTGAGATCCTATGAGCAATTGGAATTGAAAATCAAACATAGGTACAAAGCGGTATCCAGTGGGTAGTGCTTCAGGTGGAACAATGAGTGCAAGAAACAAACCAGATTTCTAGGCTTGTGAGCAGAGAAGAAGAGGGCTTGGCTTGGCTGAGCTTGGCAAACTTGGGGCCTAACAGTCAGCGTGCACTGTGTTTGAAAAATAGTGTTAAGGGGCAAACCAAGCACAATCTCTCTCTCTCTCTGTCTCTCTCTCTCTCTCACACACACACACACACAGACACACACACACACACACACACACACACACACTCGTCTGCTCTGGCTCGTCAAGTCCTGCAGAATTCAACAGAGAACCGACAGAGAATTTTTTTTTACAATTTTTTAAAAAGCCCACACACACTTTAGTGTGTGCAAGGGCTTGCCCCCACCGAGCGTGTGGCAAACCCTTCCCCCCTTATCCATTTGACCCTGATTCTCCAACTCCTCACACCGAGCTTAAGTAGAGAGACCAACCCTCGGCCATCTTAAAACGGACCTGTAAAGGAGGCAGAGTAGATGAGACCTCGAGTTTGAGAGATAGAGTTTTGTGTGTGTGTGTGTGTGTGAGAGAGAGAGAGAGATAGAGAGAGAGCTCCGACCCCGACACCAGCACCACCTCCTTGACATCAACGACTTACCGCTTTGCATCGGCACATCGGTTTTTGACACTGATTCTTGTAATTCAACATTAGCTTGATTTTACTTCTTGTTGTGGAGAATTTTCGACATTTCACCTCGACACTGCGCATTTCCGTGTACGGGCACTTTCTTGCAGACGATTGTGCTTGCCACACGCACTGTGAGGTGCCTCTACCATAGAGGAGTGATACCCGACATTCGTACCGAGTGCACCGATCGCGCTTACGGTATGGTTTTTGGCTATGACACATTTGGCGGCTATTCCACTAGTGCATTCTTGCTCGACAATGAAAATCGCCACATGGCGACACTGATATGCAGGTTACATGGGGATTTTTTGTTGGTTTACACACAAACTCTCCAGGTTTTCAGACACAGTGCTTTCACATGCAATATGACAGTCGTTTTGACAGTAGTTTCTCTGCAGAAAGATGCGTTGACAGATGCATTTTTATGTGAGCACACCTAGTGCTACTGAGCTCTTTTGAGAGCAGATATCCTCATAGGGATCACTTTTATTGCATGCAATAGTTCTTGGTGCTTGTTTGAGTATGTTTACGCATCTACATTAAGTTGTGGACCCTGCCCATTGTACTACGTGTGGAGCCATTTTTTGGCTAGTTTTGGTAGTTTTTCCTGGCCGTTTTTTTATACTTAGACTGGAAGAGCCTTTTTTGAGACTATGTCTAGTCCATTTGTGTCTGCATTAGCCTTTGGAGGGTCGATAATGTGAGGTTTTCTTTGAGCTGGTATTCTTGAATGTCGAGATACCTTTGGTGATACAGGTGGCTAGAGTTCCCCTTTATAGTACCCTTGCCATAGGACATGCATCTAGACGGTTTTTTGTGCTTTTGACGTGGAGTTGGTGGTCACACAACAGTGGTTTTGTGTAGTATATGCGAGTGATTGTTCTTTTGAGTAGTTTATGCATTTTTGAGTTGAGTTTTGACTTCTCATACAAAGGAGACTCTGTCAAAATTTTTCCGCGAGTGCATCTTATGCGTTCTTGGCAGTTCTAGCTGTTCTTACACAGTGATTGCACTAAATTTTGGTTTGAGTTTCACTCCTATTCTAGGGGAAACTCTGCTAAAATTGTCCCAGAAAATTTACCATAAAGTTTCTGGCTACATTCTCTTAATCACGGCTATGAGTAGTGCTTCTGAAAGAGAAGAGTATTACATCAAAAAGTTTATGGCTCAAACTTTGTCATTTGGTGGCAGCATATGCAAGATGTTTTGATCAACAAAGGGTTGATCGCACCCTTGCATGAAAGAAGAGAAAACATCTACACTAATGATGAGTGGGATGACTTGAATGAGCATGCTATGGCAACCATTCGCTTTCACCTTGGTGAACCCATTTACTTTACCATAATAAATAAGACCAACGCCAAAGATTTGTGGGATGCTCTATGTCAGGCTTGGGATGGCAACAACACCTTGAGGAAGGTTTTCTTGATAAAGAAATTAATGCGCATGAACATGAAAAAAGGCAGTAATGTTAGTTCTCATTTGAATGAGTTCAATAACATGTTTTTACAGCTTACTTCAAAAGCCCTCAATTTTGATGATGAAATGAAGGCTATTTTTTTTCTATGGTCGCTACGATTGTCATGGGATACTTTCAACACAGCCATAAGTAATTCTCCACTAAATGGCAAGCTAGATTTTAGTAGTGTTGTTGGTGTGTTGCTCATTGAGGAGATTCGACATCAATCTCTTGATGCAAGTGGGCATGGTGATGCATATGTGGCTAGTGGAAATCATGACAAAAGGGAAGTTCAAAGGCAACGTGGTAGTAGTTGCGATTGTTCACAAGATCGCAGGCAAGGTCATAGCAAGAGTCACGGCAAAGACATGCAAAATGTAGAGTGTTACTACTGCCATAAAAAGGGACACTTGAAGAAAGATTGCCGCACAATGCAGCGTGATAAGGGCAAAGAGAAAGCAAATGTTGACAAACCTAAAATCAATGTGATAATTGAAGAGCTTAATGTGGTTGAGTCTCTAGCCATTGAAAAAGTTGCTGAAGTATCAAATGATATGTTGATCTTCACATCAGATTTGGGTCCTGATGCATTGTTAGATCATGATGAGTGTTATGCACAAAATTGGATTGTGGACTCAGGTGCTAGCTTTCATGTGATTCCTCACAAGGAGTGGTTTTCTACGTACACTGCCACGCATGACACAATGAGGCTAGGAAATTCTTATGATCTTGATATATGCGGTGTAGGCAACATGAAGTTTTTTATGCGTAACGGCAGTGAGTTTATGCTGCATAATGTCAGACATGGATCCAAATTGACAAAGAGTTTGATGTCAGTTGGACAACTAGATGATTTGGGTTACACTACTATATTTGCTCATGGTTCTTGGATCATCAAGAAGGGAAATTTGGTCATGCTTAAAGGCCAGAAGTCTGGCTCATTGTTCTCACATTATTTCTCTTTTGTGAAAAAGAATTCTATTTGTGTAGCCAAGCTACCTTCACAAAGTTGTGGCATAGTTGATTGCAACATATGAGTCAAAAGGGAATGAAAGTCTTGCAGTGTTCTGGTTATATTCCTGTGTTAGAGTACTCTAACTTCTCTCTATGTGAGCATTGCATCTATGGAAAACAGACTAGGTTGACATCAACGTCTTTGGACAAAGAGTTAGGGAGTCTTCTAGATTTCATACATAGCGACTTGCACGGACCGATGCCAATCAAGTCTCTAGGGGGAGCATTATACTTCCTAGCATTCATAGACGACTCTACTAGAAAGGTTTGGATTTACCTCTTGAATCAGAAGAGTGACGTCTTTAGTGTCTTCTAGAAGTTCTTAGTATTGGTCAAGAACCAATCGGTTAGAAAGCTTAAAGCTTTGTGCACTGACAGTGGAGGCGAGTACATCTCCTCCAAGTTCTAGGACTTTTGTAGAAAAGAGGCATTAGAAGGCAACTTACCACTCCTTACACACCCACACAAAATGGTGTGGATAAAAGGATGAATAGAACCATTCAAGAACGGGTCACTTCTATGTTTTCAACAACCAACTTACCTCAAGAATTTTGGGGAGAAGTTTTTACGACGGATGCTTATTTGATTAATCGGTCACCTAGTACACCACTCAAGTTCAAGGTTCCACAGGAGATGTGGACGTGCAAAAAGCCCAGTTATGACAGATTACGTGTATTTGAGTGTGAGGCATTCTCACACATGCCAAAAGCACTTAGACAAAAGCTGGACCCCAAATCACACAAGTGCATCTTCATTGGATATGGTGTAGACGGAGAGATGGGATATTGTCTCTGGTACCCTAAATATCTAAGAAGGTCATACGTAGCTCACAAGTGATATTCAATGAGTCTAATATGCATAAAAACATAGTGAAAGACATTGAGTATCACATAGTATGCTTTCAGATGTCTCTTCACCACCAGTTACACTGAATGTTGGACATGCTAGTGATGTACCTTCCACTAGTACACACACACACACATGTTGCTCCAAAGAGAATGGAATATAGCGATCAAGCACTTTGGAGATCTACTCGTACATCTCGTGCACTTGAGTGTTTTGAGCTAGGATGGGACTATTTACTAGTCACTGGCTAATTGCAGTGAACCCACTTGCTACAAAGAGGCCATTCAAATGGATGATAGCATGAAGTGGGAAGAGGCTATGTATAACTCAATTTTAGCCAATGAAACTTGGGAATTGACAAAGTTATATCACATATGATCTCAAGCCTAACTATAAGGCTAGATTGGTTACTAAAGGGTTCAAGCAAACAAAAGGCGTGGATTTTGATGAAATCTTTTCTCCAGTGGTCAAGCTGACTACATTGCATCTTGTGCTTGTTCTAGTAGCCATTGAGGACTTGAAATTGATCCAAAAGGATGTGAAGACATCGTTTCTTTATGGGGATCTTGAAGAAGATGTTTACATGAAACAGCCAGAGGGTTTTGCGATAAAGCCTGAGAAGCCAACTAGGGTAGAGCTGGTGTGTAGACTCAAGAAATCTTTGTATGGGTTAAAGAAAGGCTTAAGGCAATGGTACATCAAGTTTGATAAGTACATTCAGTCCCATGGCTACATACGGAGCCAAGAGGATCACTACTTGTACACAAAGAGGTTGAATGATGGTTCCCTCATCATTGTAATTTTGTACTTGGATGATATGCTCATAGTCGAGAAGTCAAAAGATGAGTAGCACTTCTCATAGTTGCCTTAAGCAAGCAGTTTGCTATGAAAGATTTGGGTGATGCACATCACTTTCTTGGTATGCGTATCAAGAGAGATTGCAAACATGGTATACTTGAACTTTTGCAGGAAGAGTATGCCCGCAAGCTTGGTGTTGCAACATTTTAATATGCAAGGGGGGAAAGCATTGAGTACCCTTATGGAAAAATACATAAAAATTAGCAAGCATGATTGTCCCAAATTGGCTGCTTTTGAAAAGGCAGAGATGGCAAAGGTGCTGTATTCTTCGATAGTGGGCAGTCTCATGTTCGCCATGGTTAGCACATAGTGAGACATTGCATATGCAGTGGGAGTGGTTAGTAGGTTCATGGAAAATCCAGGCAAAAAGCATTGGGAAGCAGTGAAGCACATCTTGAGATATGTCAAGGGCTCTGGTGGCAAGTGCTTACGCTTTGGGAACAATGATGCATCCATAGTTGGATACGCTGATTTGAATTATGCGAGTTGTGTGGACACTAGGCGATCGACATCTGGCTACGTTTTCTTGTTCGCTAGAGCTACAGTTTCTTGGAGGTCATGTATCCAAAATTGCACTTCGTCTTCCATCATTGAGGCAGAGTATGTTGCAATTTCTAGTTTCAGTAAGGAAGTTGTGTGGTTATCTCGTTAATAGCCGACTTTTGAAAATCAAAGAAAAAGAAGAAAAAAAAACTTATTTTTCCTCTGTTGAAGCCTTGGCAACACTGTTGGAAGGCTCGGCACCGCCCGGTCAATCCTCCCAACACCCCTATGGGCATGACACCCCCCCCCCCCGCCCCTCCTTCGATTTGCCGGCCTTGTCACCCTCAGCCCCGTTGGTCCATACCCCAGCCTAACCGGCTGCCCTCGGTTTCAGATACCCTTAATCCCCCCCTAAGTTTATTCCCCCCCCCCCCCGCCCGACGGGCATTGGATGAAATAACACCCCCTCTCTTTCTCTCTCATTTTCCCTACATCCCTCTCTCTAATATCCTCTCTCCCTCTCTCCCAGATTTACCACCCCCCGGCCAGGCGCAAGCTTTGAGCACTCACCCCGACCCCTCTCTCGTGCTCCCTCTGTGTTGAGCCACATGGAACCACCCCCCCCCCCCCCCCCCCCCCCCCCCCCCCCACGGTGGGCACCCGCCCTAGGAGATTCCCCCTCCCTCTAGCGCCACCTCATCTCTCTCTCTCTCTCTCTCTCTCTCTCTCTCTCTCTCTCTCTCTCTCTCTCTCTCTCTCTCTTCCATTTCAAGCCCGAAGGCGCAGCGCGCATGACCATGGAGCCCACGCCTTCATACACCACACACTCACCCTCATCCTCACCCTCTCCCTCATCCTCACACTCACACACACACACACCCTTAACCCCCTCTCCCTCTATTGCGCTCTATTTTGGCAGCAACCGCCCGCCCTCCCTCTCTCTCTCCCTCTCGGCCTGTACAGGCGCAGCGCGTTCACTCTCTCTCTCAACACCACACACACACACACACACCCCATCATACATAACCCCCCCCCCCCAACCCCAAGCCTGCGTAGAAGCCGCTGGCCGCCAAACAGAGAAGAAAAATAAAATAAAAAATAAAAAATAAAAACATATATACATCATGGACATAAGCCCCCGTTCCCACCGCACGCTCGCGCACACATACAAATACACACATGCACTCACGCACACACACCCATATATATATATATATATATATAGATATATATATATGTATATATATATACACACACACACACACACACATTCACCCACATGCACATACGTACACACACACACGCGTATACGCACCACGAATTCAGGAAAAAAAAGCACAACTACGACAACCACAAAAAGATGAAGGATCCAAAGCACGCGCCGCTAACAAAAAAAAGAGGAAGTGCGCCGAAGGCATGCCTCGTCCGACCCCAAAAAGAAGTACGCTCGACACCGACGCACCGGCAACACACCATTCACCGGCAACACGCAACCAGGATGCCATCCCAGTAATTTATAGGTTATTTTCATCATTTTCTTCAGTTTTCACCCGAGCCATTGTAAATTCCCATTTTTTTGTAAATATCCTCTCTCTAGGTGATGGTCACAAAGGTGCACCTAGAGATTCCCATCTTTTAATAAACCTCCCAAAACAAAGCAAGGGTCAACCACACCGGGCCTACCACTTGCTTTGTCTCCCCAATTAAGCTTACCCTAACCACACTGGGATTACCATAATCCAAGCAGCCAACACCTATAAATTGGCACTGAGAGGTCACTATCGGGGGGGGGGGGGGGCAATTCATGACGAGCCAAGCATTTGGTAGAGTGGTGGGAAGGATTGAAACTATCACCATCACGGGGAGGGGGCTTGTGTGTTGGATTTGCCTTGGGAATTTCACCATGCGAAGGGAACCACACCCATCTCTCGACTCCAATGGTCGATGCACACACGTATACACGCTCTTGGTAGTAAGTTTCACAATCATTGAGTCGTCTTAGAGAACGCACCAAGTAGGTTGCACCACCTCCTCTCCCTACCTCTCTACCACCACGGCGTGCCACTTTGTAAATACTGCAGAAATAATTCACCCTCAAACCCCCTCGAGGGTTTTCATCATTTGCAAATTTCTCTCTCTCTCTCTCTCTCTCTCTCTCTCTCTCTCTCTCTCTGTCTCTGTGTGTGTGTGTGTGTGTGTGTGTAAGTTTGCGGTGTTCATATCATCATGGTTTGCGTCCTAGCCGCTCAAAGCTAGGTGGTGCCCCTTGTTCGCTTTACCATGGCAGGCTCGAGGTGCGCCATTCAGATCCTGGCATTTTAGAGGCCGTCGGGGTTCGGGGTCCGCTTTGTGTCCGTCATCGTCTAGCGGGAGATTTTGGTATACACCAGACTCCAATGCTACATTGTGACAGTCAGAGTGTGATTGTGTTAGCAAAGAACCCCATGTTTCACTCCAAATCAAAACACATAGAGGTCAGGTATCATGTGGTACAGGATATTTTGGCTAGCAAATGCATTGAGTTAGTAAAAGTTCACATGGATGAAAACCAAAAAATGATCTAACAAAGAGCCTAGCCTCAAAGCGGTTCGCACATTAGACAGAGATGATTGGTGTAGGGTGAAGCTACAGTCATGCTTCATGGTTTTGTACATTTGTACATAGTAGCCCCTACATTCTTTAGCCACTTGGGCCACGTTGGATACAATAAGGAGTGTGAGAGCTATTCTCTCTAAAGATCCACTAACAAATTGTGTTAATGTTCTTCTTCCCCTTCCCTCTCTCTTGGAATCTCCATCCCAAATCCATCAAGTGGCTGGAGCTACATATATACCTGTGACTTGCACCTGCACCTTGTCGCTTGCAAGCTGATCTGCCTCTTGATTATGCTCCCTCTTGATATGCTTACCGAACTTCATAAAAAAAGTTAAACAGTTTCTTAATAGCATAAAAACAGTGCTTCAAAGAGTCCCTTTTCACCTGCCATTGGCCTAATGACTAATAGAGCATCTCCTTTCACTATCAACATGGATATACCAAACTCCACACACTGCTTCAAGCCTAAGTGCAAAGTAAGGTATTCTGCCTCGTTATTGGTGTGAAAATTCTCTAATACATAGAGCTTCAAAAAAAAACAATGTGCTGCTTAAATCTCATATCACAACACCTCCATCAACTTTTTGTATCACCCTCTGTAAAAGCACCATCAAACCATAAGGTAAATGCCCCTACCAAGCTCTTCCTTGGCTTCATCTCGCACCACCCTTGGTTAGACTGGTAATTCCTCTTCTTTGTTGACCAAAATGTCTTATGGTTGACCTTGAAGTCAAACTCAAACTCTTCTAACTCTATCACCCACTTCGTGATGTGCTTCCATGGTTTTAGATGCAACACCACCTCAGGCAACAAATTGTTAACCATCAACACATAAAATTTACGAACAATGAGATACACCTTAAATTTTTTGCAAGCAAAGACTAGGGCCATCACCCACTTCTCTGTTTCTATATAAGTTGCTTTCCCTGGATTAATTACCCTACTCTCAAATAAACCGGCTTGTAACTCCTTTCCACTTTTTGCAACAATACCGCCCCTATGGCCACGGTACTTACTGTCATAGCAATATAGAAGTCGTACTCCTGGTTGGGTGGACACACTATAGGCAACTGACAAAGGATTCCCTTGATCTTGTCAAACACTTCCTGAGCTTCACCATCCCATTGGAACCCATAAACATGTTGAGCTCTCTTTTGGAGACGGTATACGTATTGAGATAACATCCTAAATAACCTTGACAGATATTTCAACTTATGTATAAATGAAGCCAAACCTTGAGCACTAGAGGGAGGTTCCATGAGGACTAGAGATTTAACATTTTTTGGATTCAATTCAATTCTATTTTGTGATACCACATGGCCCAATAGTGAAGCTTGAGGCTGTGCTAATTTGCATTTCTTCGAATTCAATTACCCTCCTACTTCATCTAGTATTTGAAAACAAAGCTACAACTTCGACAAATGTTCTTCTCTAGAGATGTAACAACCTATGTTTTCCATGAAAACCCTAATACATCTGCCCAAGTAAGGACTAAACACCTTGTTCATCCAATCCTGAAAGGTAGCATAGGCATTAACTAGCCCAAATGGCATCATGTGGTAAGAAAATTATTCCCATGGGGAGATGAGCATGGTCTTAAACTGGTCTTCAAGCACAATCCCTAGAAAAACCTTGAAAAACCATCCATAATTGAATATATTTCATGACCAGCTACCTAATTTAGTATCTCGTCCTAGAATGGCAGTGGTTAGTGGTTCCATTTTGTAGCTGCATTCAGAGGTTTGTAGTTGATACATACCCTCCATTTCTCATTTTTCTTTGGAGTTATAAACAGTGGAGAGACCCATTCTGATTCCTTTACTAGGTAGATGAGACCTTCATCCAATAATTGATTGATCTCCTGCCAAAGGGCCTCCTTCTGTATCTCGCCTAGCCTCCTCAACTTTTGTGCCTTTGTTCTACACCCTTCCTTAAAACTATTTTGTTAGCTCCTTGCAAATCCTTGTACTCCGTCGCAAACAATTTGGGGTAAGAAGCACAAAGCTACATAAGTCTTCCTTCTCCTGTTTGGACAAATCCTCACTCAACATACTTTCTACTTCCTTAGCCTCGAGACCATGAACCTACGGTGCTATTCTCTCCTTTCCTTTAGAATCCTTCACTGTGACGCCAAATAGATCAGCATCAATCTTCATCATGTCGTCTTCACTTTCCTCCTGATTGGTGTCTGTATAGCCTTCATCATATGAAGTTTCTGTCTCGTACTCGTAGATTATGGTCGTATTCACATCACTTCCTTGATCACCCTTTGTCTCCATAGGACGAGTTCTGATTTCTTTGGTCTTCAAATCCAACATGACTTGCCTCCCTTTCTCTTTGTTAGGCAGGGTGAATACCCCACTTCCCCAGTCTTGTTTGGCTCCCATTGCGAGAAGCCACGGCCTTCCAAAATAATAGGATATGTGATATCACCTACATTCATAACAAAAAAAATCGATTAAACATTCAATAACCATCATCTTCACCTTCAAGACTTGGGCCACGCCCAGACACTTGACTTTTTCATGATTGGCCATTCTCATTTGTACATTTGATCTAACCACAACCTTCACACCTGTCTCCTTCGTGGTTGCTTCCATAATCACACATACCTGTCCCACCATCTATGTAAGCCTGCACCTGCATCCGCTTTTTGATGACTGAATCCACTGGAAGGACATCAATAAGGCTGCCTACCCTCAAAGCCATATTATGTACCGCCTGCACATTACTTCTGCCCTTTGGTAGCCTTGTACCAACACTGGTAGACCACTGCCTTCTTAACTGGGGGTTCAAAGCCAACAATTGCTCAAAAGTTATATTAGCATTTTGATTTTGAACGTCGCTTATTACTGAATTATACTCGGCGTAGCCGTGTCCCAGTTGAAAGTATGTTTGCTTGATCCTACGGCACCTTCTCCTCTTATTAGTTTCAGGTTGTTCCCTGCCTTCGTACACTTTCTCCTTACCTTTACGCACTCTGGTTTCCCTTTCCATCTCTCTCTCCCTCTCCACTCTTGCCCTTTTGTTGGCCAAGACTTCAACCTCTTGCTTATCAACTCCTACGATATTCACCCGTTGGACGTCACTGCCATCAATGTGAGCTTGTTGCCTGAGGTTCTCAGCTACATGCTCCCTTTGACCATTGTACTACCCATGCCCCCTTCCTCTGCCAAACAAAGGATACATACCCCCTCTTTTCCTTGGCCGTTGGGGACAATCTATTGTGTAATTCCCTTCTTCTCCACAATTATAACACCTGCCAAGCAAAGGTCTTGCCCTGCCTCTGCCTCTCCTTGGTTCGCCCCTGTCCATCATGCTTAACCTTAACTCTTGCATCTGTTCTGTCAAATCTTGAATTGTCCTCACCCAATTTTGCAGCACCACTGACACTCCCCAGTTGCCTTGGTTCTCTTCTTGGACCGCCTCTTTGGAAATCTAGGATTGGGTTGAAGTCACCGTCTCGTAGTCTATTGCACCCTGCTCAATCTTCTTCTTTATCTTCCTGCTCTTTGACTGTGCAATTGCCACTATACCATTATAGTTTTTTGGACTCTCAAAATCCATCTTCTCTCTGACTTTTGGATGTAAACACGCCATGAATTTTTCTAGTTTAAAGTAGTCACATTGGCCAACTGCATTGAGGTTGCTAGCTCTGCCCAACACACTTCAAAACGAGCCAAAAATAAATTGAAATCTCCGCTTACGTCTTGAGAGCTTTAATCTTTGCATCCATCTTGGTTGGCGATGACTCCGTGCGGAAATCTTGCAAGAACCAAGCCCGCAAAGCCAGCCATGCCTGCCTTGGCTCGCCTTCCAAAGTATTGTACCACACATTAGCTTTTTTCCCACATCGCCAACGAAAAGTCTGCATCCATTTGGCATGCATAGGGACATCATATATAAATCAATAATCAGCAATCCACTCCTCGGGATTCTCATCGCCTGTAAAGATAGGGTCGTAGCTTCAGGATGTCATCTTTCCTGACGTAAAAACCTGTGTCTTCTTCACCAAACTAGAAGCTATCAGCCTGCTGGCTTCATACATGATGTCATGAAGGAGGATCTCTCACCATTGTAAAAAGAGGTTATATAGTTCATTTCATAAGGTGTTTCAATCAATGCATTAGTAGTTCTTTCTCATTGCAGATAATGTACTCAATCCGACACTCACTTAAATCAGGACTAAAATCTTGTCGTATCCCTTTTAATCCTGTCATAACCTCCTTGCCATCTTAGTCTTGTCTCTTTGTGTGTATTAACAACAAAATTTGATTGTTTTTCAATCAAATATCAAGCTTATATATATTTTTTAAACAGATACGAGGGGAAATTCTCACTATGTGTCACCCAAGGGCCAAGTCTAGATATAACATGAAAATACTTCTGCTTTAGGCAAATACAGGCTTAAGATAATTACTATCCTTCACTTGACTCCCATACTATTGCATGTAGTAATATACCTTGCCATAGACTTTTGCATTAACAAAGTCAACTTTGTACTTGTTGCATGCAAGTGCATGTACAACAACGTAATTTAACATCCCGTAAATATTTGATTGCAAATGTTTTGATTGGCATGATCACTAGATTTTGACCTTGAAGACAACCCTATCACATCAAGTTTTTAAAATTGGTTGGTGGTTCTCTCTACAACACTCCTTGATTGTCATCTTAGGCTTCTCAAAGAGAAAAACTTTGAGGTGAATATTCTCTTTTCAATATTACAAAGCACAACATGGAATTTGTGAGTGAGTCAATCCTTTATGACATTCACATAGCTTACACAAATCAATAGCTACTTATGATGAGAAATTTGAATCAGTGAAAACCAAGGACTTTAAAGCACTTGAGACATGCACAGATGCATTAGAGGCCCAACTCCTCACACTTCATGAAAGCAAGACGCACCTCATAGACTTGATTGTCAATGTTACAAACCAAAAAATTGTAGTATGGATGGATCTAAGTCCAAGGGGAAACTCCCCCAAAACAACCCACCAAGGGGCATTTTCCTTCATGATAATAATCCATTGCTATCCATACCCAAAAGGAGTGGTTGAATCAGTCAAGAGTATGAATGCCCCCATTTTTGTAGTGAGGAGAGAGACCAAAAAAAAGATTCTCTCAACATAGTCCTTAGCACACGGGGATATATATCATACTCCGAATGCAATCACTTAAAGGTAGGTTTTACAAGTGATGATAATGTATAAATCGCATACCCATCCCAAGAAGTGGTCCACATTTGAGACAGAACTTTGTATGCAGCTCCTTCCTCATATTGAGAATTAATTGTATACTTTATCACTCATTATCAAGATGTTGCTCTAAAATTTAATGAATTGAATGGTTTTTAGCAAGTGCACAATTTTACACAAGGTCTAGTCCCTAAGCTTTAAAAGCAAGTTAAAACCCAAGAATCTAAGTCTTTATAAGATGCATCCATTTAGGTGCACATCTATAATTATCTAACTAACCGTAAATAACATGCAGATATACTACACAAGCCACAATGCATTGTGCATACTATCATCGTACACACATTTAGGTTGATTAGTTCCGGAGACTCTCTCTCTCTCTCTCTCTCTCTCTCTCTCTCTCTCTCTCTCTCTCTCTCTCTCTCTCTCTCTCTCTCTCTCTCTCTCTCTCTCTCTCTCTCTCTCTCTCTCTCTCTCTCTCTCTCGTGCTCACTCCCCTTGGTCTCTATGCTTTCACATCGTCAACTTTGACATAGTATCAGAGCCTTTTGGTGTAGCTCGTGCTTGAAGCCCTTAGAGTGGAGGAGCAGCCCCTTGAAAAGAAGAGTTTCACCCACTATCATCGGCACCTTCACCTCACAACATCTCCAATAGCATTTTAGAACGTTGTGTCACTAGACCATTTGGACGGCGCCGGCAATATACCCACTACAATATTTTGAAATGCATCCTGACAGGTTTTCCTAAGTGGCATCGTTGACCCCGATTGCCTGCATTTTGAAATGTTAACAACCCATTCCTGCTTCTCTTGTTTGTTGGTGAGTCATCACTTTCACTAGCGTTTTAAAAGGCTAGGAGTTTGCAACTTGCACTCGAATCGGCGGCACCACCCCCATGCCCCTCATCCGCCAGCATTTTAAAATGCTCGACAGACAACTGGAAACTCTTTGTACTCGTGGAGTCTACGATCCCCCTCCTCCCTCCTGAGTGACCAACATTTTAAAACGCTGTCCCCTCCTCCCCTTCTCCCTCACCTTGCTTCCTCTTGAGTCTCTTTGAAATGCCAGCAGGAGCCGTGGATTGGAAAGCTTTGGAGGTTACCAAAGGGGCACCAAAGGAAGGAGAGTCAAATGGAGACAGAGGGAAGTACAGCCCAAGGAGCACAAGTTTTTTTGGTGGTGGCTTGGGGAGTGTAGAAGAAGCTTTGGATTTGGAGATAGAAAATTTTGTGGAGTGGCTTGGTACTTGAACTTGACTCAAAGACTTAGAAGGCTCTATGTTTGATTGATTGATTGAATCATAGTCACCTGGAATGCGGAATGAGAATGGTGACAGGTCTCCATGCGGAATGGGGGAATGGTGTAAAACGGGTGGCTTAAAAGACACCCAAATAATGCTATTTCTAGTGTGATGTTTTTGAATACAACTAGTACTAGAGTCTTAAAAGACACCCAAATAATGCTATTTCTAGTGTGATGTTTTTGAATACAAGTAGTACTAGAGTCCTTTGACTCTAATACCCACAAAAAACATGATTCGAAGACCATTCAACCTTAAACCTTATTATCACTTGACTGGAATGTGTGGTGCCATGACCATGGATGATCATACGTACACAACATTGAACAAACACAATAACACATGTAATTACATGTTAGAGTTCTCAAATAATTGCAATGTGAAGTGTTGAAGACATGCCGTCCACCACTGATGGACTTAACTAGGTTGTTAGTGAGAAGTTGAACAAAAACAACTCCCATACCTGGAAGTTCAAAATGAACAATGTCTTGTGGGTAAATCTTTATTGGGTGTACATTGATGGAGAGCATGAGAATGCACTAGCATTACTAGATCAAGGTGCAACACTACATAGATAAAGGACTTTAAATATTGGAAGATTGGTTGTGCAAGGAAAGAACGTGGTCCAAATGCTTTCTTGGATGTAAATGTGCTCGAAGTGAATGTTGACATGTTTGCACAAGGTGAAAAATTTATCGCAGATATAAAAATCTAGCACAAGTAAATTGGTCACATGAATCTACAATGGTTAAAGACAATGCAAAATAAGAATATGGTTCAAGTGAATCTTGTTAGTTTGGAAATTAGGAAAAAGCATCCTTTTCTCATGATAAGCATGTGAGAAACCGTATATTGGAATAAGTACATACATATGTGTGGGGTCCAACAAAGTTTGTGTTTACGGGTGAATGTGGATACTATGTGAGCTTTATTGATGACCATACGAGGAAGGTATGGGTCTATTTCATGAAGAAAAAAAGTAAGGTGTTCATGCACTTTCAAAACTTCAAGGCTATGGTTGAGAAACAGACTAGGAAACATGTACTATTTTATAGGGCTGATATTGAGTTGAAGATCTATGGTCCCATAGATGCTAATTGGTCTAGTAGCATGTATGATTGCAAGTCTACAAGTGAATTCATGTTTTCACATGGGAGTGCAACTATCACATGGAGCAAGAAGAAACAACCCATAGTTTCTCTATCGAGTATAGAGATAGAGTATAGGGGTGATGCAGTGGTAGCATGTTTGCTAGCATGGTTGTAATTGCTACTTCAGGACTTTGAGCATAGGTAGAGAGGCAATTTGTCATCTATTGTGACAACCTTAGTAGCATACCATTTACAAACAAGATACCATGAACTCCATCATCTAAAATGAAAAAGTGGATAGTTTTGATGATGTTGCCAGACTTCCTAATATAGGTTATGCGAGAAAGTATTGGAACTTGTGTCAAATTCCAATTCATATACTAGATTTCATTCCAATCTTTGAAGGATTATTTCTTTGCAAAATCATTCACAAATACAACCACATCATCAGGGAAGCTATGAAGACAATCTTTAAACTATTTTGATTTCCAATGAGCAATGTACTTGTGAGTAATGAAGATGCTCCACTTGGATTTTAAAAGTGTAAGAAATTTCCATGTCTACATTTCCTTGATAAAAATATTTTTCCTCTTCCTCATGTTACCTTCCTTGTCCATACTATCCACAAATGCAAACACCTTTACCATAATGGACAACACTTCCTTTATTATCTCTAGAGGATAGCAAACCCGTTTCTTGAGTTACAATGCTTTCTCCTTGCTCCATCAAGTAAATTTTGTTGTAGAAGGGCTCCTCATCTTGGTTTAAGCAGACCACCAATTCCCACATCTATGTGACACCAATGTCCCACAAAGAAACAAAAACTATTAGAGCCATCTCTAGCACACATCTGACAACTACCAAACATGGAGGTCAAACTTCTAAAAACACATGTGATTAAGTGCAACATTCAAGAAGGACATATGTACATGATATCTGCAAGAACATGTACATCTCTATCCTTCACTCAATGGATGAAGAAAGGCTTTATATTCTCAAAAGCATGTAGCTGAATTTTGCACTTTGGATGAAGGGTTTCGAATCTATGAAAAAACTCAACCTATACATAATCAAGTCCAAAAATTATATCCACCCATGCCTTAAGGTATGCTACAACTACATAAACATGGAACTAGCCCTTCATGTATGCTATCTAGTAGGAAGCAAACAATATCCTAGTTATCAAGGCATGTATGCTATCAAGCCTGGGGTGTGTGCTAGTTACCATATGCTACCAGCCATGGAGTATATGCTACTAAGCACACATGTGTATTCAAGGAAGCATAGCTCATATGCTAGTTATCAAGCACGAACAATAATCTAGTTAGCATTGATTTTATGTTAGCTATCATGGACTTTATGGTGCTAAGCATGGAGTGTATGCTATCAAGCAAGGTGTGTGCACTACCAAGCATGGCCCATATACTAGTTAGCATGGCGGCGTGTAGGCTATCAGGCATCAATAGAAGATAGTTAGCATGGAGCGTATTGTAGCTAGCATAGCCCATCCATATGCAATCAATTGTGGAGTGTATTCCACTAAGCATGGTGTGTATGCTACCAAGAATGGTCCAATACTAGTTAGCATGGCATGTAAGCTATTAAGCATAGTGTATATGCTACTTAGTAGGGCGTGTATGCTAGTTATCATACCCCATATGCTATCGACCATGGACTTTATGCTACTAATCATGGTGTGTATATGCTACAAAACATGTCATGTAATTTTCTTAGCATGGTCCATATGTTAGCTAGTATGGCATGTATGCTTCTTAGCATGGACCAAATGCTAGCTAGTTAGCACAACCCATATTCTACTAACCATGGAATTTATGCTATTAATCATGTTGTGTATGTGATGCTACTAATCATGGAGTGTATTCTACTCACATGGTGTGTGTGATACTATCTAAAGTAGTCAACATGTCATGTATGCAAGGAAGCATGGCCCATATGCTACTTAGCATGTTATGTATGATACTAGGTAAGACCCATATGTTACTGAGCATATGGTATATGCTAATAACTACTAGCAAAGTATGATAGCTCTAATGGTCACAAGGTAGTTAGCATATATCATACATGATTAATAGCAAAAAATGTCATAATAATCAATATCTAATTCTCCTAAATGATTTTCTCATATTAAACTGATCATTTAATGTGGGGAGGTACCAGGGGAGAAAAAGATAGAATATTGGTTAAGCTAGCAGACCGGCCACAATAGGGATCCAAAGGAGGGAAAATAGGGATCCAAAGGGGGGGCCATCTACAAAAGAGCCATGTGAAACAATGGGCTAAAAAGACCCTAAGGTTCAGCCCAATAAGACTTCCAAAATGCTAAGGTTCCAAAATTCAAAGGTTGTGTCCAAAGGTCAACCCTAGGGAAAATTGGATGCTTAGTGTGTGTACAAAAGTCTTCTTCAAAGCCTACAAAGGAGGGGGCGAGCCCATTTAGTAGGGGATGAGAGAGAAAGCCACACACACACACACACACAGGCTCCCTTTACACAAAGGGAATGAGGGACACATGTCAGCTCCCTAGGCCAGATGCCCACAAGGTGTGCCCAATTTCTATTGGATGACCCTTGAAGTGGACCAATGAGAATTAAGCTAGATTAAATCTAGTTTAATTAATTTAAAAACATTTAATAAAAGAAACCAATGAGAATTAAGTCTCCTAGAAGACTATTGGGCAGTCTCCCAAGGGGTCCAATGAGCATTCAGGAGCCCCATGGCTTGCCTGATTCCTATTGGCCAGGAGGCAAGGGGGTCCAATGAGAGTTTAGTTTAATTATTTAATTACCTAAAGCTCTCACAAAAGGGGAAAGGGGGACACATGTCAGAAGGCTATCACTTATGTTGCTTAATTGTAATTGGCTTGACTTGGGGAGGGCCAATGAGGCTTCAGCAAGAGCAATTAGCAAGAGGGCTCGCCCAAGAGAGAGAGGGGGCTGATTTTTGCAAGGCATTATCACACACACACACTCACACAAGCTCACGTGTGAAGAAAGATAAGACTATCTCTTCCCAAGCTTTAATGGAGAACTCATCACCTACTCCAAGCTTGTGAGATAGAAGCCTACATCAACACTCTCTTGGCATGTGGATGCAAATCCAACCAAGAGCCAAGCTTCAATGCATGCTCATCTCCTCTACCAAGCTAATTACTAAGCTAAACTATGCTACATATGAGTGATTATGTGAGGAGATGTACATCTTTCTCGTAAGATACTCCTTCTTCCTCTCAATCTACTCTCATACCCTGCTAGCTCTCACCATCTTCGAAGGTGTGTGAGGTCTTGGGTCTGAGAACGGGGATAATTCAAGTTGTGTTTGTTAAGTGTTTTGCTTAGTGCATGAAGTTTCCATCTTCATTGCACTAGCTAGTCTTGAAGGAACACAAAGAATTGTATTGTACAATGTCTCTCTTGATGGGAGAAACCATAATACAAAGCCTTTTGGAGGGGGGACCGGCTCCATGAAAATCTGGTCCTCAACTGTTGTCAATAGCTTAATTTCTCTCTCTTTTGAAAGTATTGTCGATGCTGTCTAACTAGATGTTATGCTTTTTGTTGCTCTCTCCACCCAAGCACTCTTGTCATTCTCATTAGGAATCTATTCTAATGAAATGCCCACTATGTTCATGCTAATTTCCGCTACACATAAGTTATTAGGCCATTAAATGTTACATTGGTATCAGAGCACAAGGTTTCTCTTTTCTTGCTCAAGAAGAGAGGTCCTCAAGCTAGCTACAAATGGTTGGTATTATTAATTGCCTGTGAGTAAGTAGAATAGGGATTTTTCAGCTTTGCAGTGAGCCTGCCTTTGTGCAGTTAACGGGGCATCACCATCGAGAGCTATGGTCTTAATAGTGGAGTCCTACGGGGCTTGCCTACGGCTTAACCACTATTGAGCTATTAGAAGCTTGACAGGAGCCGGTGCTGTTTTGGTGTCGAAAGACCCTCTCTTCTATTCCTTGCAATTAATGGTATTCGAGCCGCGGGTACAATAGCTTGAGTGCTTTTTCTAAAGGGGTAAAGAGGAGTAGCAACTAGGGCTTGAAGTGCCAAAGTACACCTGAAAAGTTTACACCTAAAAGTTGTTAGAATGGCTGACAATTGTAAAGAGAGTGAAATTAATGTTGATAACTTTGATTTTGCTCATGAGCAAGCTACTAATGATGCTTCAATGCTTGTTAACTATCTTGTTTCTAGGCTTCAACAAGCCATGGGCAATCCATCTCTCCAAAGTGAAGTGCAACGGCAGCTCCGTGCTCACGGGATTCTCCAAGCTCATCACCATGACGAGAGAACACCTAGGAAGCCTCCTTGTGAGACTACCAAAAGAGGTCTCTCTCCGATTCGGGAAGAAGAAGAGAATCCATATGAAGGGCTCAAGAATTTACTTCTTGATGATGCATCTCCTTCCCAAAGGAGAACTCAAGAGTCTCCACCGAAGGAACGAGAAAGAAGTGAATCTCCCGCCACCTCGGCGGAGATGGCTCCACGAAGACGGCGGGCTAAACGTTCTCCATCACCACCAAAGCGGAGAAGACCATCGTATTCTTCTCCTCACCACAATTCGAAGAGGGATGATAAAAAGCAAGAGAAGAAAAAGGCGAGAAAGAGGACACCCTCTTCTCCATCTTCTTCATCCTCTTCCTCTTATGAAAGCTATGGTGAAGACGACAAAGATCAGGACAAGAAAAAGGCGAGAAAGAGGTCACCCTCTTCTCCACCTTCTTCAAATTATTCACCTTCTGAAGAAAGTGATGGTGCAACTTTTGAACCATCAAAAAGAAGAGGCCATAGGAAATCCTATGCCGCATGGAAGAGGTCGTCCAAGCTGAAGAAATTCAAAGAGGGAGGGAAGAGCATCTCTTTCCTTACCTATGACGGTACCTTTGGTGCCACGGACAAAGTCTTGGCCTTTATCCAGCAATTCGATGCGACGTTTGGAGATGAGGGCTTCACGGAATCCTCTAAGCTACGCCATGTAGCTATGCACTTTCAAAAGTCCGCCAGACAATGGTGGTCTACCGTACGAGCCAACGGTGAAGCTCCACGAACATGGAAAGCTTTAAGAGCTTCCATTATGAAGCAGTTTTTGGCCACCGATGCCAAAGACAAAGTACTCACCGAATGGCGAAGCTTAAAGCTCTCTCCCAATGAATCTATCCACAAATATGTAGACAAGTTTTGGGACCTACAACTCAAAGCCACTGTCTTCAAAAAGTTGGATTTTGGAGAGAAAAAGCAACAATTTTGTGCGGGCTTAACCGAAGAAATGGCGGAGTATGTCAACTCCCAAAGACCACGTACCATATCGGCGGTAATACACCACACTATGGTCGCCTCTCGAATCAATTTCCGAACGGGGGCAAAAAGAAATAATAAGCCCCCGGAAAACAAGGGTTCCAATGAGCCTAAGGGGAAGGACAATGTCCAAAAGTCTCCTAAGGGCAACTCCAACAAAGCTAAAGAGAAGGGAGTTTACAAAGGTAAGAATAAACTCTCTCCTGAAGAGCTTGAGCGTTATCGTAAGGATAACCGGTGTTTCAAGTGCGGCGAACAAGGGCATGCGTACCGCGCTTGTCCCCAAAAGAACAACCGCCAAGATCCTCCTAGAGCTTCCTTGGTTGAAATCCAAGAGGAGGAGACTCACCAAACTCACCACAAAGGATCTCCTCTATGCCATGCTTGGGGAAAGGTAAGAGAACATGATGCTTTTATTCTCTTTGACCCTGGTTCTACTCACAATTTTATATCTATGGAATTGGCCACCAAGCTAGGAATACAATCCTACGAGATGGGAGATGTCCTACCCGCAGACAGTGCCTTCAAGGGGCAAGAAGCTTCAGTCACTCCCTTAATTGGGAAATTGAGGCTTCATGTCCAAGGCTATGTGGACAAAGAGGACTTCTTTATCTCTCCTCTCAAGCATGAGGATGTAATCCTAGGGGCACCATGGTTTGACCGCCTGGCTGCCGATGTTAAATTTCCTGAAAGGAGAATCTCCTTTAAGTTCAGGGAAAAAGACATGTATATAGATGCTAAGGAAATGGGTAACACCATCCCCATTGTACATACACCAGCTTTCAATAAGTCAATAAAGAGCTCTATTTCCGTGTACATGATTTTTGTTAAAGACTCTCAAAATGAACCTAATGCTTTAGCAAAAGAAAATAAAAGCAACCAAAAGGAATTAGAGTTATCCAATTTTCTCAAGGGGTTTCAAGATGTTTTTATTGACGGCATCCCTTGTGAGCTACCTCCTAAACGAGGTAATGATGACCATGCAATTGAACTTCTTCCAGGAAGTTCACCGCCTAATAAACCTCCTTATAGAGTTTCTCAAGCTCAACAAGAGGAGATTATGCGGCAAGTGCACGAGTTAGTTGAGAAGGGTATGGTTAATCTCCATTTTGCTCACCTGCGCTATTAGTGCAAAAGAAAGATGGCACATATCGTATGTGTGCCGACTATAGAGCACTAAATAGGATCACTATCAAGAATAGGTTTCCCGTTCCACGGGTAGAAGACCTATTTGATAAGCTACAAGGATTGACCTACTTCAGTAGGGTTGACCTAAAAAGTGGCTATCATCAAATAAGGATAGTTGATCAAGACATTGTAAAGACCGCATTTTGTACTACATTTGGTCTTTACGAATACATTGTCATGCCTTTTGGCTTGACCAATGCACCAGCCACATTCAACCGCTTGATGGAGAAGCTGTTCAGGCCTCATCGAACCTTCACTGGAGTGTTCTTTGATGATATTATCATCTACTCTAATTCATTGGAGGAACACAAGCAACACCTCCAGGTAATATTTCAAGTTTTAAGAGAGAATAAACTTTACGTTAATCGAAAGAAAAGTGAATTTTTCTTACAAGAGATTCAGTATTTAGGTCACATTATCTCAGAGATTCAGTATTTAGGTCACATTATCTCTCAAGATGGCATCCAAATGGATCCATCCAAGTTAGAGGTAATAAAAGGATGGCCTAAACCAAGGAATCTTCATGAACTAAGAATCTTCATAGGTATGTGTGCATACTATAGACGCTTCATAGAAAAGTTCTCACAAATTGCGGGACCATTACATGACCTAACAAAGAAAAGCGTTAGGTATACATGGTCGGCTAAGGAGAACAATGCTTTTGAAAAGCTTATCTCTCAACCTGTGCTTACACTACCGGATCTCTCAAAACCATTTGAGGTCCAATGTGATGCTTGTGGTGATTGCCTTGGAGCTGTTTTCTCCAAGAAGGGCACGCCATAGGCTATGAGAGCCGAAGGCTCGACCCCGTTGAGCAAGCTCTAGGCATATACGAAAAGGAACTCCTTGCAGTTCTACATGCCTTAGACTCATGGAAGCACTATTTATTGGGGACTCCTTTCATTCTGCAAACGGATCACCAAAGTCTTAAGTACTTCATGACGTAGACCAAGCTCTCCGACAAACAAATGAGGTTGGCAAATTTCCTTTCGCAATTTCATTTTCATATTGCTCACATTGCTGGCAAGCATAATCAAGTAGCTGATGCACTCTCAAGACGGCCGAGAGTGAATGCGGTTTCCATAGCAACTCACAATGATCTATCTTCAATGATAGATGAGTATGCTATTGATCCCGATTTTAGAGATGTGATTTCAGCCCTTGCATTAGGGAAGAAAGAAGAACCATTTACTTTACAAGATGGTTATCTTCTCTATGGCAATAGACTATGCGTTACTAACTCACTACGTGAGAAAGTAATGTATGAATCTCATGCTCCACCTTATGCGGGGCATAGAGGGATTCAGTCTACCTTAAAGGGAATTGAAACATATTTCTATTGGCCTACCATGAAAGTGAATATACAAGAGTATGTTTCCAAATGTGTGGTATGCCAAAAGACAAAATTTGATAGAGGAAAGCAACTTGGATTGCTTCAACCCTTGCCAATCCCTAATTCACCATGGGAGAGCATATCCATGGATTTTATCTTTGGATTGCTTAAGTCTATCCATGGGAATACGGGAATATGGACGATAGTAGACAGGTTTAGTAAACAAGCTCATTTTATACCTGTCAAAAAGACTATCAAAGCCAATCAAATGGCAACCCTCTTTATTTCACAAATTTTCAAGTACCATGGCTTGCCCATGTTCATAGTGTCGGATAGAGATCCTAGAATGACCAATAATTTCTGGAAGGGTCTCTTTGAGAATTTAGGAACAAGGCTAAACTTCTCTTCGGCCTATCATCCACAAACTGATGGCCAAAGTGAAATAGCTAACCTAACCATTCTCGATCTACTAAAAGCCTATGTAACGGAAGTAGATCAAAGATCCCAATGGGAGAAGTACTTACCCTTAGTGGAGTATGCTTACAATAACACTGTACATACTTCCACGGGAAAAGCACCTTTCGAAGTAATTGAGGGAAGATCAAAAAGTCCCTTGCTACTTAAGGTACATGGGAAGATCTTCGCTGCAGATGAGTATAGCCGAGACCTACAAGAATCTTTCCAAAAGATTAAGGATGCTATCTCTATCTCACAGCAAAGGCAAAAGGCTGCTGCTGACAATCACAGAAGAGCCCAAGCCTTTAAAGAAAATGATTGGGTCTTGTTAAAGTTTCCCAAGGCTCGATTAAGGCACACAACGGGCAAGAATCCTACGGGTCACCAAAAGTACTATGCTAAACTAGCAAAAAGGTACTATGGTCCCTTTTAGATTATTAGGCCAATCAATGAGATGGCCTATCAACTCAAGTTGCCCAATCATTGGCTCATACACAATGCTTTTCATGTGAGCCTATTAAAGCCTTACAAAGGAGAGCCACCTCAAGAACCAACTATTGAAGACCCACCGGAGATCGAGGACCAAGAAGAGGTGTTGCAGCCCGAGTCCATTCTCCGACATGAAGACAAGGTACTAAGAGGCGGTAAGACTATCCGACGATATCTTATTAAGTTTAAGAATTATCCTTTTGAAGATGCTAGATGGATGCAAGGCATACAATTAAAGGATAAACTAAACCTTGTCAATGCTTACAATGCTTCCCAAGAGTAAGCAAATGTACAAAATGTTAAAAATGAACAAAATTTTTGTCTTATAAGACTCTCATTTTCTTTATTTGTGCACAAAAATGAAGTAGTATGCATGCTTAGATCAAGTTTGCGGAGAAGACGTCTCCCAAACACCAAGTAGAGCTTGTCACTCTACTATGGAAGATTGATAGGACTAATGTGCAGACATGCTTGCGGCAGCCTCAGGCTCTCAAGCACCAAATGGACTAGTCATCCATTATGCAATGATGTCGTAGGGTAACATAGGGATCCTCTACCCGCTAAGAAAAGGACTCATGAATATGCTTTATCTTCTCTACACCATAGTCGAGGACGACTATGATTTCAAGAGAGAGGTAATGTCATAATAATCAATATCTAATTCTCCTAAATGATTTTCTCATATTAAACTGATCATTTAATGTGGGGAGGTTCCAGGGGAGAAAAAGCTAGAATATTGGTTAAGCTAGCAGACCGGCCACAATAGGGATCCAAAGGAGGGAAAATAGGGATCAAAAGGGGGGGCCATCTGCAAAAGAGCCATGTGAAACAATGGGCTAAAAAGACCCTAAGGTTCAGCTCATTAAGACTTCCAAAATGCTAAGGTTCCAAAATTCAAAGGTTGTGTCCAAAGGTCAACCCTAGGGAAAATTGGATGCTTAGTGTGTGTACAAAAGTCTTCTTCAAAGCCTACAAAGGAGGGGGCGAGCCCATTTAGTAGGGGATGAGAGAGAAAGCCACACACACACACACACACACAGGCTCCCTTTACACAAAGGGAATGAGGGACACATGTCAGCTCCCTAGGCCAGATGCCCAAAAGGTGTGCCAAATTTCTATTGGATGACCCTTGAAGTGGACCAATGAGAATTAAGCTAGAGTAAATCTAGTTTAATTAATTTAAAAACATTTAATAAAAGAAACCAATGAGAATTAAGTCTCCTAGAAGACTATTGGGCAGTCTCCCAAGGGGTCCAATGAGCATTCAGGAGCCCCATGGCTTGCCTGATTCCTATTGGCCAGGAGGCAAGGGGGTCCAATGAGACTTTAGTTTAATTATTTAATTACCTAAAGCTCTCACAAAAGGGAAAAGGGGGACACATGTCAGAAGGCTATCACTTATGTTGCTTAATTGTAATTGGCTTGACTTGGGGAGGGCCAATGAGGCTTCAGCAAGAGCAATTAGCAAGAGGGTCGCCCAAGAGAGAGAGGGGGCTGATTTTTGCAAGGCATTATCACACACACACACTCACACAAGCTCATGTGTGAAGAAAGAGAAGACTATCTCTTCCCAAGCTTTAATGGAGTACTCATCACCTACTCCAAGCTTGTGAGATAGAAGCCTACATCAACACTCTCTTGGCATGTGGATGCAAATCCAACCAAGAGCCAAGCTTCAATGCATGCTCATCTCCTCTACCAAGCTAATTACTAAGCTAAGCTATGCTACATATGAGTGATTATGTGAGGAGATGTACATCTTTCTCGTAAGATACTCCTTCTTCCTCTCAATCTACTCTCATACCCTGCTAGCTCTCACCATCTTCGAAGGTGTGTGAGGTCTTGGGTCTGAGAACGGGGATAATTCAATTTGTGTTTGTTAAGTGTTTTGCTTAGTGCATGAAGTTTCCATCTTCATTGCACTAGCTAGTCTTGAAGGAACACAAAGAATTGTATTGTACAATGTCTCTCTTGATGGGAGAAACCATAATACAAAGCCTTTTGGAGGGGGGACCGGCTCCATGAAAATCCGGTCCTCAACTGTTGTCAATAGCTTAATTTCTCTCTCTTTTGAAAGTATTGTCGATGCTATCTAACTAGATGTTCTGCTTTTTGTTGCTCTCTCCACCCAAGCACTCTTGTCATTCTCATTAGGAATCTATTCTAATGAAATGCCCACTATGTTCATGCTAATTTCCGCTACACATAAGTTATTAGGCCATTAAATGTTACAAAAAATATCCTAAATAGCATCTCATCCATGGTCCTTAGCATAGCACAAATGGTAAATAGAAGACTGTCTATAAATAGATGGGGGACACAACTCATAACTATCAATATTCCAAAGACGGAAGTGCAGCTTGCACATGTTAATCTATTGCTAGAGGATATTCTTAGAGTGTACATTAGCAAGAATCAATCCAATTGGAAAGATTACCTCTCTAGTTTGGAGATTTATTATCATGATGCATAGCATGTTGTGACTAGGTCTAGTCCCTTCATGCTTATGTCAGGTTTGTCCACCTAGATCACCAGCTATGATGGGGTTGAGGAATGCAACAAGTCAAGGACTTAATCTATGCTAATCAAATATGTCAACATGTCACTTTCATGAAAAAGTGGAGAAGAGGTATTCTTACATGTTTCAACACCTTTAGAAAGCATGAAAATTGGTGATTCATTTAATTGCCTCTTAGTTGTGGTAACTTATTTAAAGTACTCAAATGAGTTATAAATTGAGTCTACATATTATTATATTCATTTGGCTTTGGATATAAGATGGACAACAATGTATACGATCAAGATGGTCTTCTTGGTTTCATTGGACCTCCTATTGAACCATGTATCAATCAAATGGACGGCTAGACCCGAGAGAGGTGCTACTATGGAAAATATCACTGTTCTTAAGAAGGTATCACCACTTTTTTGTTGAGGTCAAAAACGCTTTTCCAAGGGGGGATTAGTTTCATGCCTAAGGTATGATTTGGGGGGTAACACCCTAATCTACGCATGCATGATCAAGGGGGCTCCTAAAATAAGGGCATAGGGGGAAGGATATGTGAAGATAAGCATGCAGTAGTTCCTCTATCCTTTCAACTCAAAATGCCAAAATGAGTAAAGTAGTTCCTTTCATTTCTCAGATATGGAATTGCCATGATGTTGCTTCCAACATGCTGCCAATGAGAATAAGTCCAAACCACGATCTCGAAGTTGGGAGGGGAGTCACTTAAGAATTATGTGACTATCACGTGAGTGCAGTAGAAGGGGTTATTTATTTTTATTTTTCTCACATTTTTGCATACAAAAGGGTATTCTAAAATGAAATTGGAAAAAAAAGTTACAAATTGAATCGGAAAAGGGCGTATTTTATTTGTAAAAAAATCACAGATAAGGAGTTATAAAAATAGTCCTTGAACTCACACAATATACACAATTGATACATAGTGACCTCCATAAGACCACAATCTGAGATGACCCTATACAAGAATGACTTGGAGACCTGCAAAACCCTTTTCCACCTTAGCCATGGATAAATTTTCAGATGAGTTCATCAGCATTGCCAAAGTACTTTTCTTAAGAAATCGTCAATGAGTTGCGAACATGTTGAAGTTTTGGAGTCCACTCAAGTAGAGAGTGAAGGAGAGCAAGGGGCATTTATCCCACATGAAATGTAATGGTCTATGTCCAAGTATAAAAAGGGCCTTTAGCTCAATGCAAATCATCCAAATTTGTGTACATCAAGTGCAATGCTTCTTATGAACTTGTGATCACTTTCACTTTTCTCAAGATCGTGTTTATGAGTCCAATAGTCTATCTTGGAACCTAATTTTCTTGAGTCTCATTGTTTGTGCACACATTACCTCTCACTTATGCATTATGATTATGCATCATCCACCCTAGATCCCTTGGAACCATGGATTTTAACATCAAGATTTGGGCTAATCTATAGGGATGGGAAATCTGGGCTAGATTATAGAAGTGTGGGGCACCTGTTGAGTACAGGGATTAGGAAAGTGCAGCTATTGTATCTTTGAGGGGGGGTGTTGAAGTTTTGAAGTCTAGTGTAGCAGAGAGTGAAGGAGAGCAAAGGGATTTTATCCCACATGCAATGTAATGGTATATGGCCAAGTATAAAAAGGGCCTTGAGTTCAATGTAAATCATTCAAGTTTGTGTACATGAAGTGCAATGCTTCTTATGAGCTTGTGATCACTTGCCCTTGTCTAAAGATTGTGTTTATGAGTCCAAGCTAACCTATCTTGGAACCTAATTTTCTTGAGTCACATTGTTTGTGCACACATTATCTCTCACTTATGCATTATGATTAGGCCTCATCCACCCTAGCTCTCTTGAAACCATGGATTTTCATAGAACGTTTTCTAGCAGAGTTGCTTAGATTTCCTGCTCCTCCCTTGGGCCTCAAGTTTCAATCAAGTAGTCCAAGCATTATTGGATGCTCTAAAATTTGATTAAGGATCTCACACTTTACTGTCTTGAGGGTTGTGTTTTTTTCCTACTTGGTAGCAGGAACACAGAGGCCACATATTTAGTTTCTTCACAATGTAAAAGGTTGTATTTCGTTGTTTGGAAAAGAGACAAAGATGCATCTTGCCCAAAGGGCCCTCTATTTTGTGAAAAATTGCCTAAATTTATACAAATGTATGGCCTTATTTGGGGGATTCTTGGTAGCAGCAACACAGAGGCCACATATTTAGTTTCCTCACAATGTAAAAGGTTGTTTTTTGTTTTTTTGGAAAAGAGACAAAGATGCATCTTGCCCAAAGGGTCTATTTTGTGAAAAACTAACTAGATTTATTGAAATGTATGGCCTTGTTTGGGGGACACTAAGAGGAGTTTTACCAAGCACCGAGCAAACTTTACCAATCGACGATGAAAACTGAGCAATATCCAGGCAAAACACACACACACACACACACACACACACCATAGAAGAAGGAACTTGTTGCCATTTTCAAGTCATGAGTAACACTTTACAGGATGCTAACATCATTTCTAAACAGCAAAGCAATTCTAATTTGGTTTCATCAAGTAAAAAACATGATGATTATGAGGAATCACACTCGTCATCGATGAAGGCATGTCTTTTATGTGGTTTGTTGCAAGTTTCAACATTGTACCGTGAATCTCGCACCATCCTTTTCGCCTCAATCTCAAAATACACTAGCAAGGTACTTCGATGAAGCAAAAATCAACACGTCAAAGTAAATCAACCGACCTCAAATAGCGATTTTTCTTTTAAACCATTCAAAACCATGTCAATAGACGGCTCACTTCTATCAAATATTGCAATGAACATACATAGCTTGTAAAAGAAAAATGTAATGAAGGGGAGGCACTCAAAAAATAACATGTACGTGACCAAAAGAAATGGAATGCTCACAAATGATCGAATGGCTTCCGAATGGGAGGTCTATTCTCCTCATCGACCACATTTGTAGAAGTTTAGGCCTCCTGCATGTCTTGCCCTCTAGACTGGGGATGAAGAAGAGGCAACACACAAATGTTGAAATCAAAGCCTCATCACTATCCAATGATGCACAAGCACGTCTGAATGAGAGACATGCTCTGAGAGTAGGAGCATCCCCACAACCAAACTCCAAACAAAGGCCCTTCGGCCTACACAAAATCTCCACAAGACTAGCAATGAAAGAAGAGCTACGTTGCATGCATCCCAGCCATGCAAGCCAAGAATCCATGACTACCTAAGCAAACTCTGGAAAGTAGTGTCACATGATGGTATATGATGGAGTCATGCCCATAACACAAAAGAAATGGCATCATCTCATCAAGGTAAAGTGGAGGTGGTGCACCACACCTATTTTTGAAGAATAGCATTGAACTATCAAAGTACAAAGAAACATGACAAACATTTAGAATGACATAGTTTAATCATTCCATACACAAGGTACTAAAAACAAATCAACCTCCTCATGATCTCCACCAGCTTTCACAAATCCAATTGCCATGGATGAATAACAATAACCCCACGATGAACACCAAATGAAATGTAAAAAAAAAAAAAGAATACAAATGTAAAATCACACTCACATTCCATGGACACTCTCTGACCACCTCTTTGTATATATGGACATGCAAAGACTTTTGGCTTTCCACTTCCATGAGCTTTTCATTTCCTACACTCTCCCTTCAATGAGGCATTTGAGATGTTTTGAAGGTTTTTTATGTTTCCATAATAGTGGAGACCTATTATGGAAACATAAAAAACCTAAATATGTGGTATACCTTTAAATGGCTTCAAAAAAATTAAAATCCATTC
Source organism: Adiantum capillus-veneris (assembly GCF_014529385.1). Classification (NCBI taxonomy): domain Eukaryota; kingdom Viridiplantae; phylum Streptophyta; class Polypodiopsida; order Polypodiales; family Pteridaceae; genus Adiantum; species Adiantum capillus-veneris. The sequence continues at coordinate 77,418,225 of NC_140959.1, read as the reverse complement.
ATTTCTTTTTTTTTTAACACTTTAGAAAATTAGTTTTAACACAAAGAGAGGGGCTTCTCCATAATAAAATTTAGAAATTTTCTCATGCAAGAAAACGAAGTCTTTTTCAGTGTTTTTCATACAATGCATAACATCATGAGCTTTTGTGAGGGAGGCACTACATACCTAGCTAGGTACGATTGGGGGCAGGGGACCACCACCGGGCCGACGGTCCCCTGCTCCCAATCGTACCTAGCTTGGTATGCAGTGCCTCCCTCACAGAAGCTCATGATGTTGAGGTAAGTCACAATGTGGGAATTATCGTGAGAATTTGTCCAAAACTTCTTCTGCTCTTAAACCACTTCAATGTAGTCATCCCTAAAAGATACAAACTCTCAATAAAGGGTGATATATGCAAATCAGATGTCACTTCTGGCTGGTGAGAGCAAGCTTCTCTTGTGCCATTTCCAATGATGAGCCAACGATGTGATGAGCATCGTCGCCACAATGGCCAAGAAACTCCACAGAATGCGCTCTGGCTGAATGGTGACAACGAATTTGCATAGAACAAAGGCATGCTCAAAGACACCCCTCCCTCAGGACTAGGTGGCACGGGCATGGGAGGGTGGGATCTACGGCAGGGGCATTGTGGGCCGTAGATCCCAGTGGGCTGTGTCGAAAGTAAATTAGGGTACCCTAATTTACTTTTGGCGCCGCCACTGGGATACATGTACTGTTGTAGGGCTGCGATGAAGAGACTACCCATGCGGGACTTATGCAAGCTTGAGGCATACGTCTCGCTGCTCTATTGAAACTTACGCACTTCGTCAAGTCTTTTGTCATCAAAGGGCCACTCTCTCCGTTACGATGATATTGCTCGACATTCTTGGCTTTCCAAATTCTAGCTTGATCCTTCCAATTATTTACTTTTCATCTTAGGAATTGTGGTGCTTTTGCAACATTTTTCCTTTTTCTGAGATTGGGGAGGCCTACTTTGCTAATCGGCTGTTACTGGGTAAAATAGGCTGATTACTGAACAAAATCGACTAATTACTGAACAAAATCAAATGCATTTGTCAGATTAAGAATAACATTTTGCAGATTTGGATGAATATTTTTATCCTCTCTCAACCATGGACATCTATCAACTAGCTAGTTTTAACCGCTATCTAGAAGGATAATAATCAATGTGGCACTCATGTTAACAACAAATATAAGCTGATAAAAGAGACAAAAAGAGATACATACAAATACACCCATGTCACTCAACATGGTCTATATACCCTCTCAAAACATGCTGCCATTGTAATTACATGATGCTACCGACCAGCAGAAATCTCCATAGCCGCAACAGAAGAATCAGACATCGGTATATTGGGATGGATAGAACTGGCATAGCTGCTGGAGAAAGAAGATAGAGAAGGGACAGCCATGGCAGCCGGGGAGGATCCGGACGTCGAGAGAGCGTGAACTACATCACGGATGCACGGGCGCGCAGGCGGATGTGGGTGGCAACAAGCCAGGCCCAATCGGAGCAGAAGCTCCAACTGAAAGGAGTCGAAAGAGGAGAGCCGCGGATCGGCCGCCTCTTCCAGGCTCGATTCCTCAAGCAGATGCAAGAGGCGGTGGAGGAAGTCAATGGATATGCGATGGCCAGTGGTGAGCTCAATGGCAATGGCGCCAAGGCTGTAAATGTCACACTCTTTGCTGACAATGCCCTGTTCTATTGATTCCGGCGCCATGTAACCGAAGGTGCCAGCAATGGTGGCTGTCATGTGCGCGCTTTCTTGCTCCATCTTGATGAACTTGGCGAGACCAAAGTCCCCTATTCTTGCATTGAAGTCTGCATCCAGCATCACATTGCTTGGCTTGAGATCTCTGTGTATGACCACCATCTCCCACTCTTCATGGAGATAGAGTAGCCCAGCCGCAAGTCCCTTCATCACATGAAACCTCCTCTCCCACCCCATCACCTCAACCTCGCCACCGGCCTCCTGGCGCCCTTGCCCTATCCACCAATCCAAGCTCCGATTCGGCAGATATTCATACACCAGCATCAGCCTGCGGCGGCTCCCATAGCTCCATCCCAAGAGTTGCACCAGGTTTTTGTGCCTCATCCTGCCCATGCTCATTATCTCTGCTTTGAACTCCTTCTCCCCTTGCTTTGATTTCTGTGACAAGCACTTGACAGCCACCTCTGTTGTTATTCCATTGTTGGACCTTAAGACCCCCTTATATACCTCTCCGAACCCACCTCGCCCAAGACTGCTGTCCTTGCTAAATCGGTTGGTCGCCCGCTTGAGATCTTTGTATGCGAACTTCCGTGGTCCGCAATGAAGGTTTGTCAGATCTTCCATCCCCATGAGTCTCTGGTTGATTCTCCTTCTCCTGACCAACAAAATTGCGATCAAAACTACCAGTAGGACTATGCAGGCAACAACTGATCCCACTAATGTTATGCGCATGCGGGCAGTATGGGGTGAGCGCCTTTTCTGAGGGAGATTGGCTTGGGATGGGGCTGGCGCAAATATAGGGGGTGAGCTTAATAATTCCTGTGGGAAATTGGTTGAATTAAAATCCCACCTAAGAACACAGTGCGATTCTAAGATTGTCCCCAAAGAAGCAGAGAATCCCACATACACATATTGTGGGAGATGATCGCGCAGGTTGATGGGATAGCCCGAAATGATCGGATTTGTGGGCTTCCTCAACAGCTCAGGTCCTTGATTGGCAAGATAAACATCGAGAATGTAGTTGCTACCGTCGTACTCAATCCAGACATTGGTGTACATGCCCTCAGATGTGGATGTATCTGTAAGGCTTATGTTGAGCGGGCTCAAGGATATGGCCAGACTAGAATTGACACTGCCATTAACATCAATGCCCACATGGTTTCCATCTGGATCAAAGCTATCCTTGAACGTGTCGAACTCGATTGCGACGAATTGGGCGGCGCCCTGGTCCTTGCTAGAATTAGGTCTGCCATCAATGAGGCCCAGCAAGGGCCCTGAGCTGTTGGGGAAAAGCTTGATGGCGGGCAGCGAGGTTAGCATGAAAGTCATGCCACCGCCGCTATCGTTGGTGCCACCGCCCATTATGGGTCCCATGTTGATGAGGAAAGAGGTGTTAAAGGAGGCAGTGTAATTATAAGATTCATGCCAGAGCTGAAGGGCTTGTGCGCCGTAAGTGATCTGACCGGAGATGTTGGAGACATCGCGCGAGCCGGAGTTGGGGGTGATCTGCAAAGCCTGCTTGTCAACATTGGAGTTGCTGGAGAAATTGAGGTAATGGAGCTGGTTGTGATCGAACATGGGGAAGGAGAATTGAAGGTTTTCATGAGCGCGGCATGGTGAAGGGGAGAGGAAGATGGCGCAGAAGAAGGTGATATTGATGATGAGCAGAAGATCAAAGGATGCAGATATGATGATGGAAGCCCGGCTGGAGCTGGAGAACGTCATACACGGGTGCCTGCAAGAGGCGGGAAAGAGGGTAGCTCGGGGTGTGTGTGTGTGTGAGAGAGAGGGAGGGAGCTTCCTGCTAATATCACAAGAAGATTTAGAAATTTTCTCATGTAGGAAAACGGAGTCTTTTTCAGTGTTTTTCATACAATGCATAACATCATGAGCTTCTGCTCGAGAGACTGCATACCTAGCTAGGTATGATTGGGGGCAGGGACCCCGCGGGCAGGCGGTCCCTTGCCCCGGCCAATCGTACATAGCTAGGTATGCAGGGCCTCCCTCACAGAAGCTCATGATGTTGAGGTAAGTCAAAATGTGGGGAACTTGCCAAAAACTTATTGGGTCTCCCTGGGAGAGAGATTAGTATTGAGGCGTGTAGTAGTCGCTAACTCGACGTTGCATGGTCAGACCAGCTTGAGAAAGTCGGAAGTCTAAGCCTGGCATTAATGTAGCCTATGAGGGCATAATTTGACTAAACACAAGGTCATTGCCTGATCTGCGTATAATATCTAAAATCAGCATCATGCACGTTTAATATAGTCCCACTCAAATATTTATTGACAACTTTAGTCATTGCTCAACCATACATGCATCCACGAACTTATGCAAATCGTGCTCACATCAATAGACATTTGGATATGCCATTCTCCATATTTCATCCAAAGGCCCATTGATTCTCTCCTGTTTTTGGGTGCCATTTGCATCGTTTTGAGTGGCATATTTTTCTCCCAACCAAAGCTCCAAATAAACTTTCTTCAATGTACTTGAAAATTTACAAATAAAAAAGTATATTGACTCTATTTTAAAAAATTATTTCACACTAAATCTTCCATACTTCGTAGGTTTTCTTACCTTTTTTATTATAACAAGTGGTAAAATTACAAGGTCTACCCAGAATTAGGAAAGATGTACGAGGGAAAACCTACGCTTCGTAATAATATTCAAAACACTTTGTCTAATATATTTAACAAAAACCTAGTAATGCAAATAATGTTAGTTCGAATTCATATCTCTTACATTATATACATTTTTGGCTATATCCATAAAAACATTGTTTGTTTGTGTGTGTGTGTGTGTGTGTGTGTGTGTGTGTGCGCGCGCTAGAGAGAGAGAGAGAGAGAGAGAGAGAGAGAGAGAGAGAGAGAGAGAGAATGCCTTTACTCAGTCATTTTACTTCTTGTAAAGCACATCCTCTCTGCCCTCGAGCCTTTACTGCCCCCACTCTCCAAGTGTAATGACTTGTAAGTAGGCTACAAAAACTATGATTCATGTGTGGAGTTAGCAAGGAAAGGCACAACAAAGCACTACATCCTATTCAACAATCGCTAGCTACATAAACTCATTATAAATCCTCGAATCTCAAGCCTTGAAGAAGCATGCATACATAATTTCATTTGGAGAAATGCCATTCATGTCGCATTAGGCAGAGCCTCCATGCAAATTTCCATGTTTGGCCTATCCTAATATCACGTGCTTGGAGAGACAATTCCCAACAAGAAGCCTATCACGAACTTTTTGTGCTTTTAAATACTTATAATCCTACAATGGTCTTATGAAGCAATCCAATATTGCAAATCTTAGCATCTTCCCTTTGAATTTGTTTCAAATGCTTCTTCTTCTTAGCATAAAAGTTTACTGCAAGCACAAAGAAAACATTAGGAAGGAAATGAGGTCTTAGAGGGCCTCTTTATTTTCCACGGGATTAAAAATGAGATATGGAATGGGAAAATGATAGACACCATGTGGACTGAAATGGTGGTAGAGCCTAAAAGTGCATAGTCAAACTCTTAGGCTTAGAGACGGTAGGGAATTATAAATCTTTCGTATTACAATGAAAAAATCTCTTATAAATTTAAGAATCCACACCTTTTTTAAAACATTTGGGAAAAAAATGTGTCTTTTCACTTGCTAGTGGCTATTAGTTTTTGCTCCCTCTATCCTAAAATAGGTTCCAAAACGTGCTAATCATTCTCTCCATCTTCTCTCTAGTATACTATCTCTATCCTCTCTCCTCTCCATCTCGCAAGTTACATCTCCTTCTTCAATGTCACTTTTTCATCGCAATGGGATCTTGTAGCATAGGTTTGGAACCTCATGTCCCTCCTCAAGCTTGCTTCATTTCCCCTCAATGGTAGCCGCCACCTATTGAAGCTCTCCATTATTGATATGCAAGCCTCACTTCATACCTCTCTCTAAAGCTCTAGATCTAAAGCATATCCTACTTCTAGAGCTTCTCTCTTGAGAGGATTTACTTTCCTCAACAGCTTCCTTGCTTTTTCTTCCCCATTTAGCTCTCAAATAATATTCCCTCATACCACAACTTCCTTTTGAAGATTAAATATTTTCTTATGCACCAGGGCATTGTTTGGTCATTGAGCTTCTTTGGGTACTTTGTTCCTATTTCCTATCTTCTCATAGCTATTCTTACCATATTATTGCTAATGATTCAACTTGCAAGTGAAGAATCATATTGGTGTCATCGGCCATCTTTGTATACATCCTAACTTTGCTTTTTATGCAATTGTGAATAAGAGTTATCCTTTATTTTGTTTATGTTGGTGGTGCTACTTTCCTTCCATGGCTTCCCTTGGTGCTCGTAAATGACCTAGGAGCCTTATTGCCTCAATAGCTTGTACGTAGCAATGTACAAGACAACAGTGGTCGCTAGGTTGCTATTGATTACAAACGACTTATGTGAGTGACAATGCAACCAAGTTCAAGAGGTGTTCACAAGGTCTCAAGAAGACACATATTATCTCAAGCACACTCCTAGAAGGGAAGAACATGGATTTCAAGAAAACTCAAGACGATAAGTAGTGAACAAAGGTGCAGCATGTGTATATAGATTTTCAATTGAAGCTAGGGACAACATAACCTCAATCGAGGTTTCCTGTAAATTGTATATCCCCTTCTATTTGAATAGTTAGGAGTGTCTCATTTCTACTTTCACCTCATAGGATGCACATTTTTGTTGTTTGTTCATTTTTGCATATTTTTTTCCATCTATCTTTTTATAGTGGGAGCATCCTTCACAAGTACCTTCAAAGACGTCCACGTGGACCTTGGCAAGTTGTTAAATGTTGATTGTCTATCCTCTAAGATTGCCTAATGGGACATATTTTTTTTATAGCGTGCTTATGTCACAGGTATGTGAAATGGTTATTGCACTCTATCTTCCAATCACTCACCAAGCTTGGAGATTTTGGAATGGTCCACATCAGAAAACACATTGATAGCACTCTATCTTCCACTCACGCACCAAGCATTGTCAAAAAGTGTGTGGTCTAGCTGGGAAGGTGCAGAACCTTTGGCTGTGAGAGTTCATGATGAGAGTTACAAACACTTTAAGAAAAAGCGTTTATGTAAAATCACCAACCCTCTTTCTAAGGGTAACTAAAAATCTAAGACCGTTCATGACAACAAAGTCACAAACCCTCTTTTCTATCGTGATTGGAATCTGCTTGTTTTTGTAGTTGAGATTATGATGAGAGGATCACCAAATCACATTCAATTTCACTTAAAAACACCATTTAAAAACACTAAAGTTTCATCCATGAAACCTCAATGCTCATACAAGCACAAATCTCAATCAAAACCCAAACCTCTTTCATGGTATCATGTAGCCTCGCCCCCAATTATATAGTTGTAGCATGAAACCGTTGAAAGGAATACACGAGCTTCCACCTTTATGGTGACCATTTTATGATTTTGTAGAGATTTAAGAGCTTCTAAATTGAATCCCAGAAACCATTTTGATAAGGAGAGACCTTGGGGTTGGCTTCATTAGAGCCTCCAAAGGGAAGTGTTAAAAGCCTTAAGACATAGTCTTTAATTTTTAACTTTAGTCAATTAATGTCCAAGCAGGCAAGGGGGAAACTTTCTTAAGCAGGGGTTGTGCTTAAGCAGGGGGCATGCCTACTTACCATGCTTTAAGTTCACCTCACCATGGGATCAAGAGGAGAGATGGCTGCATCTCATTAAGGGTCCATAATGGAGGCAGCTTAACAAAGAGCAAGGTGCACTTAATGAAGCTCTAAAAGACCTTGGGGTTGGCTTCATTAGATCCTCCAAAGGTAAGTGTTAAAAGCCTTAAGACATAGTCTTTAATTTTTAACTTCAGTCAATTAATGTCCAAGCAGGCAAGGGGGAAGCTTGCTTAAGTAGGGGTCATGCCTACTTACCAAGTTCAAAGAACTAGCTACAAAGGAGGGGGCGAGCCCTACAAAGGAGGGAGGTAGGTAGTGTGTGTGCATGTAAGGACATGGGTCCTACGGGCAAGGACACCGACACGGTCGGACAGTGTGTACGCTAAGGGGAGGCTATAAGATATCACAGTTGGGTGGAGACTTGTCATTAAATATCTAATATCTAACCAACCCAAATGATTTTTTCATATTAAACTGATCATTTAATATGGGATAATAAACGAGAACAAGGGTTAGAATATAGACATGTACTTACGGGTCTATCTCAATACGAGGCCAATGATAAAGGGGTCCAAATGAGAGATGGTTTGTCAAAGAGTAAGGTTAACTAATGAAGCTTAAAAGACCTTAGGGTTAGCTTCATTAAAGACCTCCAATGGTTAGTGTTAAAAGTCCTTTGACCTTAAGCAAGCTAGGGCTGAGCTTGAGGTGGGAACCCGACCTAAACTTAAGCAAGCTAGGGTTGTGCTTGAGATGGGAACCCGACCTAAAGTTAAGCAAGCTAGGGTTGTGCTTGAGGTGGGAACTCCACTAAGGTGCTTGTCATGCTTGATGACTAAGGTACTTGAGGTACTTGTCACATTTAATTGAGAAGCTTCCTATGCATGGGGGTAAGATGCTTGAGTCAAAAAGAGAACCTACACACTTAATGAGGAAGTTGCTTGAGAAACTGCCTATGCATAAAAATCTCAAAGTTAAGGGAATTCTAAAAGAGCACATGGGACACATGTCAGACTCTCACTAAGCTTAAACACATGGTGTGCTTGAATGCTATTGGTTGGGCTAAAGAGGGTCCAATGAGCTTCTACTTCCATCTAACAAATATCTAGATATTTTCAAAGCTCTCTCTCTCTCTCTAAGGGGTAAGGAGGACACTTGTCAAAAGACTACCCATGTAAAAGACTGCATGTTGCATGTGATTGGCTAAGGGGAGAGGGGTCCAATGAACTTGAGGGATGTGGAAAAGCTACCGCTCGCCCAAAACAAGGAGGGGGGTTGCTAGGGGGATATACACCATCACACACACTCATTTTGGACCATTCTCACTTGGTGAAAGTTGAGAACACCACCTCCTTCTCCAAGCTTGTGAGATTGAAAGCCTACACCAACACTCTTGGCTATGGAATGCAAATCCAACCAAGAGTCATGTTTCAATGCTTAAGCTTGCCATCTTCTCCATCTTCATTACTATTCTATTATGTATACTAGCAAGAAGAGTAATGATAAGTGAGGAACTATTTCTTTCTCCTATGGAATGTTTCTTCTTCCTCTTCCCTATCCTCATTCCCTGCTAGCTCTCTCCACCTTTGAAGGTGTTTGAGGCCTTGGGACGACTGAGGCTTGGGATAGTTAATGATTTCTTCAAGTTTATGTTATGCTTGTGATGCATGAAGCTTTCCATCTTCATTGCATCACCTAGGTTACAAGGAACACAAATATTGTATTGTACCAAGTCTCTCTTGATGGGAGAAACTATAATACAAATGCCTATTGGAGGCGGGACCGGCTCCATATGAATCCGGTCCTCAATTGTTGTCATGTTCTCTAAACTCTCTCTCTCTTGCAAAAGGATTGTTCATACCAAGTTAACTAAGTACCATGTTTATGTTTCTACCATCAATTAAAGTTCAACCGCTATGCTCACAATGAATCTCTCAAAAGTGCTTCACTTAATTTCGTAATTCCGCTACTCTCAAAGTTCATAGGCAATTTCCATTACATTGGTATCAGAGCATTTGGTTTCTCTTTTCTTGCTTAAGAAGAGAGGTCCTTAAGTATCCTATTAATGGTTGTTTTTATTAATTATATTAGGGTAAGTGGGTCTGGGATCTATTATCGGTTTTGTTGAGTCCACTATGTGGAATATGGTGCACACCTCAAGAGCTTTGGTCTTAATAATGGAGTCTTTTTAGACTTGCCTACGGCTTTACCATTATTGAGCCATAAGAAGTCCAAAAGGATCTATGCCTCAACACCTTTGCTATGTTAGACTCACTCCACTACTCTCTATAATTAACCAATTCGAGCCGTGGGTGTAGATACTTAAGTGCCTATTTTCAAAGGCTAAGAGGAGTAGCAACTAATTTTTTGAATTGCCAAAGCATACACTAAGTAAACACATAAGTTTAATTAGCATGGCTGACAATAACCAAGAGAGGAGAATGAACATTGATAACTTTGATTTTGCACATGAAGGTGTCAATGATGATGTGTTTGTTAATTATCTTGTGACTAGGCTGCAACAAGCTATGGGAAACCCCACTTTGCAAGCCGAAGTTACTCAACAACTTTGTGCTTATGGGATTTCCTTTCCTCTCCAAGAGGAAAGAGAGCTTACGAGGCCTCTTGAAGAGATCCCCAAAAGAAGACTCTCTCCCATACGAGAGGAGGAATCCAAAGATCAAGAAAGCAATGAATCCCTAAATTCCTCCAAAGATGTGGCTCCACGAAGAAGGCGAACTAAAAGATCGCCAACTCCTCCCAAGAGGAAACGGTAAACCATAGTCCTTCTCCTCGTCACTCCAAAAGGGAAGAGAGGAAACCAAGGAAGAAAAGGGCAAGAAAGAGGTCACCCTCTTCTCCTTCTTCTTCACCTTCCTCCTCTACCGATGAAAGCTATGGCTATTCTCCTAGAGAATATAAGAGGAGAGGACATCGCAAATCTTACCCTGCATGGTGAAGGTCGCAAAAGCTCAAGAAGTTCAAAGAGGGAGGAAAGAGTATATCTTTTCTCACCTATGATGGCACCTTTGGTGCAGTCCTCCAAGCTACTCCATGTAGCTATGCACTTCCAAAAATTGGCTCGTCAATGGTGGGCTAGCCTTCGTGGCAATGGCGAAGCCCCAAAGACATGGAAAACTCTACGAGTTTCCATCATGAAGCAATTCCTTACAAGCGATGCAAAGGAAAAAGTGCTCACCGAATGGTGGAGTTTAAGGCTTCTCTCTCATGAGTATATCCACAAATATGTGGACAAGTTTTGGGATTTACATCTCAAGGCTACTGTCTTTCAAAAGATAGACTTTGATGATCAAAAACAACAATTCAGTACGGGATTACTTGAAGAGATGGCTGAGTATTTAAATTCTCAACGGCCTGACTCTATCAGCGAAGTAATCCACCATACCATGGTTGCTTCACGCATCAATTTCCAACAAGGGGTTAGACGGAATGTCAAACCCATGGAAAATAAAGACAAAAGTGATGCAAAGGAAAAAATTAAAGCCCAAAATTTTTCCCACGACCATTCCAACAACAACAACAACAACAATCGGTCCAAGGAGAAAGGAGTTTACAAAGGTAAAAATAAACTCTCCCCTGAAGAGCTTGAAACTTTTCGCAAGGATCACAAATGTTTTAAGTGTAAGGAGTAAGGACATGGCTATCTTTCTTGCCCCAAAAGAAATGCTCGCAATGAGACTCCTAGAGCTTCCACTATCAAAGCTCCAGAAGAGGATAATCATTGCAAAGGATCACCTCTCTCCTATGCTTGGGAAAGGTAAGGGAGCATGATGCCTTCATCTTGTTTGACCCTGGTTCTACTCTCAACTTCATATCAATGGAGGTGGCCACCAAGTTGGGCATTCAAGCTTTTGAGATGGGAGATGTTGTAACTACCAATGCCGCTTTCAAGGGACAGCAAGCCTCCGTTACTCCCTTGATTGGGAAGTTGAGGCTTCATGTCCAAAGTTGTGTCGACAAAGAAGACTTCTTTATCTCTACTCTCCAACATGAGGATGCTATCCTAGGGATACCATGGTTCAACCGCATGGCTGCTAACATGAAGTTCCCTGAAAGGGAATCTACTTACCTACAGGGGAAAGAATACGTATATAGATGCTAATGAGTCTGGTCATACTATACCACTTGTAAATCCTCTCGCCCTTGATAAATCAATGAAAAGCTCAGTTTCTGCATACATGATTTTTGTCAAAGAATCCCTAAAAGGTCCTAATGTTTCATCAAAGGTGAATGGTAGAAATCAAGAAGAGCTAGACTTGTCTAACTTTCTAAAAGGATTCCAAGATGTGTTCATTGATGATATCCCTATGGACTTACCTCCAAAACGAGGGGATGATGACCATCGAATGAGCTCCTATCAGGAAGGTCACCGCTTAACAAACCTCCCTATCAAGTTTCACAAGCTCAACAAGAGGAGATCATGAGGCAAGTACAAGAATTGGTAGACAAAGGAATGGTGAGTCCTAGCTCCTCTCTCTTTTGCTCTCTAGTCCTTTTAGTGCAAAAGAAAGATAATACATACCGCATGTGTGTGGACCATCGTGCACTAAACCATATCACTATCAAAAACAGATTTCCCGTACCTTGGGTAGAAGATCTATTTGATAAGCTACAAGGCTCTACCTACTTCAGTAGGATTGACCTTAAAAGTGGCTACCATCAAATAAGGATAGTGAATGAAGATATCCTAAAGACCGTGTTTCGTACAATCTTTGGCCTTTATGAATATCTAATCATGCCTTTTGGCTTGACTAATGCACCAACTACATTCAAAAGATTAATGGAGAAAAAATTTAGACTCTACCGCAAATTCATTGGAGTGTTCTTTGATGATATCATCATCTACTCCAATTCCTTGGAGGAACACAAGCAGCATCTTCAAGTGATTTTTCAAGCATTAAGGGAGAATAAGCTTTTTCTCAATTAAAAGAAAAGTTAATTTTTCCTTCAAGAGATTCAATGCTTAGGTCATATTATCTCTCAAGATGGTCTCCGTATGGTAAGATTGACCGATGGTCTCCCATGTACTTTAAGTAGCAAGGTACTTTTAGATCTTCCCTCTATGATTTCAAAAGGTGCTTTTCCCATAGAAGTATGGATAGTATTATTATACGCATACTCTACAAGAGGTACTACGACATGGTAAGATTGACCAATGGTATCTTATTAAGTTCAAAAATTATCCTTTTGAAGATGCTAGATGGATGCAAGGAATCCAGCTTAAGGATAGTATGAACCTTGTCAACGCTTACAATGCTACATTAGAATAACCAAATGTACATGTTTCTTTTAAATGATCAATGATTTAATCTTATAAGAATAATTCTCTCTTTATTGTGCACAAATTTAAGTAGTATGCATACTAAGAATCATGTTTGGGATGACGACGTCTCTCAAACACCATGTAGAATTTGTCACTCTACTTGGGAGGATGAAATGGACTAAAGAGCAGACATGTTGCGGCAGCTATGTCTCCCAAGCACCAAATGGATTATTCATCCATCTTGGAATGATGTTGTAGGGTAAAAAAGGATCCTCTACCCGCTAAGACAAATTGAGTAATGACTATGACTTTATCTCTTTTACCTCATAGTCGAGGACGACTATGATTTCAAGAGAGAGATAATGTCATTAAATATCTAATATCTAACCAACCCAAATGATTTTCTCATATTAAACTGATCATTTAATATGGGATAATAAACGCGAACAAGGATTAGAATATAGACATGTGCTTACGGGTCTATCTCAACACGAGGCCAATGGTAAAGAGACCCAAATGAGAGATGGTCTGTCAAAGAGTAAGGTTCACTAATGAAGCTTAAAAGACCTTAGGGTTAGCTTCATTAAAGACCTCCAATGGTTAGTGTTAAAATTCCTTTGACCTTAAGCAAGCTAGGGCTGAGCTTGAGGTGGGAACCCGACCTAAACTTAAGCAAGCTAGGGATGTGCTTGAGGTGGGAACCTATAGTAAGCTAGGGTTGTGCTTGAGGTGGGAACCCGACTCAATCTTAAGCAAGCTAGCGATGTGATTGAGGTGGGAACTCCACCTAAGGTGCTTGTCATGCTTGATGACTAAGGTACTTGAGGTACTTGTCACATTTAATGAGGAAGTTGCTTGAGAAGCTTCCTATGCATGGGGGATAAGATGCTTGAGTCAAAAAGAGAACCTACACACTTAATGACACTTAATGACGAAGTTTCTTGACAAACTTCCTATGCATAAAAATCTCAAAGTTAGGAGAATTCTAAAAGAGCACATGGGACACATGTCAGACTCTCACTAAGCTTAACCACATGGTGTGCTTGAATGCGATTGGTTGGGCTAAAGAGGGGTCCAATGAGCTTCTACTTCCATCTAACAAATATCTAGATATTTTCAAAGCTCTCTCTCTCTCTCTAAGGGGTAAGGAGGACACTTGTCAAAAGACTACCCATGTACTTGACTGCATGCTACATGTGATTGGCTAAGGGGAGAGGGGTCCAATTCCGGTCCAATGAACTTAAGGCATGTGAAAAAGCTACCACTCGCCCAAAGCAAGGAGGGGAGGGTGCTAGGGGGATATACACACACTCATTTTGGACCATTCTCACTTGGTGAAAGTTGAGGAACACCACCTCCTTCTCCAAGCTTGTGAGAGTGAAAGCCTACACCAACACTCTTTGCTATGGAATGCAAATCCAACCAAGAGTCATGCTTCAATGCTTAAGCTTGCCATCTTCTCCATCTTCATTACTATGCTATTATGTATTAGTAAGAAGAGTAATGATAAGTGAGGAACTATTTCTTTGTCCTATGAAGTGTTTCTTCTTTCTCTTTCCTATCCTCATTTCCCGCTAGCTCTCTCCACCTTCGAAGGTGTTTGAGGCCTTGGGACTGAGGCTTGGGATAGTTAATGCTTTCTTCAAGTTTATGTTATGCTTGTGATGCATGAAGCTTTCCATCTTCATTGCATCACTTAGGTTACAAGGAACACAAATATTGTATTGTACCAAGTCTCTCTTGATGGGAGAAACTATAATACAAATGCCTATTGAAGGGGGGACCGGCTCCATATGAATCCGGTCCTCAACTATTGTCATGTTCTCTAAAAACTCTCTCTCTTGCAAAAGTATTGTTCATGCCAAGTTAACTAAGTAACATGTTTATGTTGCTACCATCAATTAAGTTCAACCGCTATGCTCACAAAGAATCTCTCAAAAGTGCTTCACCTAATTTCCTAATTCTGCTACTTTCAAAGTTTATAGGCAATTTCCATTACAAGACTAGCATACGCATTACGATCGTCGTTTCACTGGTATTCGAGCTATTTTTGGGAGGAGATGAAAAGCAGGTTGCATGTGCGTGCGACGTGCTGCTTCTATCCCACGTTCCACAGATAGCGACGTCTCTGTTGTGCAGTAAAAAGAAGACAACAATAGTTTCTTGTGCGAAGCACACGGACAGACAGCGATAGCCGACCCGCGGACGTCCTCCACAACGGGCGACCAAGGCAAACTTGACTGGCAAGTCGACGGCATCGAGGCTCCGAAGGCTTCCATTGGCACCGTTGGCTGCACGCGTAGGAGGGCCCACTTAACCCTTGCATGAAGGAGGGCTGAACCCACCCCATGAGGGTAAGAGGCCAACACTTTACCATCAAGCTATTGGCCCTTGTTGTGTATAACAAGAAAAGATAGCATACTTGTGTTGAAAAGAAAACTAGAAGGAAAGGGAAAGCTTCAAACTTCAAGGAAGTAGCTTCACCCTTCCTTTTCACTTCTTGGAGGAAGGCAAGTTTTCCTCCAAAAATTCGTTTTTCCTTAAGGAGGTAGCTTCAAAGTGAAGAAAAGCCTTCACAAAAACTACGAGCTTTTGTGAATAACCAACAAAGGTGTTCTTATGACGAACGACACGTGCAGCGCTCCAATTCTTGCAAAGCGAGGTTCGCATGCAACACAAATCGTGGAGCATATAAAACACAAAGACTTCAATATCACAAGGTACAAGTTGACTTTTTTTTTTCTCTCTTTGCATTAGTGTTTGTTTACCATGGCCAGTGATGATATCCCACCTACACACACGTTTGATTTTGAGCACGTAGATCAAAATCAGGGCACCACGGGTGCTACTGACACTAATATGCATGATGATGATGATCTAGGAGATCATGGGCTTGTAGGTATGGCTTCTTTCAAGACTTTGGAACATCGCCAAAGCGTACTTGAAAGCAACCTCTCTGCACTGCAAATGTTATCAATCTTACGGAGTTACTTGTGAAATTTATGAATTCACAGATGACTCAAGGAGCCACAAGTGGCACAATTCAAGGGAACCAAGCTCGCACGACTCAGGGAGTCCAAGAGACAAGTGTGCTGCAGAAGATGCCGAAGGTAGCAATGCATTACTTAAGAATATCACCATTCCAGAGTTTCACGGGGAAGAGCGTGATCGCAACAAGGATGCGATCAATACGTTCTTACACAAATGGAGTGATATTCATAGATTGAGACACACCCCGGATATAAAGACGGATGTGGAAACAAGTCTATCTCTTAAAGCCAAGGCCTATAAGTGGTGGATGACATTTCCAATAGATGCCCGTCCTCCATCTTGGGCTGCGTTTCAAGCTTCTTTCTCCAAAGAGTTTTTGGACTCCAATGAAGAAGATAATAATTGGTTAGCATGGGATGCATGCCGTATGTCTGGCCTCTCTCTCACACAGTACCTTTCAAAGTATCGGGAAATCATATTAAAACTAGAAGGTCTAGATGAATTGCAAAAGATACGGGGTTTTAATAGGGGTCTTGACAAAGACTATTGTCTTCATATCAAGACCCAACATCCAAAAACTTTGGAAGAATCCATCAGTCATGCCCAAAGATATGATGATAACTAAGAGAGGAAAGGAAATATTCCCTACTCTAAGAATACTTTTGCTAAGAGAAATGTGGCTAAGAGCCAATGGCGACGTAGATCTCCCACACATTCCAAGAGGAATAAGAGATAATCTACCTCTCCAAGCCCACAAGAGGCTAAGAAGCCTAAGCACTCACGAGATACTCCACGTGGGTCTCTCAGCACTGCCGATTTTGAGCGTGCGAAGAAACACAATTTGTGTTTTAGATGTCTTTCGGACCAACATAACAAGAAAGATTGTCCTCTTTTGCAAGGCAAAGAAAAGGCCATGCACACGGTGCAATGCCTCACATCAGATTCATCTCCTAAATATTGTGTTGTAGAGGTTCTTTATATGGAAGAAAAACACAAGTGTTGTGTGCCTACTTCAATGTGGCAACCCGCCTTTGACCCCCATGATTTGATTCGCATGCATGGCACTATTAACGGACAACATGTTTGTATTTTAGTGGATGATGGTGCAACTCATAACTTCTTGAATTATAAGCTAGTCAAGAAATTGAAGCTTACACAGACTCCCTGCTCTCACAAGTATGTGGTTGAGCAGATGTCTGGGAATGATAAATAAGTATAGAACACGGTAGTTCAAGGGGTTGAGCTTATTGTTCAAGGTCATACGATGACCCTTGACTTCCAAGTTATGAACATGGACGGTATTGATGTAGTTTTAGGACGGGAGTGGCTGCATGGTTTAGGAAACACATTTCACACTAGTTATGAACACAACTCCTTATCCTTTATGGCCAATGGTAAACATGTGCTTTTGTTTCGTGAGAAAAATATACCATCTGCACCTCTTATACGTATAGCCGAGCTTTCTATTTTGCAAAAAGCAGATTTAATAGATGAAGTCTTTTTGTGTTAATGCTTGTCTCCAAGTCTTGTGAATTCTCAAGAGCAAATTGCGGTGAATTCTAGTAATGGTATGCAAAGTGCAATGAATTCTAATGGTATGCAAATTGCAATGAATTCTACTGATAAACAAAGTGTTAAAAAATCTAATGAGCAAAGTGCTCTCAATTTTAATTCTATAGAGCAACGTGCAACTACTGAACAAACATTACAAGAATTACAAGATTCTCCATCCCAGCATAACTCTAGTTTACTTTCTCCTTTTGCACGGCAAAAGCTAACTCACTTACTCACGGAGTATAGTGATGTGTTCTCAAGTGATTTACCACCGGGTTTACCCCCTACACGTGATGTGTAGCATGGCATCGATGTCTTGCCAGGCACTAAACCGGTGAGTAACCCACCTTATCATATGAGTGCTAAAGAATACAAGGAGGTTGAGAGTCAGTTGGCTGACTACCTCGCTTGTGGTTTCATTAGACCTAGCACTTCACCTTGGGCATCACCAATTCTATTAGTTTTAAAAAAAAAATCGTGCTATGCGTATGTGTGTAGATTATCGTGGCTTAAATGCGATAACCATCAAGAACAAGTATCCTTTGCCTCGAGTGGATGAGTTGTTTGATCAACTTCATGGGGAAAGATACTATACAAAGATAGATCTTCATTCAGGATACCACCAGGTGTGTATCCTACTGCAAGATATCTCCAAAACTGCCTTTAGAACACGGTTTGGGCATTTTGAATTTTTGGTTATGCCTTTTGGTCTAACCAATGCTCCAGCTACATTTATGACACTCATGTATAGTGTCTTACATCCCTATCTTGGAAAATTTGTGTGGTTTTTCTTAATGATATTCTCATTTACAGTAAGACTGAAGATGAACACATAAAACACTTACGATTAGTGTTTGAATAGCTATGATCTCACGTGATGTATGCTAAACAAAGCAAGTGCGATTTCTTTAAAACAAAGATACATTACCTCGGTCATGTGATCTCTTATTCTGGTATCAAAATGGACACTGACAAGGTCGCTGCCATTCTTTGATGGCCACATCCCAACACGGTTGAGGAGCTTCGAATATTTTTAGGCACTGCTAGATTTTATCGATAGTATATCCGTGATTATGGCAAAATTGTTGTTCCGTCAAAAGGTAAGACCTTTTCTTGGGAAGAAGCCCAAAAATGCAATTTTGAACAGCTCAAGGTAGCTATAGCCACTGCTCCCATCCTAGCAATTGTCGACCCCCTTAAGCCGTTTGTGGTAGAGACTGATGCTAGTGATAAAGCAATTGGTGCGGTACTTCTCCAGGAGGAAAGACCTATAGCTTTTGAAAGTAAAAAGTTAGATAGATCTCAACAAAATTATTGTATCAAATGGTTCACTACTCAAACAGACTTGAAGAGCCGTAAAGCTCTTCAAGATTATGATTATAAGCTACGATATTGCAAGGGGCGATATAATGTAGTAGCGGATCCACTAAGTTGGATGCCTCATATTAATTCACTTGATTTCATGGAAATAAAGAGTGGATATTTAGAGTCATTACGTGGCAAGTGTGCACAAGATCAATCGTATGCTAAAGTGTGGAGTGCAGTTTTAAAAAGGGATCCCTCACACTCACATGTCTCTGAACAGCCAGATCAACATGTCTCTGCACGCGCAGATAGAAACTCCAACACACAGAGCTCCAACCCTACTCAGGAAGAGCTTAAGTGATGGAAGAATTTTTCCATTGATGATGGCTACTTACTCCACAAAGGTAGAGTATGTGTGCCAAAGGACTCAGACACTAGGCGCCAAATCTTATTTGAGTGTCACAATAATCCAAGTGTTGGTCATCTAGGTATTCGTAAGACATATGCCTTAGTTTGACGGCAATTTTATTGGCCGGGCTTACATCATGATGTTCAAGAGTACGTACTAAATTGCCAATAGTGCCAAGTCAATAAGGCAGAGCACCTCAAGGTAGGTGGCCTTTTATATCCTTTAGAGATTCCACAAGGTAAGTGGGAGAGTATCTCTATGGATTTTGTAGTAGGACTACCTACTACAAATTGTGGCCATGATGCCATTTGGGTACTTGTAGACCGTCTCACAAAGATGGGTCGATTCATTCCCACTAAGACTATGGTTAAGACATCGTAATTAGCACGGCTATTTATAGAGCATATATATAAACTCTACGATCTTCCAGCTAGTATCATTAGTGACAGAGATCGAAAGTTTGATAATCACTTCTGGAGAGCTGTGTTCCAAAAGTTGGAAACTAAACTTAATCCAAGTATAGCTGATCATCCAGAAACAGATGGTCAAGCCGAAAGAGTTAATCAAGTGTCAGAGGATATGCTACGAGCGTACGTTACCAAGAAGCAAACCAATTGGGAAGACTACTTACCTATATTGGAATCTGCTTATAATAGTTCAAAGCATGTGACTAGAGGGTTTAGTCCATTTATGCTTTTATATGGAATTCAACCTAGATCACCCGTTACGGTGGGGTTGGCTAAGGAGAAGATACAACAAGCGAAGTATTTTCTCCAAGATCATTTTGACATGCTTCGAGTTGCTCGACAGAAGGTTAAGCAAGCTCAAGATCGATATAAGAAGTATGCAGATGAGGATCATCGTCTTGCTACTTTTGAAGAAGGAGACAAGGTTTTCCTCAAAGTTCTGGAGCATTCAGAAAGTCTGAAGACGGGAAAAGTTGCTAAACTTTCATCACGCTATTGTGGACCATTTACCATTCTCAAACGTATAGGTCAAGTGGCCTATAAGTTAGCTCTCCCAGAGCACTCAAGAGTTCATCCTGTTTTTCATGTTAGCCGTTTACGAAAATAGATAGGACAAAATGATGGGCTTCGCACGAGACATCATGTCCGACGACAGGTGTTGGTAAAATGGCTAGATAGACCTAAAGAAGGTTCTACATGGGAGAATGTCTCCGCACTTAAGAAACATTTTCCTACGTTTGTTCTCGAGGAGAAAAACAATTCTCCAAGGGGGGGGGGTAATGTAAGGACATGGGTCCTACGGGCAAGGACACCGGCACGGCCGGACAGTGTGTATGCTAGGGGGAGGCTATAAGATAGCACCGTTGGGTGGAGACTAGCACACGTGTTACCACCACCCTTTCAGTGCACGTTACCAAGGGCCCATATTCTCATGAGAGAAAAGGGGCCACATGTCAGGTGTAAAGGCACACTGCAAGGGGGGTGTAAGGGCTGTGCTTGAGCAAGGGGGGTGCTAGCTTATCCTCACAAGAGGAAAAGAAGGACACTTGTCATTAAGAGTCTACACACCTTGCCCCAAAGGGAGCCAAGGCTACATGGCCCAATGAGCTTCAAGGGAAGCCTAGGAAAGGGGGTCGACCAAGCTCTCTCTCTCTCTCTCATTTGAGCCTCCCACGAGCCCTCTCCCTCTCTCATTCTTCTCTTCACACATTCTTGTGAAGCAAGAACTCCATCTCCTTCTCCAAGCTTGAGAAGTTGAGTGCCTACTACAACAAGATCTTGGCTATGGATGCAAATCTACACAAGAGAATGTTTATGCTTGCTTATCAATCTCTTTCATCTCCATTATCACTATGCTAAGCTATGATACAAAAGCTATGAGTGATTATGTGCAAGGGGGTATTTATTTCTCGTATAGCTACTTCTACTTCTCTCTCTTCTGCCTCACTCCCTGCCAGCTCTCCTCACCTTTCATGGTGTTTGAGGTCTTGGGATTGAGGCTGGGCATTTTTCAAGTTCATGCTAATCATGTTTATTGTTGTTGTTATGCTAATGCTTGGTGAGTGAAGCTTGCCATCTTCACCTCATCAAGAAGGTATCAAGGAACACAATAATTTGTATAGTAAACAAGTCTTCCGTCATGGAAGAATCTATAATACAAATGCCTATTGGAGGGGGAATCCGGTCCTCTATTGGTGTCAATTTCTATAAACTCTCACTCTCTTTTACAATTATTTTTCAGGCCATGTTAATGAAGTAATGTGTTAGTGTTGCTCTCTCCATCCAAGCACTCTCTTTCTCATTCTATATCTACACACAAAGGAATGCTCAAGGAAATGCTCAATATGATATTCACTTTCTACTCCAACTCAAGTTAAAAGGCTAATTCCATTACATTGGTATTAGAGCATTTGGTTTCTCTTTTCTTGCTTAAGAAGAAAGGTCCTTAAGTAGACTATTAATGGTTGATGTTGTTAACTATATTAGGGTACGTGGAACTGAGATCTATTATCGATTTTGTTGAGCCCACTATGTGGGATATGGTGCACACCTCGGGAGATTTGAACTTAATAATGGAGTCTTTTTAGACTTGTCTACGGCTTTACCATTATTGAGCCATAAGAAATCCAAAAGGAGCTAACCCTCAGTAACTCTGCTATGCTAGACTTACTCCACTACTCTCTATAATTAACCACTTCGAGCCGTGGGTGTAGATACTTAAGAGCCGATTTTTGAGCGATTTTCAAAGGCTAAGAGGAGTGGCAACTAAGGTTTTGAATTGCCAAAACATACATAAAACTTTGTTAACATGGTTGACAATAACCAAGAGAGTAGAGTGAACATTGATAGCTTTGATTTTTTGCACATGAAGGTGCTACTGATGATGCTCCCATGTTTGTGAATTATCTCGTAACTAGGTTGCAGCAAGCTATGGGCAACTCTGCTTTGCAAGCCAAAGTTACTCAACAACTTCGCGCTTATGGGATTTCCCTTCCTCTCCAAGAGAAGAGAGATCTTAGGAGGCCTCTTGAAGAGACCCCCAAAAGAAGACTCTCTCCCATACGAGAGGAGGAATCCAAAGAGCAAGAAAGTAATAAAAGTTTAAGTTCCTCTAAAGATGTGGCTCCACAAAGACGGCGGTCTAAACAATTGACCACTCCTCCCAAGAGGAAAAGATCAACACACGGTCCTTCTCCTTGTCATTCTGAAAAGGAAGAGAGGAAACAAAGGAAGAAAGAGGTCACCCTCTTCTCCTTATTCTTCACCTTCCTCCTCTTTTGATAATAGCTATGGCTATTCTCCTAGAGAATACAGGAGGAGAGGACATTGAAAATCATACCCTGCATGGCGAAGGTCACAAAAGCTAAAGAAGTTCAAGGAGGGAGGAAAGAGTATCTCTTTTCTCACCTATGATGGCACCTTTGGTGCTACCGACAAAGTGTTGGCCTTCATCCAGCAATTCAATGCGGCCTTTGGAGATGAGGGCTTCACAGAGTCCTCCAAGCTACACCATGTAGCTATGCACTTCCAAAAATTAGCTCGTCAACGGTGGGCTAGCCTTCGTGGAAACGGCAAAGCCCCAAAGACATGGAAAACTCTACGAGTTTCCATCATGAAGCAATTCCTTGCAAGCGATGCAAAGGACAAAGTGCTTGTCGAATGGTGCAGCTTGAAGATTCTCTCTCACAACTCCATCCACAAGTATGTAGACAGGTTTTGGGGTTTACATCTCAAGGCTACCGTCTTTCAAAAGATAGACTTTGCCAAGCAAAGGTAGCAATTCTATGCGGGATCACCTGAAGAGATGGCCGAATACATCAACTCTCAATGGCATGGTTCTATTAGCAAAGTCATCCATCACACCATGGTTGCTTCACGCATTAGTTTTCATCAAGGGGCTTGATGGAATGTCAAGCCCATGGAAAACAAAGGCAAAAATGATGCAAAGGGGAAGACCAATGCTCAAAATTCTTTTCAAGGCACTTCAAACAACAACAACAACAACAACAATCGGTCCAAGGAGAAGGAAGTTTACAAAGGTAAAAACAAACTCTCTCCTGAAGAGCTTGAATCTTTTTGCAAGGACCATAAGTGTTTCAAGTGTGGGGAGCAAGGACATGGATATCGTTCTTTTCCCAAAAAGAATGCTCGCAGTGAGACTCCTAGGGCTTCCACCATCGAAGCTCCAAAATAGGAATCTCATTGTAAAGGATCATCACTTTTCTATGCTTGGAAAAAGGTAAGAGAGCATGATGCCTTCATCTTGTTTGACCCTGGCTCTACTCACAACTTCATATCAACGAAGTTGGCCACCAAGTTGGGCACTCAAGCTTTCAAGATGGGAGATATGGTAATGGTTGATGCAGCTTTCAAGCGACCACAAGCCTCCATTACTCCCTTGATTGGGAATTTGAGGCTTCATGTCCAAAGCTATGTCGACAAAGAAGACTTTTTCATCTCTCCTCTCCAACATGAGGATGCTATCGTAGGGGCCCCATGGTTTGATCGCATGGCTGCCAATATGAAGTTCCCTAAAAGGAGAATCTACTTCACCTACAGGGGAAAGAACATGTATATAGTTGCTAGTGAGCGTGGTTGCACCATTCCACTTGCAAATTATCTTGCTTTTGATAAATCAATGAAGAGCTCAGTTTCTGCGTACATGATTTTTGTCAAAGAGTCTCTAAAAGATCCTAATGTTTCATCAAATGTAAATGGTAAGAATCAAGAAGAGTTAGACTTGTCTAATTTTCTAAAAGGATTCCAAGATGTGTTCATTGATGATATCCCTATGTATTTACCTCCAAAACGAGGGGATGATGACCATCGCATTAAGCTCCTTCCAGGAACCTCACCACCTAACAAGCCTCCTTATCGAGTCTCACAAGCTCAACAAGAGGAGATCATGAGGCAAGTATAGGAATTGGTAGACACAGGGATGGTAAGGCCTAGTTCCTCTCCCTTTTATTCTCCAGTCCTTTTAGTGAAAAAGAAAGATGGTACATACCGTATGTGTGTGGACTATCAAGCACTAAACCATATCACTATCAAAAACAGATTTCCCGTGTCTCGGGTAGAAGATCTATTTGATAATCTACAAGGCTCTGCCTACTTCAGTAGGATTGACCTTAAGAGTGTCTATCATCAAATAAGATTAGTGGATGAAGATATCCTCTAGACTGTGTTTCGCACAATGTTTGGTCTTTATGAATATCTAGTCATGCCTTTTGGTTTGACTAATGCACTAGCTACATTCAATTGTCTAATGGAGAAAATTTTTAGACCTCACCGCAAATTCATTGGAGTGTTCTTTGATGATATCATCATCTACTCCAAGTCTTTGGAGGAACATAAGCATCATCTCCAAGTGATTTTTCGAGCATTGAGGGAGAATAAGTTTTCTCTCAACTAAAAGAAAAGTGAATTTTTCCTTCAAGAGATTCAATACCTAGGTCATATTATTTCTCAAGATGGTATCTGTATGGATCCATCAAAGTTAGAGGTAATAAAAGCATGGCCTAAACATTAGGAAGAGGATGGGGTCTAGGAGGGCCTCTTTATTTGCCATGAGATTATGGAGGTGATTAGCATTTTGATGAATAATTTCATGCCATGTGTGCGAGAATGGTGGGTGTGTAAGAGTGGTCAAAGGATGCACTTTTCCCCCCAAAAAAGGGGGAACAACTTATTGATTTTCGGCCTTCCATAACTTCTATATACTATCTCCGATTTGAGCGGAGATTATAGCTCTTTCCATAGATATGTTACACAATCTGGTTTTGCCCGCTAGATTTTGAATTTCATTTTGGGGGGAAATTTGAATTCAGATAAACTAGCCATTTTGCCCGTTTGAATCCAAAAATTATTCTTTGATTGCTTTCTTGATACTAGAGGTTTGACTCCCTTAAACTGCCAAATAAAGAGACCCTCCTAGACCCCATTCTCTTCCTAATGCCCAAGGAATCTACATGAGCTAAGAAGCTTTATTGGTATGTGTGCATACTATAGATACTTCATAGCAAAATTCGCCCAAGTAGCAAGACCACTATATGACTTAATTAAGAAGAACGTTAAGTATGTATGGACTGCTAAGAAGAAAAATTATTTTGACAAGCTCAAGGAGAAGCTTACCTCTCAACCAGTCCTCATGCTTCCCGATCTCTCAAAACCATTTGAGGTCTAATGTGATGCTTGTGGTGATTTCCTTGGAGCAGTTTTGCTTCAAGAAGGGCATGCCATAGCATATGAGAGCCGAAGGCTCAATACTGATGAACAAGTCTTGGGCATTTATGAGAAAGAGCTTTTAGATGTTCTACATGCCCTAGATACATGGAAGCACTACTAATTGGGGACTCCATTTATTCTACGAACCCACCCCACCAAAGTCTTAAGTATTTCATGTCGCAAACCAAGCTTTCCAATAAACAAATGAGGTGGGAAAATTTTCTTTTGCAATTTAATTTTCATATTGCTCGTAAGCACAATCAAGTGGCTAATGCACTTTCACAACGACCAAAAGTTAATGCGGTGTCTATAGCTACTCACAATGATCTATCTTCTATGATAGACGAGTATGCTACTGACCTTGATTTTAGAGACATAATGGCACCCCTTGCTTTGGGAAAGAAAGAGGAACCATTCACCTTGCAGAATGGTTATCTTCTCCACGGCAATAGGCTATGTGTTACCCATTCCCTTCGAGAAATTTATGTATGAATCCCATGCTCCTCCCTATGCGGGGCATAGAGGTATTCAACCTACTCTTCGAGGAGTAGAGACGTATTCTATTGGCCTACCATGGAAGTGGACATACAAGACTATGTTTCAAAATCCGTAGTATGCCAAAAGACCAAATATGATAGAGGGAAGCAATCTGGATTACTCCAGTCATTGCCTATCCCAAACTCACCATGGGAGAGTATATCCATGGATTTCATCTTTGGATTACCTAAGTCTATCCATGGGAATACGAGAATATGGACAATAGTCAACAGGTTTAGCAAGCAAGCACACTTTATTCCTGTCAAAAAAGACTATTAAGGCACACAAAATGGCAACTCTCTTCATATCTCAGATTTTTAAACACCATGGATTACCAACATCCATCATGTCCGATAGAGATCCTAGAATCACCAATAATTTCTGGAAAGGTCTCTTCAAAAATCTAGGAACAAGATTGAATTTCTCTTTGGCCTATCACCCACAAACGGATGGCCAAACTGAGATAGCCAATCTTATGATACTCAATCTACTCAAGACTTATGTTACCGAAGTAGATCAACGCTCACAATGAGAAAAGTATTTACCTCTTGTAGAGTATGCCTACAATAATACTGTACGTACTTCTACAAAAAAATCACCTTTTGAGATCATTGAGGGAAGACCTAAAAGTCCCTTGCTACTCAAAGTACATGGGAAGATCTTCGCCGCCGCCGATGAGTATAGTCGTGACCTACAAGAATCTTTTCAAAAGATTAAAGAGGCTATATCCATCGCAAAAAGCTGTTGCTGACAAGCACAAATGGGCCTTAACGTTCAAAGAAAATGATTGGGTCTTACTCAAGTTTCGGGCAAAAATCCTACTGGCCATCAAAAGTATTATGCTAAGCTAGAAAAAAGATACTATGGTCCTTTCCAAATCTTGAAGCCCTTCAATGAGATGGCTTACCAAATCAAGTTGCCCAACCATTGGCTCATACACAATGCTTTTCATGTGAGCCTACTTAAGCCCTACAAAGGAGAGTCACCAAGTGAGCCAATTATTGAAGACCCACCGGAAGTTGAAGACCAAGAAGAGGTGCTACAACCTGAAGCTATCCTTCGGCATGAAGACAAGGTACTACGACATGGTAAAATTATTCAACGGTATCTTATTAAGTTCAATAATTATCCTTTTGAAGATGCTATATGGATGCAAGGAATACAACTTAAGGATAGTATGAACCTTGTCAATGCTTACAATGCTACATTAGAGTAAGCAAATGTACAGATTTCTTTTAAATGACCCATGTTTTTGTTTTATAAGACTCTCTTTTCATTGTTGTGCACAAATTTAATGAGTATACATGCTTAGGATCATGTTTGTGGAGATGATGTCTCCCAAACACCAAGTAGAACTTGTCCCTCTACTTTGGTAGTATGATATGGACTAAAGAGCAGGCATGTTTGCGGTAGACGGTGTCTCTCAAGCACCAAGTGGACTAGTCATCCACTTTGGAATGATGTCGTAGGGTAAAAAGGGATCCTCTACCTGCTAAGTAAAATGGACTAATGAGTATGCTTTACCCTCCTTACCTCATAGTCGAGGACGACTATGATTTCAAGAGGTAATGTCATAAAATCTAATATCTAACTTTACCAAATGATTTTCTCATGTTAAACTGATCATTTAATATGGAGAGATAAAAGGAAAATAAGAGTTAGAATATAGATATGTGCTTGTAGACATATCTCAACCATGGGCCTAAATGAGAGATAATGTTATCTCTAACTAGAGGCCAAAAGGGAGATAGTCTACCAAAGAGCTAGGTGCCATAAGTGCTTTAAGTTCACCTCACCATGGGACCAAGAGGAGAGATGACTTCATCTCATTAAGGGTCCATAATGGAGGCAGCTTAACAAAGAGAAAGGTGCACTTAATGAAGCTCTAAAAGACCTTAGGGTTGACTTCATTGAAGCCTCCAAAGGTAAGTGTTAAAAGCCTTAAGACATAGTCTTTAATTTTTAACTTTAGTCAATTAATGTCCAAGCAGGCAAAGGGGCAGCTTGCTTAAGCAGGGGATGTGCTTAAGTAGGGGGAATGCTTGCTTACCAAGTTCAAAGAACTAGCTACAAAGGAGGGGGCGAGTCCTACAAAGGAAGGAGGTAGGTAGTGTGTGTGCACCTCACCAAGGGCCCATATTCTCCTTAGAGGAAAGAGACCACATGTCAGGTGTAGAGGCACACTGCTCAAGCAAGCAGGGGTTGTGCTTAAGCAAGGGGGGTGCTAGCTTAGCCTCACAAGAGAGAAAGAAGGACACTTGTCATGAGAATACACAACTTTCCCCATAGGGAGCCAAGCTCGTATTGGCTAGAGGGCTACATGGCCCAATGAGCTTCAAGGGAAGCCTAGGAAAGGGGGTCGACCAAGCTAACTCTCTCTCTCTCTCTCTCTCTCTCTCTCTCTCTCTCTCTCTCTCTCTCTCTCTCTCTGTGTGTGTGTCTCATTTGAGCCTCCCATGAGCCTCAAAAGAGGGAAAGAAGAACACTTGTCAGGAGAATACACAACTTGCCCCATAGGGAGCCAAGCTCATATTGGCTAGAGGGCTACATGGCCCAATGAGCTTCAAGGGAAGCCTAGGAAAGGGGGTCGACCAAGCTAACTCTCTCTCTTTCTCTCTCATTTGAGCCTCCCATGAGCCCTCTCCCTCTCTCATTCTTCTCTTCACACACTCTTGTGAACCAGGAACTCCATCTCCTTCTCCAAGCTTGAGAAGTTGAGTGCCTACTACAACAAGCGCTTGGCTATGGATGCAAATCCACACAAGAGAATGTTTATGTTTGCTTATCAATCTCTCTAATCTCCATCGTCACTATGCTAAGATATGCTACAAGAGCTATGAGTGATTATGTGCAAGGGGGTATTGCTTTCTCGTATAGCTACTTCTACTTCTCTCTCTTCTTCCTCACTCCCTGCCATCTCTCCTACCTTCGACTTACAGCTTCTTTCCCCCCTCTTGTTAGCACACTCGACTGCTTGTTAGGAAATAAGATGTAGCAAAATAAATATTTGAGTAGATTACTTAATGGAGAGAGATAGATTTCACACACAAGAGATTATAGAGTAGAGAGAGAGAGTACACACGATATACGTGGTTCACCCAATGTGGGCTACGTCCACGGAAAAGCAACCACTCAATGGCTTTAGTACTTCAAAACAAGAAGTAGTTTACAAAGGGATTATACCCTTAATAGAGCTCGCGCCTTGCTTTACTCTCACCACCTCACACTCACCTTGTTGCATCAACTTCACACATCTTGAGCAAAGTTCATCATTCACATCCGCTGCACCTTACATTGGTATCAAAGCTTTGGCAGTGTTCTGTATCAAATTAGCTCTATCTTCACCCCAAAGGTAGCGGCCTCCACTACAAAGATGGTGTAAGGTGGAGCAGAAGTGGATGTTGAACTTTGCTCACTCAAGATGAGTGCTCCGAACTATGCTCAAGGTTCCTTTTACTTACGAAAGGGAGAGACTTATGTTCCTTTAGTGAGAGAGTGCAATGGACACAAACAAAGTGGATGAACACTGTGAATGAAGGTGCTGAGACTGAGAGATAGAGAGAGAAGAATACGACACCAGAATGTTATCAAACCCTCCTCCAAGGGCCCCACTCTCTATGGTGAGAGAAGTCTTTTCGATTAATTGCACAATCTGGTACAAGATACTGATGCAAGGTATATCTAGGACGGAATCGACGACGACGATGAGAATGGCAAAGACGATGACTCTGCTGAAAAAACGTTGGTCTTGTTGTTTTGTCAAAATGGGTGAAATCTGCAACTTTGACATTATGGGACCAAAGAACTCCCAATGAGCCCAAGACCTTATACAAAGTGAGTGAGAAATATTGTGCACATCCATAGCATATCTCCCACTTGATGCATATTCGGTGTAGCTGGTAGCCGCTGCTAACAAAGGTTGAGCAGCCACAATCCAGGTGTTCTGATTTGTGGCTGGTGGCAAATTGTCGGCCATTCCAATAGCATGTATTCTATTCTTGTCAGCACTTCAGAGGCACCCATATATGTGATTTTGCCTTCTTTCTTTGTGCCTTTCAGTGTCGTCAGCACATATTGCGCATGATCAATTGCTTGCCTGGTTGTCGACTTCAACACTTGAGTGAAGGTGGTCACAACCGCATGGTTTGGAGTGGTGTACCATGGTGATCTCTTTGATAAGAAGTGGAAGCGTTGATGGTAGAGGCGAGTTGGTTCTTCCACCTGTCTTTGGATGAGATCAAAATAGGTGGCACCAGTTGTATCTTTGATAAAAGTGTCTGTTGTCTTTCTGTTCTTGGCCCGCATCGTCATACCTTCAGTTGGTACCTTCAATGCCGCGACCACTATCTCCTTAGCGATTACTACTTCTTCCTTCAGCCCTTGTTGATCAATGATTTGGGCTGACCCATCTTCTTTGATCGTAGACAATAATTCATATGCCTCTAGAATCCATGCCACATGGTTTCTGGTCGTAGAAGTCCCTTAGGCCTAGCCTTCTGTTGGCTTCTTTGGTGTCTGGCAGCTTGGCAGCTACATCATATATCTCCTTTGGTAGCATTTGCAGTTTCACTTGGTGTCCTTCTTCGCTCTTGAATCTGCCGGTGAAAACCATGGTGTTGTTTTCTTCAAGCTTCTCTCTTGACAAAAGTAAGTTGCCTTTGTCGTCTTTACTGAACTTGGATCTAGTTGGTAGGGTGGAAACTCTTGCAGCTTTTCTTTGTAGGACACCCTTTTCTTTGCCTTGCAGCTTGCATTGCTCCTGTTCAGTGAATACAGTGCCAAAGTTAGAAAATTCTGTGAATGCCGCTCTGAAATGCCCTGAGTCTAAATTGCTGACATAAGATGTCCATTTTGCTTCAAATCAATTTTGGAGCATGCATAGATACATAAAAACATGTAAATATCAAAATCGTACAGTTCATGCAAAAATTGCAACAAAAGTAAATATTCGCAATTATTTACAGCTAGGTTTTTTTTCCAACATTTTGCATTTTTGACATGATAGGCTTGAAACATATGGCATTTAGGTGCTCTGAGTAAAGTGTGGGCTCATTTGAGTGCACGAGGTGGGAATGGTGCTAGATTTAGGCTTTCAGACTCTAAACCAGTAGATATAAAGAGATTTTGAGCTTTTGTGAGCCAAATTTGCTCAAACCTGATCAGTGGACTTGGGACTTGATGTTCTTTGGTCCCATAATGTCAAAGTTTCAGATTTCACCCATTTTGGCAAGAAAGTAAACAGATTCGTTAGCCTTGAATACATATTGCAAGCGTCAAAGAACCTATCAGTTGTTATTCTTGTCCTACTTAAATTTTTTTAACTTAAACTACTATCCAAAAAAGTTCATTTGGAGTATATAATAATGTAAAGCATCAGAAGGCCATCACCCCTTCTAATGCAAGTGGCTAATATATGTAGGTAAAGCTTTAACTTTTATTTATAAAGTAAAACAAGGTGAAAATTCAATGGTGTCATTAGAGCTATTGAGAAGAATTTCATAATAAGAGGATTCTTTGTGACACTGCTATTTTAAAACATGTTGTAACACAATAAAGTAATATGTTTTTGGATAAAAGTGTAACAATGAACTATTTAGATTAAAATATGTTCCAAAAGCATAAAAATAATGTTTGACACAATAGGCAATGCCCCTTTTTAAAGAGAAAGGTACACAAATGTCAACACGCCTAAAAGAAATAAGTAGAAAAAAATTTGTAATCATTAGCTTGATATGTGGCACTAATCCATGAGATTTATCGAATGGTCTAGAGATACACCCAAAATCCAACCCGTTACCAAGGACTTATGTAGTCCAAAAAAAACTATTTCAAGTATACATTATGCAAGTTAAACCATATTCTCCAAGAGATATCTTTGGGATCTTTACTAAGAAAAAGTAACCCTTTATTCAAACACTTTAACCACAAAGGCATCAGAAGGCATCACCCCTTTTGATGCAAGCGGCTTGTCTTTAATGTGAAAAATTCATTTTGCATGTACAGTATGAATCAATCTTTAAGAAATTTTCTTTTATTTCAAGTTTGAAGTATCCAAGTTAAGCTATATTTTTCAAGGGTATCTATTAATTTAAGCCAATTTATCCAATTTTGTCCATTCCACCCAATGTTTTTGAGAAACTATATTTTTTGTTTTTGTTTAATCAAAGTCATAAACCATGCCTAAACAATGGTAAAGCTATCCAAATACCCAATCACAATCAGGAGTGATTGCATCAAGGACCAGAATTAGTTAACGTGGGAATCATTAAACCACCCAAGTATCGGTTTCAATGAATCCTGAGTTAGAAAAAAACATATGAAAGCCTATACCCTTTCCTTCCTTTTCAATTCATTGCCAAAGCAAAAAGCTGCTTTCCATGTTAAGCCAAAAAATGACCAAGTAATGTAAATATCCTGGTGCAGGTGCTTAGCAATAGCCAAGAATATTATGTTAGATGAGTATTTTATACAAGAAGGATCTAGCCAAATTCAATGAGATCCAAGCAAGCTCCGTATCATAATATAGTTTAGTTAAGTTTAGATCAATTCCAAGTAAGGCAATAACTACAAAATCTACCAGATCTAGATGAGCGGTTTGATTCAAGATGCTATACATTTATACACACTATAGTGTTGATGGAGAAGTTAAGATCATAGTGAAAATGATCATCCGAAGGCTCCAAAAATACCCAATAAGACACTATTATCATGGAGATATCTATATCAAAATGGAATCCAAACCCTACCAGAAAAAGTATCATCAAAGCTATATTGCCATGCAAGCAAGCACATCAAAAGCTAGTGCTAGAAAAAATTCATCAAATTTTTCAGAAGCAAATTATGTCCAAAGTTACAAGGAGGTAGTAGAGAAACCATCACTAGCCATGCATTAGATAGTCGCCCTAACCTAGGATCAAACAAGCCATCTACATCTACATCCACATCAAAACCTTGTTGGTGAGGTTACAAGTAAATCATTATAACCAGAGACCCTTTCAAATTGTAAGCCACACAAGTAAAATAACCACTGTTTATAAGCAGTAGAATATTTATGTCAAATTTTCACAACTTAGTGTTTCCAGAGAGTAAATAGAACAATCAGCTAGAGGCTATCCAGTACAGTTTCCATTTAAGCAAAGCATTCCCTACACTATTGCTAGCCAAATTTAACAAGATCACATTTATCCATATAGCTATTAGTTTGATATTTATCTACATTAGCATCAAAAAAATGAAAAAAATCCAGATTTGTTGAGATTTTTCCAAATTTGAGAAAATGTCAAAGTATTATAACCCATCATCAACAAAGCAAGGTTAGCAACAGAAACATATCATTAGATATCAATGCAATTTTTACGAGTACAGTAGAATAACTAGGAACCCTATGAGCTATTGCCAAAAAATAATAATATGAAAGCCATGCGAAAAAAAACATTCCACATTACGGTTTTCTTTTACCAAAACATACCTTAAAGTAGAGACAACTCCATAGAAATTAGTAGCCATCCATGTTAGTAGGTCATAACCACAAATATCCAAGCCAAGATTAACCCCAAAACAATACCAGAGTAATCCAAAGTAGTTCCATCACAAAATTTCTATTGACCACAAGATTACTACAATGTGCCCACACAAAAGATGAAAGATGAATTACTTTTAGAAGCTATACATTCTTGATTTCTACAAACAATATAACATTACAAACACCAATAGACAACATTGTCTTGATAGTGTTACATGAAATTATTTAATGAACATCTATAGAAAACATAAGTCTGAGCTA
The DNA here is from genome assembly GCF_014529385.1 of Adiantum capillus-veneris. Lineage (NCBI taxonomy): Eukaryota > Viridiplantae > Streptophyta > Polypodiopsida > Polypodiales > Pteridaceae > Adiantum > Adiantum capillus-veneris. The sequence goes on along the minus strand of NC_140959.1, from coordinate 77,384,808 downwards.
AAAACCAAAGACTTTTTACTTAAAATGAAGCGTCCAATATGTGCCTCATATATCACCAAAGTAAGAGATGTCCGACCGATCTAATCTAAAAATCATCACATGCATTGCAAATACCTATCACCATTTACTTGAAAAAATTTCACCTTGTAATAAGACAAAAAATGGTATAATCCTTGCCTAGAGTGACACATCATTGATTCAAGCTGATACACATCATCAAGATACCAACCCGAGGGGTCAACCTAGAAATATGTAAGTGTAGCACATGAGTTTACCCAGAGGGGTTTTTTAAATACCAAAGAGGTACATAATTACATATACAAGAGGGGTTAAAAAATGGAAAATTGAAAAAAAGTTACAGGTTTATGAAGGAAGAGGGGTCTTTTAATTCATGATGAAGTGTGTATAAAAAAGGGTTTTAATAATACCACTTGGATGCATGTGCTATAGATATTTTTGAAAGGTGGACCCCCCGAGGATACCAAGGGAAACATACCCACACAGCTGCAAGTTCAAATAATTCAAAATCTTTAGGTTGAGGAAAACATTGTATTTTATGTCTTGCATACTTGAAATCAGCCCCAACCACGTTTTTGACCTAATAGCAATCTTGACATGAGTCCCTAGACCACTCTTATACAACCAAAGCTCAAAAAAATCATTTCTTGTTGGGTCATGTGGTCTCACATAATGGTATAGAGGCAGAGAAGGTGAAGGCTTTGATTTTGATGGAACGCCCAACCAATGTGAGAGGTTTGGCATCATTTGTGCATAAGTTGAAGTATCTATCCAGGTTTTTTAAAATGATGTCACAATACGTGTATCCTCTCTAGAAGATGAGTTCGCAAGTTCATGGTTTTTGGTGGACTAAAGATGCACACATAGCTACTACCTCTGCTAATCGCCAGCTTCAATTGGACATAACTCCACAACCATAGCTTTGATTGATACCCTATAACTTCCAGCTAGCTTCATGTGTTGCATACCACCTTTGCTAACCCTAGCAAGCTCAAGCAAAGCCTTGATGGCACACTTATTAAGGTGACCATACTGGCACAAAACTGCACCCCCCTCCCCCCCCAAACAAAATTTCAATTGCTCATAACCTAGCCGACTGGACTTAGATATCCGATTTGAAAAGACCGACATGCTCCACAAATCAAGCACTTCATATCTATCCACTCACCTCCACTCTAATCATCTGCCTACACCTATCCAATCTGACGGGGATATGCAAGGCACCTCCACCTTCAAACTACCATATATTAGGAAACTTTTGAGCTCATTTTTGGGCCTTTTAAGGCTACCACATCATCAAATCTGCACAAAAGAGAGCAATACAATAAACCCCTCTAAATTTTTTTCAAAACTCCATGATACAACCTATCATTGGAAATCTCTTGAAAATGGATTCTAAAGAGCCAAGGTCCAAAAAATTTACATGAGTTCTACAAAAGTTATGCCTTTTTTTTCAATTAGCTAGTTTTTGTTACCATTACAGTAATCAAAATCATCTAACTAGATCTATATGAAGGCAATGGCCGATACATGCATGCTATATCCATAGATAGCATTTAAAGAGTAGATTCAAAATATCCAACCTCTAATAAATTTGGATTTTATTTACAAAAAATTTACCATTCCCCACTTTTTGAAAGCTTTGCCACGTCAACAATTTCTTACATGGCCCAAAAATGAGCTCAAAATTTGCCTAATGACTTGCACAATGTAGCTCCGATTGAGAAACAATCTAGACCAGCTTGGAGAACACTTTGAGGAACCCCCTTGGAACTTCGATTTATGCACTTTGGAAACTTTGGCCAACCACCTTCGATAGGCCCTATTTCGGAGCACCTTGGCCCAAAAAACTATATAAAGCATACACATTTGCAATCCCCTGCTTTCCCATGACCTTCATACATGGCTAATCTCTATCTACATTGGTGAATTGTTAGCTTGAATCCTCATATTATATGCATCCTATTAAACTCTCAGGTGCTGCCTCCCAGGTTATTGCATGTTGGTGCTACCTCCCAGGTTATTGCATGTTGGATTCACATTTTTGTTGGTCGTGGGTTGTAGATTTGGCCTATGCTATGATAAGTCCCCAGCAAAAGGTCTTATGACCTTAGCAAGGCTAAGTGGGCAAGGTCACATGGATAACATGCACAGGGTTTTGAGATCCTATAAGTAGAGAGGGCAGCTTAAAAGGTCACACTTAGCAAGGCTAAGTGGGCAATGTCACATGGATAACATGCACAAGGGCCCTCTCTATGTCCAAGAGCCTATAAGCATAGACGGAATGGTTGGAAGGAGTGTTAGTCATACAAGGCCAATGGCCTTTCAAATTCTCTTCCCCTCTAATGTATCCAAAATGCAATTTGTCAGGACAAGGTTATTGGACAGGTAGCACGTGCAAGGGGCGTCGGTCTCTACATGGGCATGAGCCATGCCACATGGAAAGCATAAAGTTTAGTGGGCTGGGTAGTCAAGGGATACTTAAAGAATGATTGAGTAAAGATTAGTAGGCATGTCTCCATGTACTTTCATTGGTATAAGAGCTCACGGGTTAGCACATGGACTGGCCATTTTGAATGGTCTACGAATATTTCCAGCATTGAGTGGGTTCACTTGTTTTCCTCACAAACATGGGGCTAGCATAGTGGATTATGTTTTGGCTTGGCATAGTTTTATACCTCTATTTAGGATTTTCAGTCGGGGCCAAGCCTACGGTGTAGCATTAGATTTGCCCTTCTCACGTTACTTGATACAATTTCACGTTAGAGACTGATTTTGACTAGATAGATGGCATATACAAACACTTAGCTATTGAGGAGCCATGACTTCCATTAGAGGAGTTTACCCAAATATTGACAGAGACATTACATGATGCAGTAGCAGAGGCATACCCACACAACCAGCCTGAGCATAGATGTCGTTCTGGGAGCATGCCCTAGAACAGTTGGTATGATGAAGGAGTGTAGAGAAACGAGATCCAAACCTCAAAGAGAGATGTATTTGAGATTCATTACTCGTAGACAATCATAGATTTCTTTTTGACGGCTTGTGCAACAAAAGAAGAGGGCTTATCTTGCTCAGCTAGAGAAGGAGTAGTATAAGCTATTTTTGAGTCAAGATTCAGGTGAGGCATGGAGATTCTTTCATGATCACTCCCCTTCACCGGCTATCACATCCAACTGAGACTTGGGGTGAGTATGCATCTCTTTACACAGTTCCAAGAGAGTCGCCTCTACCAGACCCCCCTAATGCCATGTCCATAGACATGCATTTTCTTTATCGCGCTGAGATGGTGAATAAATATATTGACAGGATGAGGACTAGGAGAGCATATGATCATGATGGATTGGTAGCAGAGCACTTTATACATGCCCAAGATATGCTTGCAAAACTTCTTGCATTGATGTTCAATTGAGCCATGTGTGAGGGTTTTCTTGATACTTGGAGTATGTCGACTATTGTGCCAATTTTCAAGGCAGGAGATCCAATGATGCCTAGGAACTATCACACCATTATGATTGGGCACACACTAGCAAGTTTATATGCTTCTATATTTGAGTAGCAATTGAGTAGATGGGTAGAGAGAGCAGGCATACCAGCATTAGGAGAGGTTTTCCCACTCTTGATCACATATTGACACTCATAGCTATTATTTACGAGGGTAGATTACATGGTAGGAGGATCTATTGTACTTATTTTTACTTCCGCAAAGCATTTGACACAGTCCCTAGAGCTCGATTGATGTGCAGGTTACAAGATATGGGTGTACCCACAGAGCTGATTTGGGGTATCATGGACTTGTACAAGACAGTTCTGGGTCAGGTTCGCACTCCGGACGGGGTGTCTGAGATTTTTCACTCCACTATTAGGGTGAAATAGGGTTGTCCACTCTCCCCTAATTTATTTGGTATTTATGTGGATGAGGTTTCAAAATACATTGAGAGGAGAGACGACAAAGGAGCATAGTTAGCAGGGACTTGGATCTCATTGCTACTATATGCAGATGATATTGTGTTAATCTCAGATTCACCAGAGAGAATGCAGTGGCATACATTGCACACATTTGCTAATGATAGTGGCTTATTAGTGAACCTTGGCAAGACCAAGGTTATGGTGTTCAACACCACACCAGAGTGGGTCAGGCAATCTGCACTTACCTTTGCATATGGTCAAAATATGGTGGAGTATACAAAGTGGGTCAAGCGATCTGCACCTACCTTTGCATATGGTCAAGAGACAGTGGAGTATATAAATGCATACGCTTACCTTGGTGTGGTCTTTAGTGGCCCAGTGTTTTCTTTGAGGAGAGCAGCAGAGACTAGGCTAACGAGAGCGTATGAGGCTTTAGGGAAGATGGAGAGGGTGTGTTCGCAGGTTCAGTTTTAGGAACCTCGAACAAACTATGGATTTTTGACACTTTGATCACATCATCTATGTTTTATGGGGTGCAAATTTGGGGGACCATCAGTGGACCGTCATAGCCACCGAGGTTGGCAGTACTAATGGATGGGTGTGCATGAAGAGGCCTCTAGTCTCTATGATTTCTCGGATGATTAGGGCTAAGCCCTCTGTACCACATGAGATTATCAGAGCTTCTTGCTCGACCACTGGTCATCGAGGCACTCACCAATACTTCTCTTTCATGCACAGTATCTGGGATCTCCCTAGAGACTGATACGCCCATCTAGCATTGGAGTCTTCTTGACAGCTTGCCTCACAGGGAGACACCTCTTGTTGGTATGTAGAGATGATATCTTGGTTCAAGATGCATGGTTTTGACATGGATAGACTACCCCCTTTCTAGTATTTATTGGATGCACCCTCCTTGTCTCTCATACGGGCCTAGATCACTGAACTCATCAAACAGGACTTGATTCAGTTAGATACTAGGAGGACATGGATACATCCTATGTGTGTGCTTGGCACAAAGATGGATTTCTACAAAGAGCATCTCCTTGAGCTTACAGAGAATGGTTTTGTGATCATACCCGCCTACATGGACACTCATCTATCCCATGGATTACAATGTGCTATTGTACATCATCACATCAGTTATAGATTGAGACTGGTAGATTTAGAGGAGTATCAGTAGAGGACATGATTTGTCAGCTATGCGATATAGAGCCAGAGACAGAGTTACAACACATTTGTCACTACTACCCAGTCTACTATGAGATACAAGGCCATTTCCACTACCTATTCAGAGAGGATTTTTTCCCAGTGGCCAACGTTATGAGATATGAAGATCAGATATGCCTTGGGCTATTTTTATTGGAGCTACGTAGACATAGAGATATCCTCTTGAGGAGACCAGACAGTAGGAGACACTAATAGAGAGAGATCACTGATTTTTCAGACTACATGCGCAACATTCAGATGAGCAGGCATCACAGTAGACTTCAGAGTCCACTTGTACTAAAGGTACACTGAATGACAAGGCCATTGAGCTTGAGAGATCCAGACACCCACGATTGTGAGGGTCATTGAGACATCTATGGAAGATGCATCAGAGGGTCAGGACTATTTTGGCACGACATGGGAGATGCCCAGTTAGAGTACTCATTGAGGACGACATTGATGAGTTCAGCCAAAGACCGATGTTGGATATCTTAGGATAGGATCTTGATTTTAGCATCTCAGCCTTTCATTTCATCCCATTTCATTTTAGCTCAGTTCAGTTTCAATTTTTTTAAATTTTTTTTTCAATCTTTTACACAGACATTGTCTCATATTCACCATTTGTAAACTCTTTTGTCTCATAGGTCACTTTGGGCTTTAGAAGACGTTAATATATCATTTCATTTCTCTCTCTCTCTCTCTCTCTCTCTCTCTCTCTCTCTCTCTCTCTCTCTCTCTCTCTCTCTCTCTCTCTCTCTCTCTCTCTCTCTCTCTCTCTCTCTCTCTCTCTCTCATTCGTCAAATTTTTCACCTTGACGAGGTGGTAAAGTGGTTGGGAGGGATTGAGATGCATGAAAATAGCAAGGGGTGTTGCATGAGTACACTACATGCAACTCTTGTATAAAGGAGTCCACTATGATCACCAAGGGGACAACGAGAAGGTTGTGATAGCTAAGAAGGAGCACACGTTCGCACCCTCTCTCATGAGGGTTGCTACCTACCACAAGCTGCCATCTTGTACCCTCTCTCTCGTGTGGGCTAATAAACAGAAGAAGCATGTCAGGCTATTGGGAAGCAATTCCACGTTGGTGGAGAGGATGTTGCATGGCTCCAAAGAGTTGGTAATGTGGAACACAATTGAGAAGAGAATCACTAAGGATCCCCCCCCCCCTCTCTCTCTCTCTCTCTCTCTCTCTCTCTCTCTCTCTCTCTCTCTCTCTCTCTCTCTCTCTCTCTCTCTCTCTACATTCTCTATATGGGCTATTGTGAGTCATTCTATCCTTCCTTCGTCTTCCTAATCCACTTCCACATGAATAAGGTTGTGAGTTGCTATATTTCTCTCTCATGTTGCCAAGCCATTGACAGGGAAAAGAGTGAAGGAGTACGAGCGGAAGTGCGACGTGAGAGAGAGTGCGAGAAGAAGAGCACGATGATATGGTGAACTCACTCTACTGTAATGTGTAGAGCATAGTGAGTTCTTATTAGGTTTTAACAAAAGAATATGTGTACATACCTGGCGGCCCGCCCACTTACCTGGGCGACCACATTGGGCTTTATACCCCAACAACCTCCCACTTAAAGTCCAATGTGGTACTTTAAGTGTGAGAGAAGCTACTATACAAGCTAATATACAAGAGATGTAGAGAAGTGATGTACTACCCTACACCTAACTGCTTGCGAAAATGCGCAAATCTCTTAGAGGGAAGTCCTTTTGTAAGTAGATCAGCAGGATTTTCTGTGGTGTGAACTTTGACAAGCTGAAGTTTCTTATCCTCGAGCATTTCCCTGATGAAATGATACTTCACATCCACATGCTTTGTCTTTGAGTGATAAACTGGATTGCGAGCCAATTGTATAGCACTTTGACTATCACAATATAACACAGGCATCTCTTCTTTGATTCCCAAATCTGTTACTAGTCGATTAAGCCAAATTGATTCTTTGCATGCCTCTGATGCTGCAACATATTCAGCCTCTGTAGTAGACTGAGTAACACAATCTTGTAATCTAGAACGCCATGATACTGCTCCACCAGCCAATGTAAAGACATACCCTGACGTAGACCTTCGGTTGTCTAAGTCACCTGCATAATCTAAGTCTGTAAAACCCTTTACACTTAGCTCCTGACTCCCATAGCAGATACGCATACTCTTTGTAGCTTTCAGGTATCTCAATATTCCTTTCACTGCCTCCCAATGTTTCTTGCCTGGGTTTGACATGTATCGACTTACTACTCCCACTGTAAATGCAATGTCTGGGCGAGTAGCAATCATTGCATACATCAAACTACCCACTGCAGACGCATATGGAATCTTATCCATTTCAGCCTGTTCTTCCTCAGACACAGGACAATCTTGTTTGCTAAGTTTCACATATGGTGGCAATGGAACACTCAATGCCTTTCCCTTCTCCATATTGAAACATTGCAAACCCTTGTCAATATACTCTGTTTGAGATAACTGAAGGGGATCGGGGAGCACCACAGACTGAGAGTGAGAGAGAGAGAAGGAGACACACGACACAGATATGGGTGGGGAGACTCCAAAGTGAGCAGCCCCCTATACACTTATGCTATGTATAAGGTATACAAGTCAGTGGGTGCCCAGACTCTGGGCGGCCGGGCAAGGCACAGGCGCCTATACCCCAACAACCTCCCACTTAAAGGCGACTGTGCCTTTAAGCAAGGGAACCTAGTCTAAAGACTAAAAAAGGTGAGAGAAAACCGCTCTCAACCGATGCCCACTGGCTGGCTGTGATCGTGTGCATCCGGCTGTCCTGCTCCCGTGTAAGTCCATACACCACCAGACGTACCGCACACGTACTGCAAGTATGTACGCAATACCTGCATATCTCCCTCGTGCACTATGCCATCATCAGTCAACAAACGACTGACAACCCCAACTGCAAATGCTCCCACTGCAGCTGCGATATCCGGTCTCAAGATCAGCATCTCATACATGAGACCACCGAATGCCGATGCAATGCTAGCGGGACCTGCTAGCTCTACGGAGCATGCATCAACATATATATCCTTGGCAATAGGCATCTCTGACTGACAAGGCGTGTCAGCCACATGCATCTCCTGACTGTCCGCAAAAGACGCATCAACCTGTCGTGCAACCTCAGAGCAAACCAGCTGCTCTAGGTGTCTGCTGGAAGGCATATCCTGCACAACTATATCCCCATGCTCACTGTCGAGCATAGAAAGGAATGACTGCATAATCGCTGACATCTCAGCCTCCTCTGCAATCATCCACTGCAAACATGACCACTCAATCTGTTGTGACTCACTAGAGCTCTCATGCTCTAACTCCGTATGCATAGACTCTTGCACAACGTCCTCCTGTCGTGACTCACTAGAGCAAGACCGCTCTACCTGTCTATCCTGCATAGAAGTATCTAGCACAACTGAGTCTCTCCTTTGCTCAGTTACTAGCAAAGCATGCATGTCTGACTCTGTCACCTCTCTATGTGACTGCTCAAGTCGTGCCTCAACTGTGTGCACAACGAGCTCACTACTCTGCACTCCATGCAAAGCATCCTGCAACCCACAAGCAAAAGAGACTCGCCTGCTCTCTCGTTGTCTACCTGGCTGCGTGATCACAGAGACAACACCGTCTCTCCCGTGATCCACATGCAATGGGTAACCTGTACCACTCCTGGCACCTCTCGCAATCACTAGCGAACCCAAATGCATCACAAAATCTCGCTCTCGTAGCGAAATCTGACATCCACAATCTCTAAGCTGACCAATCGAGATCAAACTCACTGTCAAATCTGGTACATAGCGCACATGTCGTAACAAGTAAGATGCACCACTCGGTAATGACAGTCTCACATCTCCTGCACCTGCTATCGCATGCACCGATCCATCGGTCAAACGTACACTGCCAAGCATCCCGCTAGAATAGCTACAAAACCATGCACGATGCGGCGTGACATGAAACATAGCATCTGCGTCTAGCAACCACTGCGAAGGGAGTGCACTATCCACATGTATAGCATCTCGTGCATAGCTCGAGGTAAAAGTGACATCCCCGTCACTAGTATACTCCGACACTACATGTGCCTCAACTGTCAAAGCAACTGAGTCCATGGCATCACTACATACATCTTTGAGACTGCCATGTCTCCTACGATGTCGCATACGACGAAAACAACGCCGTCTAACGTGTCCAGAATGACCACAATACCAACATGTTACCTGTCGGCGTGCTCGTGAATGTACATGTCTCACACGAGTCCGTGATGACTCAGATCTATCATACATATCATGCAATCTGTGCCAAAGTGCTCTCGAAGTAGTCTCATATATAACAAGAGCATATACAGATTCCGCAAGGTGCAAAGAGAGCGTAGATAGTGTCATCTCCTCTAGCTCCTGCCACTGATCGTCAGACATGTTTGAAGGTCTACCTACATCACCACTCAATGGTCGATGCAACCCTCGCTGTGTCAATGCATCAAGCATACACTCTCTCCATGCCGCAAAGTCTGACCCATCAAACACGCGCATCTGTGAGAGGTCACAATCTGATCGATCACCTGTCTCTGCCATGAGCACAATGTAGCAAACTAGAAAGCAAAACCACCTCACCAACAACACCTGGAAACTGTCTACCAATATGGCCAGAAACACAATGTAAAACCTGTGAGACACACTCCAAAATAGAGCTCCCGCAATGTCAATACAAGCCTCGCATGCTCTAGTATCACACTGCAATCTGTGAGCTAATCACCAAGCCCACACTGTGCGGTATCGATGCATACACACGCACAAATCTCCCACCTGCAGAGAACACCGCACACAAATGCTGAGTGCAACCCGCAATCTCTACCTAGATCGCATAAATGATACGCATAAAACTCCTGGGAAAATTTCGCCAGAGTTTCGTCAGTAAAACGGCCACAAAACCAGTAACCAAACTGACTGCACGCTCAAAACCATGAGCAACCAAAGCGCATCAAATCACACTCCAAATTCATGCACCAATCTCCACACTTTGCATATATCATTGCAAACACCTGCAAATCTAGTACACAAATATCTGCTCTACCTGTGACTGCCAAAAAATATGCTCGAGGCATACATTGTCGAGCTCAAAATGCAATCACATTAGTCTCCCTGAGCATCAAACCACATAAGGCATACATCGTATCCTCCCACCTGTGAGGAAACTTGCAGCAAATATCACTCTCACATCTGAGAGCAAGCCATGTGTGAAATCCTCGACACACAATAAACAACTGCTGCTGCAGAAAATTCAGCGTTCATAATTTTAAAATTCTGATATGACGAGCGCGTCCGGAGCATGCCAAAACCCCAAGGTAGACTCCTGGATCACATGTATCCGAGTCCGAGTGTGCAAAATATGCCAAAAACACTGTTTTCGGCCCAAAAACGCAGCAAAACTTGCTGCTGCTGCAGAAATTTCAGAGGTCAAAATCAGCTCAAATGGACATCACCATTGCGTCCGGAGCGTGCCAAAACCCCAGGTTACACCTTAACCTTGCATAAATCGCATTCCGTATGCAAAAGTTATGCAAAAAACACTGTTTTTGGGGCCCGAAAAATGACCTGCGGAAATGAAAATCTGCATTCTTCCTGCAAGTATGGCTGCAAATAACCATACACACTTGCAATACACTCTTCCCTCAACCTTGGGAATTCTCCTCAAGCTTCCATGAGCACAGATCTGGTGTTTGCTCACCGATCTCAAGCTTCCACCGAAAGCGAGCTCACCATAGCCGAAAGCTCACTTCTCTGTAGCACTCCATCTGTCGTGAAGCCAAAGCTCTGATACCAATTGAAGGGGATCGGGGAGCACCACAGACTGAGAGTGAGAGAGAGAGAAGGAGACACACGACACAGATATGGGTGGGGAGACTCCAAAGTGAGCAGCCCCCTATACACTTATGCTATGTATAAGGTATACAAGTCAGTGGGTGCCCAGACTCTGGGCGGCCGGGCAAGGCACAGGCGCCTATACCCCAACAATAACCAAATCAACTTCTTTGATCTGTCTCTCTCAATGTGCATACCAAGTATATGACTTGCCTCACCCATGTCTTTCATGTCAAACGATTTTGCCATCTTTGACTTCAAAGCTGAAATTTCTTCCAAGTGCTTGCCAACAATCAACATGTCATCCACATACAAAATAAGGATCAGCCAACTGCCATCCTTAGCCTTCTTTGTATATAGACAGTGATCGAACTCACTATGTTTGTAGCCTTGAGAAAGCATAAACTTGTGGAATTTATGGTACCATGCCCTCGGTGATTGTTTTAAGCCATAAAGACGCTGGCATACCAAATCTTCCTTGCCTTTCTCAACAAACCCTTTTGGCTGCTGCATGTAAATTTCCACATCTAAATCACCATGCAAGAACGTTGTCTTGACATCCATTTGGTGCAACACCAAATCTAATATGGCAACCAATGCAAGAAAGCATCTCAATGTAGTCATCTTGACCACCGGAGAGAAGACTTCATCAAAGTCAATGCCTTGTTCTTGCTCAAAGCCCTTGGCAACAAGCCTTGCTTTGTACTTTGGCTGACTATCATGAGCGGTGATCTTATACCTGTAAACCCATTTACAAGGTAGAGCCTTTTTGCCTTGTGGTAATTTAACTAGCTTCCATGTCTGGTTTTTATGCAAAGCTGTCATCTCTGACTGCATGGCCAATTGCCAATTCTCGGAGTCCTTCATTTGCACTGCTTCCTTGTAACATGAAGGCTCATTGCAATCAGTCAACATGACATAGTTCATAGATGGAACAAACCGATCAAGAGGTCGTGAGATCCGTCCCGATTTACGCAAAATAGGTGGTTGAGCCTCAGCCACAACCTGTGGTTCCACTCTATCCTATCCTTGCTCCTCTTGAGCCCTGACATTTTGTCTCGCATGTGCAGGTCCATCTTCTTGGAAGACAACTCTTCTAATCTCCTCAACCCTCTCTAGTTTAGAATGATATTTGGCTTCATTAAAGTGAACATCATTGCTGCGGATAATCTTTTTGGATTCGGGATCCCAAAGTCTGTACCCCATCTCATCAGAATTACCATACCCTAGAAAGATGCACCTTCTACTCTTTGGCTCAAGTTTGTTCCTAAATTCCTTTGGAACATGAGTATATGCCTCACAGCCAAAGACTCTTAAATGCTTGTATGAGGGCACCTTGCCTGACCATACCATCTCTGCCACTGAATCCTTATGCAAAACCTTGCTGGGAGATCTATTTATAAGATGAACAGCTGTTGATACAGCTTCCGCCCAAAACCCATTTGGCAGCTATGTTTTAGACAACATACTTCTGACCTTCTCTTGTATGGTCCTATTCAACCTCTCAGCAACACCATTTTGAGGAGGATTGTAAGGAGCAGTAAGTTCACGTTTTATACCTTTTGACTCACAAAAGTCCTGAAAGGCCTTTGAAACATACTCTCCACCATTGTCAATGCGTAAGCATTTAAGCTTCTTGCCACTCTGATTCTCCACAAGTGTCACAAACATTTTGAAAACACTAAACGCTTCATCCTTGTGCTTGAGAAAGTAAACCCATACTTTCCTCGAGTAATCATCTATAAATGTCATAAAGTAAGAAGCTCCCCCTAGAGATAGGTTAGGGATAGGTCCACAAAAATCACTATGAACAAGTGCCAACTGTGTATCTCTTCTATTGCTTCTATGCTTATGTGGCTGTTGTGTTTGCTTACCATACAGACAATGTTCACAGAATTCAAAATCATTAAATGACAAGCCAGGAAAATAACCAGAACGAGACAAGATTTCCATTCCCTTCTTGGACATATGTCCTAACCGGCTATGCCACAAAGAAACGTTCGGCTGCTCGGTTACATTGATTACATTTTTAGAGACATTTGATACATAAATCATGTAAAGTCCTCCAGAATTTACTCCATGTGCTACTGTCATAGAACCCTTGGATATCTTCCACATGTTCTGTCCAAAAGTGGTGACGTAGCCAGCATCATCAAGTAAACCTGTGCTGATCAAGCTCTTTGTAATTACTGGAACATGTCTCACATTCTTCAGCGTGAAAGAAGAGCCATTCTGAAACTTCAATTGAACATCTCCAACACCTAAGATCTCACATGTTTGCCCATTGCCTAGCCGAACATGATCTTTAGTGGTCACATAAGAGGTAAACCACTCCTTGTTTGGAGACACATGAAGTGATGCCCCTGAGTCTATAATCTAGTCACTCAGTGCATTTCCATCACATGCTATAAGAAGAGCTGAGTCCATTGTATTTTTCAAGAAGTAGATGTCTCCTAACACTAGACTGTCATCCTCTGCAACAATGTTTGCCACATTTATTTCTTGAATCTTCACTGAGGACTTGTTCTTCTCACCATGGTCTTCAGCTTTCTCTTTGCCTTTTTCTGCTTTCCATTCTCTGCAGTTCTTTTCATGTGACCCTTCTTGCCACAATGGTAGCATTCTATGTCACTCTTGCCTTTAGCACTGCAGGACTTGCTACGAGAGTGATTCCTCTTTCCACCTTTGTACTTTTCTTTGGTCCTTCCCTTGACAACTAAAGCTGTTCCTTTGCCTTTGTCCATTGTCTTTCTGTTGGTTTCTTCAGTAAGCAGACTGCCTTCTACACCTGCTATGGTCAAACCATCTGGAGATGCAGAATTACTCAGATCTGTGCGAAAAGTGTCCCAACTTTCCGGCAATGTGATCAACAGGAACATAGCTCTAACAGGTTCATCAAACTTAACACCTTGAGCTGACAACTGACTATAGATGATGTTGAATTCATTCAAGTGATTGGACATAGGTGTCCCTTTTTTCATCTTCAAGTCAACAAGCTTCTTAAGCCAGTATACCTGTGAAGCCTTACTCTGCTTCTCATAAAGATCACTCAGCTTTGTCCATGCTTCATAAGCCGACATCTCATCTGCTACATTGAAGGAAACGCTTTCTGCCAAAGTCAGCATAATGGTAGAAAGTGCCAATTCATCCATTTTGCTCCATTCATCATCGTCCATATCTTGTGGTTTTATCCCCTTGAGCTTTATAGGTTTTATCTGCTTCTTTTGTACCAACACGTGCCAAATATGCTTCTTCCACAATGGGAAATTGGTTCCATCCATCTTCTTGATATTGTAAAGAGTAGTGTCTTGTGATCCAGCCATAGCTACGCTTCACAGTAGTTTACTTTCCTGGGAAAAATTCGGCAGAGTTTCCCCTGTAAACTGAACTCTGAACCAATATCAACCTGTCAAATGAACCAAGAAAGCTTCAGATTTTGCAGAAATTTTGGCAGAGTCTGCTTTGTAAAATGGCTCTGGTGTACTCAAAAAACAGACCAAAAACAGCTCAAAAAACCACTGTCTCTGTAACACTGTAAGCTATGGGTAAACTTGTGCTGCACATGTACTGTCTCTCACTGTCCTGTAAGCATAGACTGCGACAATGCCTCAACGGCAATAAAGCAAAGATGCAATCCCAACTGTCTAACTCATAGTCAATACATCCTAGCTGCCTATCTAAGGGTGCTCGAGGGATCGCTCCAAGACCTGTATCACTGAAAGGATCTCAACATTCGAGAATCCCCCAGCTCAATAAAACCTCACTCGACCCTCAAAAAAGGCTACAGTAAATCTGACAGTACATAGACTTCCCACAAAGTCATACATCCACAAATTTCCCACTGTATGCTGTAACCGCTGCGGCGGTTGTTTGCTGCGTGATCTTTGACAATACATCCCATGTGGAAGTACCTGCAATGTCAGGATGAAATCTGGAATATCAAGCAGCAAACACAAGCTACCTGATGAACTAGTGAATGTCGCCTACAATCTGTGTGTAGATGCGCCCGTGTCGTATGTGACACGCCTCCAAGAACTGTGAGCCGTCCTTCGATGTGTAGACAGCCACAAATCAGCACTCTGGAAGTGCAGATATCCTTAGCACTTGCAGTCATAGGCCGAAACCCCAAATTTGCAGAGTCAGATCTGCACCCGCCGAGACCACGTAGTCGAAAATGGCCTGCGCAGAGCTTTGTCGAAACGGTGGTCGAGATGACCTCAGATTGAAATTCTGAGAACACCGTGCCCTTCGGGCTCACCCACAGGATTTGGGGCCGTGTCTTCGCCTATCGAATCTCACTCCAATCTGAGCAAGTGACTCTAGCTTCCTACAATGCTGTCCCGAGCCTCGATCTGAGCTCTGATACCAGTTGAAGGAGTACGAGCGGAAGTGTGACAGGAGAGAGAGTGCAAGAAGAAGAGCACGACGATATGGTGAACTCACTCTACTGTAATGTGTAGATCATAGTGAGTTCTTATTAGGTTTTAACAAAAGAATATGTGTACATACACGGTGGCCCGCCCACTTACCTGGGCGACCACATAGGGCTTTATACCCCAACAAAGAGCCACCAAGCTTCATCTCCCTCTCTTGTTTTGGTGGCAATGCAAGGTTGGGCTACCATGAGAAAGCAATTCAAAGATTTTTAGAATTACCATCTTTGTTGAGGGAAGTTTAAATGGTGGCAACATAAACATTGTCAATTTGGCTCTACCTCTGAGGATACGATAGACAATTTGGTGGATTTAAGGTTGACTATGACCTCAGTTTTCAAGACCACAATACTTACAACATCTTGGAGGTTCATGCATGGCATGCAAGTGTGGGGCTTTATTCATGGGCTTGATGTAGAGTACCATGATAAGGTTGAAACCCATTACCCTAAACTTATGTTTGAAACTATTGAGTGTGCACAAATTTATGATGATACTTTGCGTGAAAAGAAAGCAAAAAATAACACACTTGTACAATCATGTATGCCTACTAGGAAGCATAAGATTCTTAATCCTATGAGAGAATATTCTGAGAAGTCTGAGGAGTTTCAAGGATTGCTTTAAAATGAAGAGTGTGACGGAGCTAAGAAATTGTCCTAGTAAGCATGAGAAGGAGGATTATCCTCAAGAGAAATTCCAAGGTGGAAAGGATAAGGAGAACAGAAAAGGCAAGGCCTTGAATATGGTTCACTCATTGCCATTATTTTGCTCATCACAAAAATCTCAAGTGAAGGTTTCTCACTTGAAGGCTCTCAATGGAAGGCCTCAACTCAAGGAAACACATGCTCCTCCCAAACTTTTGTGTCTATCTTTATAGAGAGTCCCCCATTCTAGTTCTCCAAGTGGCTATGCCTAGCCCTTGGCCTCATCTTACTCCTCCCTTGGGGAATCATTTTCTTCCTTGGAAACAAAAGTGGGGTATTTCTTCTTAAGAACACTATTGTTTTTCCAAGTGGCACCTTCTTCAGGTCTATCTTTCCACTTAGCTATTTCTTGGTGATGCCCATAAGGACGAGTATGTAAGCCCTGATTGTCAAAAAATGCACTTGGGTTCATGCAACCAAGTGGGACCTTCAATGAAATCAACCAAAACCTATTGATGAATTATGTTTTTGTCCCTATGGAAGCATTAACATAAACGACTAAAATTCTAAAATAGGGAGATAATATTTCCAATCCAATTGCTTCTTGCTATTATAAGCTCATAGCATACCCTCTAGCACCTAGTTAACTCATTCAACTAGACCATCCATATCTAGATGACCTACAATACTAAAATTGAGTTGTGTTTCAATCATTTAAAGAAGACCCTCTAGAAGTGACTGATAAACTTGGGATCACGATCTCACTGATGATATTTCTAGGAAATCCATATAATTTTCAACAAATAACTTGTCTAGGTATGGATTTTGTTGGAAAATTTCTATAAATTTTAGTCAGCCTATCTACAATCACTTATATTGAGTCATTACCTCATTTATTGATTGGTAGACCCACAATAAAATCCATAGAGGTACTCTCCTATTTACCATTGGGATCTCCAAGGATGTACGAGACCTCCTGCCTTCAAATGCTCTACTTTGTTAACTTGACATTTTTGGTAGTGTAATATGTAGTCTTGAACATATCCAAGTAGTGTTGGCTAGTAAACTTATCATTGTAATATTTCATAAGTCTTCTTTATGCATGGGTGCCTTGCACTTGGATTTTTATGACATTCATAACAAATTTGGCACCAAGGGTCTGCATCCATCGGTATACAAACTCTCCCCTTGTGGATCAAGTAGTACCTCATCGTCAATAGAAAAATTCTCCCATCTAGTCAATTCATCACATAAAAGAGGAGAATTGAGTGCAGAGGAATAGATACAGTATCACCATTGAAGTGAAAAAAAACCCTCTTTCTAACATGACTCCAAACCTTGGAGTATGCATCATCATGCTTACATTTACCCTCAAGAGACTCCAAAAGATCATTTTTAAGTTTTGTGTGAAGAAAAGAGAGTTGAGTTCATCATCATGCTTACATTTACCCTCAAGAGACTCCAAAATAACATTTTTAAGTTTTGTGTGAAGAAAAGAGAGTATTCATCATCATGCTTACATTTACCCTCAAGAGACTCCAAAAGATCATTTTTAAGATTTATGTGAGAGTTGATTTCAGGCATTTGATTGAGAGCATCATAGCTACCACATTGTATTTGTTGGAATTAGGGTTGCAGAGAAACGCACACAGCTTGGAGAAGACGAAGGAAGCTCAAGGCACACAATAGAGAGTGTATTACTTAGTGTGCAATGGAAAGATAGATAGCCCTAGAGTGATGGGTGTATATACAATGCACGGGGGAAAAAACCTCCTAAAGAGGGAAAAAATGCCCCCGTGGTCCTAGTGTGTTCACACACATCACTACCACATGTATATGGTAACAAATCCCCCCTAGACTGATGCAGTGAATGAGAGTTGGCACATGAGTAAAGGGAAGTGCCATGCCCTGAGGACATGATCAATCCACAAAGGGGAGTAAGCCCAAAGCTTTGCGGAAAGCTTCAAGCTTCTCACGAGACAATGCCTTTGTGAAAAGATTTGCAAGGTTGTCCTGTGTTGGCACATAAGCCAAGTTGATCTCTTCTGATGAGAGCCTCTCCCTGACATAGTGGTAATGCACCTCAATGTGCTTTGTGCGAGCATGAAAAACTGGGTTGCTCGCAACTGCTAATGCGCCATGATTGTCAGTGTAGATAGTGTTGGCAGTGTCCTCTCCAACACCCAAATCAGCCATAAGGTGTCTGAGCCATACACACTCAACCGTAGCTTTGAATATTCCCCTGTACTAAGCCTCACAACTAGAAGTGGCCACAACAGGTTACTTCTTGCTCAACCATGATATACATGACCTGCCAAGCATGAAACAGAAACCACTTGTGGACACTCGCATGTCAAAACAACCAGCCCAATCTAAGTTCGAAAAAGCATGTAAGTCTGGCGGCAATGATCCTCCCTTGGGATAAAACAAGCCAAGGTGTAAAGTTCCACTAAGGTAGCGGAAAATCCTCTTGACAGCCTGTCAATGCTTAGACCCTGGGCTATGCATGAATCTGATGACCTGTGAGACTGCAAACTGAATATCTGGCCTCGTGTTGCATACATAAATGAGGCAGCCAACAGCAGTTTGGTAAAGAGTGACATCAGCAGGATTGCCAGCATCATGTAGACTCAACTTCAAACCTATTTCCATGGGAGTGGCAATAGGTTTGCAATCCTCAAGTCCAAACTTACATAGCAATGTCTCTATGTAACTTTTTTGACACAAGGCAATACCACCATCACACTGCTTAAACTGTATACCCAAGTAATGATGCAACAGCCCCAAATCTTTCATCTTGAAATTAGCATTCAAATCAGCCTTAAATTCAGCAATATGTCTCTCATTTGGTCCAGTCTTCAAAAAATCATCTACATAAAGAACCACAATGAGAAGTACATCACCCTCATGCTTTACATACAATGTGCTTTCTGTTGGACTGATACAAAAGCCTTGGTTGACCAAATGAGTGTCAGCTTTCTCATACCAAGCACGAGGAGATTGCTTCAACCCATACAAAGCCTTGTTACATTTGCACACTTTGTCCTCTTGTCCTTTCTTGACAAAACCATGAGGCTGCGTTACATAAACTTCCTCAAATATGTCACCATTCAAGAAAGCAATAACAATGTCTTATTGATGTACATCCCAACCAAAATGAGCTGCCAATGCACATAGAAAATGCATAGTAGTCATACAACAAGTGGGAGAAAAAGTTTCTTCATAATCTATGCCTTTTTGTTGTGTATAACCCTTTGCAACAAGTCAAGCCTTATGGCAATCGATCTCACCATCCGGCTGGCATTTCAACTTGTAAACCCACTTCGTACCAATGGCCTTTTTTCCAAGAGGCAAATCACATAAAGTCCATGTGTCATTTTCTATAAGTGCATCATATTCTGATTGCTTGGTAGCCATCCAATTTTTTGAATTTTGTGCGTCATCAAAAGACGGAGTTTCCATGAGCCCACAAACATCACTATGCACAAGCTACAACCTGCATATGGCCCGAACTAAACCATCCTTGGAAACTTTGAATGCTGCATATTACCCAAAATACAGCCTTCACAGACATGTTTGAAAGGTGCTTCAAGAGGCGGCAAAGAAGCAACCATATCAGATTTCTGCAAACGCAGCAAACTGGAAAAATTTAGATGACCAAAACGTGCATAGAAAGGCACAAAAGCCCAAATGCAACAATTTCATCACCAAAACTCAGATCATGAAGAACTGTACATTTGTCATCCACAAATTTGACTACAAGTCCAAGTCTAGCAAGTGTAGATATAGACAAAAGATTCTTCTTGATCCCAGGTACATAAAGTGCATCAACAAGTGTGAAAGAACTACCATTAGCAGCAGCAAGCACAATCTTTCCAAATCCCTGAACCGGATAAGAGGCATTGTTGGCACAAGTGACAAAATTTCCATGAGGGACAGACTCGAGAGAGGTGAACAATTTACGATGTGAGGTAATGTGCTTTGTAGCACCACTATCGAAATACCACACATGTGAATCTGCAGCAATTGACATGCATGCATCATGGGCAGCAGGATTGTAAGTGCACTCTTCACTAAAATCCCATTTTGCATCAACATCATCATTATAGTCTCCTTTTATAGAAGACTCAACAATGGCTGCATTTGTAGTGGAGCCAGCATTTGCAGTGGAACAACCCTCTTTCTTCTTAGCCTCTTTTGCATTCAACTTAGGACACTGCTTGATCAAGTGATCATTAGCTTTAAAATAATGGCAACGCATCTTCTTTTTGCCCTTATCACCAGAATTGCCAGACAAAGTACTGCCAAAAGAAGTTTTTCCACTCGCAGCAGAACCATAAGAAGTGGTTGCATTGTTGTTACCACCCTTTCTTTGAGAAGAAATAAAAGCCTGTTTAACTGCCCGTTGTCTAGTCCTTTTCTTTTCTGGAAAGTGACTCTTGCAACAACAATGTGCATAATGCATCAAACTTGACAACTTCAGGATTTCCTTGGTTCATAAGTCTCCAAGTACTAGCAAAAGTTTGGTAAGAATCAGGTAAGGCATCAAGAACAGTTTGCACAACGGAACTATCTAAAATGACTTCACCTGCAGAAATAAGTTGCTCATTGATATCCTTGACACCAGCAAGAAAAGTGTCCATATCATCTTCCTCATGCATAATCTTTGACTCCAACTCTTTACGCGGCAAAGAAATTTTAGCCTCATTGCGACTTGCATAAAGACCAGCCAATATATCCCAAGCCTGTTTTGAAGATTTTGTTGAACAAATGTGAGGAACAATGGTGCGCTTCACAGACAACGCAATCAATGCATGAGCATGCGCATCCTTTACATCCCAACGAGCTTGTTCTATCATAGGAAAAACAACTCTAATAGCAGCAATCCTTGCAGCAAGGCCTGCAACATCCTCAACATCACCTATATCCTCAGAACCAGGACGTACATCAATGCCCTGCACAATATTCTAGACGCCCTTTGACACAAAAATGTGTTGCATCATTTAATCCCACATAGGGTAATTGTCCCCATCCAACCTGTCCTCAACAGCAAACATCTTGAACACATCTCTGTTGTTGTCAAACATGGTAAATGCTGCACCTGCTGTGAAAACTACCCTAAAAGAGGAGAAACAGAGTGGGAACAACACGTGCTATATAGCACAAACCGTAGAAGACTATAAGGCACCTATTATGCAAAAAACGACACTGACAGAAATTCTACACAAAATGACAAAATTGCCTCTACAGACAAGCCTGTAGTGGAAACGTAGGCCAAAATGAGCCCGAATCAAAAATCTGAGCAGACTAAGCTCTACAAGCTTATCCAAAATATTTTTCGACCTACGAACACTCGCCAAACCTCACTATAATCAGAGAAAGTGAGCAGGCGTGTGCTGGAGCAGCTGGCGACTAAGCCCGGGAGGACGCAACCACAGCTTGGAGAAGACGAAGGGAGCTCAAGGCACACAATAGAGAGTGTGTTACTTAGTGTGAAATGGTAAGATAGATAGCCCCAGAGTGATGGGCATATATACAATGCACGGGGGAAAAAACCTCCTCAAGAGGGAAAAATTTCCCCGACAGTCCTAGTGTGTTCACACACATCACTACCACATGTATATGGTAACAGTATTGTACTTTATGATACCAAATATTTGTGTCATACTCCTGAAGAATCTCACCGGAGTTGGCATTTCAAACATTCAAATTAGATTGCTCCAGAAACCAATTTATACTTTTGTGGTCGAACACTATTTCTAATTGAGCAACATACTAATGATGTTTCCACTTTTTCATAACGTACTAACTTTCATAAGTATAATTTTTTTGTCGTGAAAAATTAAGCTTCTTGCTTTCAAAAGAAATTGGCCTTCTCTCTTGAAGGCCAACTACTTCAATAGCTCAATTGTTGATATCTATCTTAAGCACAAAAGGATTCATTGGATCCATTATAGCTAATATGGGTGAAGTGGCTAGTAGAGAAACCTTAAGTGCATCAAAATTTTCATGATGATCTTCTCCCCATTGGAATGCTTTCTCCTTGGCTTTTAATTGGTCTATCATAGGAGCAAAAATTCTTGCATAGTTTTTAATAAACTTGCGATAAAAACTTGTAAATCCTAAGAAAACTTGGAGCTCTCTCAAATTTTTAGGAGGAAGCTATCTATGAATGGTTTTTGCTTTGGATTGATCCATATGATGGTTTAAAATAGAAACTATATTCCCCAAATAGTGAATTTTGGTCTTCAAAAAATTACATTTGGAATCTTTAACATATACTTTGTGTTTCATAAGAAGATCAAACAGCTGCTTCAATGTTGTAAATGATCTTCCTCAAATGCAGTGTAGACTAGGATGTCATTGAGAAAACAAATGACAAAATTGTCTAAATACAGATTCAAAACCCTATCCATGAGCATCATAAAAGTATTTGGTGCATTGGTTAAACCAAAAGGCATAATTAAAGATTTATCATGTCCAAACCTTTTTTGGAAAGTAGTTTTAGGTATATTAGCAACAAGTATAATTCTTATTTGATGATACGCTTAGCACAGATCTATTTTCATAAAAATTAAGCATGTGTGATTTTATCAAACCATTCATGTATCCTTGGCAACTAATACTTGTTCTTAATAATAATCACATCACGACCACAATAGCCTATGAACCTACACATAATACTATTCTTTTTTCTTTACCAATAGAATGAGAGATGCATGTCCAGAAGAGCCAGGATGAATAAACCCTCTATTGAGGTATCCAACAAGCTTAGGTTACACCTCAATATCCTTAGAATGACTGAATCTATAAGGTGGATTACTAACAGGCTTACTACCTACAAAACCACATCCATGCCATGTTGCACAAAACGTGTAGCCAAAAATCCAAGTGATAAATCTTTTGGAAAAACATATTTGTATTCCATTAAGAATTCCTTCAATTTATTAGCATCATTTGCTTGTTGCGGTGATAAAGAAGTATTAAGAGAATTAGAAGAGGGAAGATAAGCATGTAGTGTTGAGGAATCTTCAAACATAGCAAAATCATTATCAACATTTGATTTAAAAAATTACACAAAGAGTAACACCAAAAGAGTTCTTTTATTTCATCATTAGAAGAGAGATTCACAAGATCGCCTATACAAATGACTAGTAAGGGAGGTACATATTTTTAACCAACAGTAGCACACATGAGCCACTGTATTCAAACATCAAACCGCTACTCATCTAGGATATAATGATGAACCTAACATATGTACCCACTCCCAACTTAGCACCACATCTACTCTATCCATGTTCATTACTTGAAAATCTAAGGTTTTTTTATAGTCTTGGATATCAAAAGGTCCCACACTTCAACATCATGGTCATTTATCATAGCTACCTTGTAGCAGTGGAAACTAGGTGTCTAAGGTAGATTGAGAGGTTTCACTAACTTGTAGCTAATAAAATTGTGACAGGCTCCCATCATCTACCAAGATCCTCACCTTATGTCGTTGGATATGGCAATGAAATTTCACAAGCTCATGTGGCCAAACGTTGGTTTCCACATAGAGGTTGTGGCAAAGCACTAATGAACCACTTTGGTATGTGTTACCTCTATATTGGAATAACAAGAAGAGGATTGTAGGCGAAGAAATCACACCATGTGCACATCTTTTACCTTACCTTGTGTAGCTTTTTTTCCTACCCTTTTTGCCATGCCCATTTCCCATGCAAGTAAAACATAACTTCTCTTTCTTTGCTTTTTGAAATTTCTCGATTGAAAGATGATCTCTAGGTCCCTTGGACTTCTTGGATGAATCAATTGATGCTACATTAAATTTTCTTCTTTCATACACAAACATCCAATCACCTTCCTCAATAAATTTCGAGCATGTAGCTCTTAAATAAATGTGTCTTTATCTTTAACCGTGCTTCTTGTTATCATGTTATAGCAAGCTCAATGTCTTAGGCCTTATTTCTAGTTATTGTATGTGAAAAGCAAGAAGATCTTCAATACTCATGTCATTCCCCCAAGGCAGCACGTTCCATGTAGGAACCACATCCTCAATTGACATCCTTGGTTTCTAACCACACATCAAATCAGCAGATATATAACCAACGACACTTTTAATAGGTATGAGTAGTTACCTATGGGTTAGCTCCTACGCTTAAGAAGCATGTTAAAACCCATGATCCAAAACAAACTTGAGGAAGCTATAGTGAAAGCACATATTCATGATGATCCTAATGACAAATCATTGCACAAGAAGCATATGCTTGATAGTTTACATCTCATGGTAGTAACCAAGCACATTATTATTGTGAGATGCATATGCATCTCATGGTAATAATCAAGCCAACACTCTGCGATAAGGTATCTTGCAAAGAGATGGCTTGGTCATTATGTTCAATAAGCATGTGTATGGGTGTGAAAATTACACTTTGCATGAGTTAGTTGGGACACAATATGAAAATTCCCATTTCAGGACTCGAAAGGATTGAATTGTTTAAAAGAAGAGTGTATACTAATTCATTTTCTGATGTGGACCCAAGTCAAGAAGAGGATAACTTCATGCAAAGTGAGCATGAAAGTGAAGATACCATGTCTGACCATAAATTTTGATGCTTAACAAAGACTATCGTGCTACA
This sequence comes from Adiantum capillus-veneris, assembly GCF_014529385.1. Classification (NCBI taxonomy): domain Eukaryota; kingdom Viridiplantae; phylum Streptophyta; class Polypodiopsida; order Polypodiales; family Pteridaceae; genus Adiantum; species Adiantum capillus-veneris. Next base: position 77,360,114 of record NC_140959.1, on the reverse strand, counting down.
TGCCACATGATGTGCACATCTAGAGGGGTGAATGCCAAGCCATGGTACACATATAATGTGAAAGGAAAACTCTCACCTAAAGATTTGTTCCTTTTGATATGTGGGTGAAAATTCTATAATGTACTAGTCATGTACATACCTTATTAGAAAGTCAAGGCCCTAAACATGGCACTATTGTGTTTTGTCTTTCTTTAGGGCATGAATAATTTGGTTGATATGTCATGTGCATCATGGTGGCACACTTCTTTATTCCTTGAAAGTTAAAGGCAAGTGAACACTATCCACAAATAGTAGATGGTATGTGCAACCATCAACAATGATATATTTACATATCATGACAAGTGGAAAAATGAGGTCCAATATGAAATTGAGATCGAGGGAATTTTTTCACAAAGTAGGGAATTTCCTATGTCATTTGGGCTTTCTTAATGTCAAAATGGGTCACCTTTGGGTGAAAATTACCCAAAAAAAGGCCATAAATGCTCAAATAATACACATTTGGGGTCAAAAATGTGTTTAAAAATGGAGACATAAGGTTCTTCCATGGTACACTAGTGCAGTCTTTCCCTGCTCTTACTACTCTTGAACGTGTGAGGGTTCTAATTAGGGTTTTCTCAAGGTGTGTGGACTTGTCCCCATGAAGTTGCTTAAGCCTCAATGAAATTGCCTTAACAAAGAATTGAGAGAAGACGCTAGTGCTTCATATAGGACAAAATAGCATTGTCTCTATGCAATTGGGATTATGGCTGCATGATATCATCACCTCAAGGGGGGGGTCAGTTACAAGAAATCACCTATATCACATGTGTTCAAAAGGTATAAAAAAACCTTTACTCACATGACCTAAGGTGATCAAACAACCCCTTTTTCTTAAGAAACTTATGGACTTTTTCCCAAAATACAATAAAGAAACCCTTTTGCATATGTAATTCTGTTAGTTTTGAAATTTTGCCCAGTAAAAAATCCTTGTTTTGAACTCACGTGCTATACCTAAATTTTTGGGGGTGACTCTCCTGAGCATCAAACACACATGAATTTTAAGTTTTATTGGCCTTATGTATGAGTGAAGCTTTCATGCTTTAATTGAATATGTGCTTCTATGTTTCTCTCTTTTGAATACGTGGTGTTTGTCTCTCTTTTGAATAAGTGGTCTTTGTCATTGATTAGGCTACAACCGTCCTAGTGCCTTCTTGACCATATCTGCTACAAACAGAAAGCGTGGTTGCCTTGGCACAACCCATAGCATGTATGCAACGCCGTACTCGAACAAAGAGAGACATAGAGCGGTAGAGAGGGAAAAGAAGCCTGCAGGCGCACCTCCTAAAGCGGAGTGCTACGTCGGCACGGCGAGAGATAAGAGAAGAGAGGAGAGAAGAATACACAGACACTGGGTGCAATCTCCCCCCATTGAAGAGTGAGCATTTCCCTCTTGCATGTATTTATTTAGATTTCTTGAATGCCCAAAAATGAGTACAAACTGGCCGGCCGGACATAAATGGCCAAAGCTCATAAAGAGCACTTGAATAATCAAATATACTTAAAAATGTAATATCCTTCTGCATGTTCCATTATCAGTTGTTGCAATAGATAATAAAATATCAATTCTATAACATACCTCTCCGTTGGAAAGCAACTGTCCTCAGTTGCGAAGATAAAAATCTGCAAACAATACTTGTCAAAAACAATGATTAGAAATCTGCATTAAATAGTAAAAGAAAAATCCCATAAAATTAGATACATTGGTTATGCCTGCTGTCATCCACATACTACCTATTCTAGTGTCCCATACCACTAGAATAAGCAGTATATGTCATACCCTGATGAATCAGGATATTATTGGTCACACTCATCATTTTGTAAATCAATTCTCATCAATCTCAAGTTCACTTTCATAAATATTGTCGCGATAGAAAATCTTCTTATACCAATTCCAAATTTAATTCCAAATCCAAATCCAAAATGTCTTTCATTTTCTATACTCAGGTAACAAAATCATACCAGTTACAGTGGGGGCCAGCCACTGCAGCATGATTTTGTGATTGGTGTTGCCTAAATCGGCGAATCTACACCAATAAGACGTGCTGCCTAAATTGGAGAATCTGCACTAATGTTGCCTAAATTCGCAAATCTGGATGTGGTAGAAAAATTGTGAATTTGCAGTTTGTTGGTGTGCTGCCTAAATCGGCGAATCTGCACTAGGATGAGCATTGGCACATTGCCTAAATCGGCGAATCTATGTGCCTGTGACCAATGGACTAGAAATGGCATAAAAAGTAAAAGATAAATGACCTGTTTAATATAAAATTGGAATAGACTCGAACGTATTAGCAATCATAGCACACCAACTGAGCTCATGTAAGTAGCGGTGTGAGCGGGAGGAAAATACACACAGCGCATCTATAATGACCCGACACACACTCTTGGAATGATACACACACACACACACTAGGGGGCACCACTCGGCTTACACAACACACCTGGCCGAGACAGGGAACACACCTATGGAGTGAGAGGAGAGAGACGATCCATTTACCCACTCCACACAGAGATACACACACACACACACACACACACACATCCAAAAAACTCAGCTCAAAAGGGAATAATTTCTGATGTTTAGATACAAATGAGCTTGGGCCAACACCAATGGGGCAAATAGCTCACACAATATGGGTAAAATAAGCCAGATACAATCACAAACTAGAGAAGAAGCTTCGCTCATAGGAGAAACTTACAGAGCCAAAACAGCAGAAAAACAGTGAGAATTTTGGCAAAATGGACAGCACCATCGCCTTCGGAACGGCCCAAAACCCCAGTCTACAATGTCAAAGTGCTCAAATCCAACCTCGGATGAGCAGTTTACGGCCAAAACAGGCTCCAAAAACCCCAAAAACACAGTTGCGGCTGTTCCTCCTCTCTTCTCCACATTTTTTCTGATCTTCTCTCAGTTTTTTCAGTTCCCACACTTAGCTTTATTACTTGGGCACCCTTGGCCTTTTAGATGACCTCAAACGGACCCCGAACAGGCCAAAAACTGACCTCGCAGTGCATAGTTGTCACCTTTTTGCATCATCCACACACCTGGCACTCAGCTTTTCCCAATAATGCATCCTACAACCACGTGAAGTGGCCCCAAAAAGTGGTCCTAATGATGACCTTTCTACATAACTCTCACAAGAAAACACCCACGTTGTGTCCGTATTCGTCCACGTGCAAATATTGACCCCGTTCGGCCTCCTGACGCCACTAGATGCCATCTGACGCATCTGCTTACCTCATGTCGTCGGCCCGCGGATAGCTTCCTCGAGAATTTTTACGCACTACAAACTCCTCCTTATTGTAGAAAAAACACAGTGGTACTGGTAATAGTGAAAATCGATGCACTATGTACACCCTGTCCTACCTGTACACACGTGGCCCCCACGTAACCACCTGGCTATGGAAATTGGGTAATCCTTTATTCGATGCACCATGCATGTGTATGTACATATGCGCAATCCCTTGCTCAAAAAAACTCCTGACAGCAGTATAACAAGTCATCTCAATAAAATCAAAGATAGTAGAACCCATGACATTAAATGGATTTTGTAACATAATGTAAACAAGTAAGGGAGCATCTGAAAAAATTATTGCCTGCTGCAAAGGTGCTGGGGTATCTATAGGGGTGTGAGAATATTTTCAAAAAGACTCACTTAAAATAAATCAAATATAATAAGCATTAATGTATCAAACCACTATAAAAGTAGAGGATTTGCACATAAGAAGATGTGGTGAAGGGTGGGGGAATTTGGAGGGGCCAAGATAAGAGAAGAGATGGGATAAGCACTTGTGGTGAATTAGACAATGTTACTTTTAGGTCTAAAGAGACATAGAGTGATGTTACTTATCAAGGATAATTGTAACAATGTTTCAAGAGGGTATTATTGAAATGCGTTAAGGAGTGTCATACCTGGATATGAGAAATTGTATGCAGATTTATCTGCAAAACTTTTCTAAAACAAAACAAAGCACGAAAACCAATTGTTTGTTAAATTTAAGAAGATGTCAATAATTGCATATCAAATGCATTAACATTTGAAATGTTATGAAGGTAAAATTTGATGCCAATTTGTTTGCCCAGAAAAGAGAATGAAAGTAGACAACTTGAAGTACAAATGAGCGGATAAGAGAGGTGTTAAATAAATTGACAGGGTGGTTTCCAAGATTGTGATGAGTAGTGGATATCGGTCTTCAAAGAAAGTGAGGCCACACTCAATGTATGAATGTTAGGATAGGTCAAAAGCATGTCTCCTAAAGTAGTTTACCTCAAATTCGGGCGGAGAGGTAAATATCCTTCAGTAAACATAGTCTTTTACAAAGGAGTATTGGAAACATTGGCAGGGATGTGATACATAAGCAAAAAAATGAAACTATATCAAGTAATATGTAACAAAATTTGCACTACCATTATAGCATATGATGGAACAAAATCATCACTGTTTGTATATTAGGCCATTAATTATGTATTATAAGATTATATCCATTTGTGGTCGGGATAGCGGTTACTTTAAGTGTTGGTAGCTAGAAGTGGATGTAGTTAAAGTTCTCATATGGTCATGCTTGTAATACTTAGGTCTGATACCTCTTGATCATGCGGAAAATATTGAAGGTTAGTGAAAATACATCCCAATGACAGATACCTAGCATGTCACATATGTGATAGGACCGTAGTACGTGAGCACCTCACACGAGACCAAAACCATAATAGAATTTTGAATATCAACCCCTAGCTTAGGTCTTGGTAATATAGTAATCTCGATATCCATCTTTTTATACTTTTTTAAACAAATTGAAACTTGAAAAACTTGATGATGTTGTTGATCTATTTTGACAATGATGTGAACATCAACTCTAAGCTATGAAAGATCATATGAAAGACCAAACTGAGACAATCATTGTGGATCTAATCTACTGCTAGGATAAAATTTAAAATGAAGTAAAGTTAAAGACTACTAAAACTAAAAGAGTAAAATAGCAAGGTGAAAATCATCATCGGGCGTTGTGCGAGAAAGTAGTGCACTGCTCGCTGAAGAACGTCATCAATGTGCACCGCTGTAAGTAGCGGTACTGGGAAGGGAAAGAGGGAGAGTGAAATGAAATGAAAGACTATATTACTCGTCTTCAAAAGGCCTATGAGACCTCGCTGATACAATCTTTATGGATCTAATACAATGTATGGGTACAAAATAAAATGAAGCAATAGTATCTTTGACGTCGTTGGAGAATGTATGGCAGCGGGCGCTGCCAAGCTTCATCAATGTCCGCCTTTGTACTTTGCACACCCTCCAACACCTCTACCTTGTCTGTGATTGCCAACTCACATTTTGCTCCGTCTCAGTCGATTAACTGTTTCAGTCCCGTTCGTAAGGCATTGATTGATTCAAGGAACTCACAAGGTCGTCAAAGGTAGCACAAATATGCCGCTTTTGATTCCTATTCTTCCTGAGTTAGCCCTGTTTTCCTGATCTCGCTTTCATGTCTACTGTGACCTCAGATGCCAAAGGATTCGGCACACGCACTTTTCTTTGGTTTCTGTGTTGACAGTTTCTCTGCATGTACTCCAAATGTAGGGCTGCAGTAAAGCTTAAGGTATCTCTCCATGCAGGTTACACTAATAAAGGCGTGTGAGATACAAATTGACGTGCCATTTTTTTTCTAGCAACACAGATCAAGAAAGCATGTCATCATCGCATGGATGCAATATGGCCTGTAGGTGCATGTACTTACTCAAAAAGTGTGTCTCTGGTAGATCGGGTCTGTTCTATCGTTGATGCCATCTTTCAGAAAGTGATCAAGTAGGTAGCTATGGGAGCCATGGATTTCAACCCCTACAGCAATGTAATTCTTTGTTGCCATCTTGAAGTCATTGACAGTAATCGGGATTTCTTTGGTTCCTAGGTCTTTGGGTTCTGAATATTCTCAGGACTACGTACCTGAGGGCATCAGTAGTGACAGTTGTGGATGTTAGTGAGATAGGAGGCTGAGTGCCGAGCTGGTACGCTGTGTTAGAAACACGACCTTCTTGCAAATTTTGAAGAAAAGAAGAAGGCTCCCTTATCATGCACAGCTTTAATCCTACGAGAGAGAGAGAGAGAGAGAGAGAGAGAGAGAGAGAGAGAGAGAGAGAGAGAGAGAGAGAGAGAGAGAGAGAGAGAGAGAGAGTTTTGAGTGGTGTGCAGGCCTTTTGGGTGAACGAGACTGGAGAGAAAGATGGCTGCAAGGTGGTTGTCATTCGACCAAAGAGAGAGAGAGAGAGAGAGAGAGAGAGAGAGAGAGAGAGAGAGAGAGAGAGAGAGAGAGAGAGAGAGAGAGAGAGAGAGAGAGAGAGAGAGAGAGTTGTAGTCAAGCTGAAGAGAGAAATGATCGTCAACCAGTTATGTGTGTGTGGGTTGGCAGTCCATAGCTGCATGGGAGTGGGCAAAAAGAAAGAGAGAGTTGCAGTTGAAGGAGCTACATGCCCTCTATGGGTGTGTGTGTGTGTGTGTGTGTGTGTGTGTGTGTGTGTGTGTGTGTGTGTGTGTGTGTGTGTGTGTGTGTGTGTGTGTGTGTACACCTCTACTACTTTTATGAGTGGCAGAGAGAGAGAGACAGAGATAAAGATAGGGAGAGAGAGCAAGTTCATCGACATCTGCATGAGAACAAGAGGGAGTGGACGCTGTTAGAACGATTGAAGTCCATCCTTTGGGGCTGCATGTCAGTTGGATATAGAGAGAGGTTGAACTTTTGGCGTCTAGGGGGGGGGGAGAGAGAGAGAGAGAGAGAGAGATTGAGACTTAGTTGGACTGCTAAGGGAAGGGACCGATAGCCGCAGCTTGTGTGGGTGTGTGTGGATCAGGGTAGTTGCATGAAGGGAACTGTGGGTAGGCTGTTAGGTGACAAAAAAAGAGAGAGAGTCGGGCTAGCTACTGCTGCTAGTTAAGTGACCACAGCTGCAACGCTATTGGCAGTGGGGGTTACTTCACCAAAGGATGAGGTGGGGGCAAGGATGACACTAAGTTCGGCCGGGCTTGTGATGGTAAAGGCCGCTGCAAAGATGGTAAAGAGAATCGCATGGAAGGTAAAGATGGATGCATCGATAGTACAGGCCGTGACCTCAACGAAACTGGAGGTGGCACAAGTAAGGGGGGGCGGGTGCACAGAAGGAGGATATGAATACTATTGCAAAATCAGAGGCTTTTGCATAATTGGAGGCCTTCCTTGCGGAGGTCCAAGTAGAGGTGGATGCCCGAGAGATGGCAAGGAAGGAGGGGTTGATATGAAAGGGCCACCCACGACGCTGGGTGGAGGGGGCGTTGTATGAACTGGCCGAAATTGAGTACCACCTCCCCCGGGAGGATACATTTTTGAAACAATCTACTCAATCAAATTTACACCTTGAGAGGATACTAGCTCTGTGCAGTCTGCCTGCTTCATTCACGCCCCATCTCGATCAAAATCAGCACTTGTATGAAGAGCTCAAAGGATCATGTTCAAACCATGGCTTGGGACGACACTTGTAGTTGCAATAATACTAGCTCTTTGTTCTCTCTCTCTCTTTTCTATTCCCTAAATCTTGACAGTCATATGCAAAGCTATTTCTTTAACGATTTCTACTCATCGAACACATGTTTTTTTCCAAGACATGCATAGGCAATTGAGGAACAATACATACAAGAATTACAAAATACAGTACACATGAAGAAAATTGTTAACAAAAATCAAGAATAAAAGGGACTTAGCTCTAGGCTTGTTATGATCTCTGTTTCTATGGTCCATATCTCATCCAAGAGCGATGATCTCTGTTTCTATGGTCCATATCTCATCCAAGAGCGATGATCTGAGCTCTGATACCACTGCTACAAATAGAAAACGCGGTTTCCCTGGCACAACCCGTAGCACGTATGCAACGTCGTACTCGAACAAAGAGAGACATAGAGCCGTAAAGTGGGAAAAGAAGCCTGCAGGCGCACCTCCTAAAGTGGAGTGCTACACCGACACGGCGAGAGATAAGAGAAGAGAGGAGAGAAGAATACACAGACACTGGGTGCAATCTCCCCCCGTGCAAGAGTGAGCATTTCCCTCTTGCACGTATTTATTTATAGATTTCTTGAATGCCCAAAAATGAGTACAAACTGGCTGGCCGGAAATAAATGTCCAAAGCTCATAAAGAGCACTTGAATAATTAGATATACATAAAATGTAATATCCTTCTACATAATCCATTAATATGCTGATGCTTTTGCCACCTGTCAACTGCAATAGATACTAAAATATCAATTCTATAACAATATCACAAACATCTCAACATCATATTGCTGGTAAGCTAACCCCTATTTCCATTCTAAGTCCATCATGATAAGGATCATGTTGATCCATGCTTCATTTCCTTTTTTCTCTTAGTAGAGATATGAAGTTTGATTGGTGTAGGGATTCTTGTCCATAGATCAAATGAAATGGGGTGAATTTTGTAGCATCCTTTTGTATGCCCATAGCACCATCTAGGAAGACATTGTTAGGAAATAAGACGTAGCTAAATAGATAATTGAGTAGATTACTTAATGGAGAGAGACAGATTTACATACACGAGATTATAGAGGAGAGAGAGAGAGTACACACGATATACGTGGTTCACCCAATGTGGGCTACATCCACGGGAAAGCATCCACTCAATGGCTTTAGTACTTCAAAACAAGAAGTAGTTTACAAAGGGATTATACCCTTAATGGAGCTCCCGCCTTGCTTCACTCTCACCACCTCACACTCACCTTGTTGCATCAACTTCACACTCTGAAATGTGTGTAGAAATGGCCTCCTTTTATAAGCCAAAAGGGCTGCCCTCTCTCATGAGAGGCAACCATGTGTAGCCACCCTTGTGTAGATAAGTCCAAATCGGACCCTCCGATCCGCCCATCTGTGGCCGCCCTTGAGAAGTTAAGTCCGCTTTTGAATTCGGCCACCGGCCATTGACTTCCGACCACCGGCCATTGACTACCGGCCACCGGCCAACCGACGGTTGTTTTTCGACCACGTTCTGGCCGCCGGCCGGCCATAATATTCCGGCGAAAAGGAATATTCCGGCGAGGGAAAAAAAGTCTTGAGGGCTTCCGCCCCCGAGGCCCCTAAAGTTGCCCCTGATTGTTGGCCGTGAAAATCTTGGTTTCCGACGAGTGATTTTCCTTCACTCACTATGGCTTCTCCTCATAATGGGGGTCTTACAAATGTGCGCTTTTACCACAGAAAATTACAAGGGTAAATCAGGCTCCATACTTAACAATCTCCCACTTGGAGACTGATCTCCAAAACAAACCTGTGACTGCTTTCCATCCTGGTTTCTTATCCTTGAATGCCGATTGAAGATGAGCAAAAGCTCAACTTCTCCTTGTTGACCACCTTTGTAAACATGTCTGCAGGATTTTCACTTGTATGCACCTTTCCTAGCTTTAGCTGTCCCTCTTCCAAAGGAGTGCGTATGAAGTGATATCTCACCTCAATGTGCTTTTTCCTTGAATGAAAGGCTGAGTTCTTCACAAGATGGATAGTGCTTTGGATATCACTATACAAGACACAATTGTCTTGTTTGAATCCAAACTCTTCTAAGAATCTGTGAAGCCGCAGAATTTCTTTGCTTGCCTCCGTCATTGCTACATACTCTGCTTCCGTGGTAGAAAGTGAAACCACTTTCTGTAGCTTTGAAGCCCAACTTATTGTTGTGCCTCCAACCGTGAACACATAGCCAGTACTGCTCCTTCGAGTATCTTTGTCACCTGCCATATCTGCATCAGCATACCCTTCTAGAAAAATAGCAGTTCCTTCAAAATACAAAGCATTTGTTGTTTTCCCTTTTAGATACCTAAGTATCCACTTCACAGCTTGCCAATGCTCTTTACATGGGTTGTCCATGAACCTACTCACAACTCCCACTGCATGTGCAATGTCTGGCCTTGTCCAGACCATAGCATACATTAGAGAACCTACCGCTGCAGCATATGGAACTTTAGACATATAGTCTATCTCCTCTTGTGTCTTTGGACACATATCCTTTGTTAGTTTAAAGTGACCAGCCAAAGGTGTAGAAACTGGTTTTGCATTTTGCATTGAAAATCTTTCTAGTACCTTCTTGATGTAATCTTCTTGAGATAGCTTTATTGTCTTCTTCGTCCTATCCCTTGATATTTTCATACCAAGTATCCTCTTTGCAACACCTAAATCTTTCATTGAAAAAGATTTAGACAGCTCCTCTTTTAGGTCTTTGATGTCCTGCATGTTAGCACTTGCAATCAACATGTCATCAACATATAACATTAGGATGATGAATTTCCCATCTCCCAAATTCTTCGTGTAGACGCAGTGATCCGAGTTGCATCTTGTGAATCCATGATCCAACATCCATCGATCAAACTTCAAGTACCATTGTCTTGATGCTTGCTTTAAACCATACAAGCTCTTCTTTAATCTGCAAACCATTTTCTCCTTACCTTTTACTTTATACCCCTTTGGTTGAAGCATATAGATTTCCTCCTCTAAGTCACCATGAGGGAATGCCATATTTACATCCATTTGCTCGAGATTTAGATCATGAGCAGCCACAAGGCTTAAGACAAGCCTAATTGAGTTCATTTTTACAACAAGAGAAAATATTTCATTGAAGTCAACACCTTTCTTTTGAGAAAACCCTTTTACCACAAGCCTAGACTTGTACCTTTTCTTCCCACCTTCTTCTTCCTTCACCTTGTACACCCATTTGTTTTGAAGTGCCCGCTTACCTTTAGGCAACTCAACCAACTCCCATGTTTGGTTGCGATGTAGTGAGTCCATCTCCACTTGCATGCTCTTCGTCCATTCTTCTTTGGATTCATGTTGCATAGCTTCTTCGTATGATTCCGGCTCTCCAAAATCTGAGATCAAGAGATGGTTGAAGGAAGGAACAAGCCTTTCTGGAGGTCTACTTGCTCTTGTAGATCTTCGGGGAATAGGTTGAGGCTCCTCAATTGGTTGACATTGTTGCACATTGTCACCGTTTGCAGTCCTTGAGTCTTCACTGTCCTCAAGCTCCATGTACTCATCACCTGTTTCTTTTGTTTGTTTTCTTTCCAAGTAATCTTTGTACATATTTTGTTCGTTAAAATTACATCCCTACTCCTTAAGATTTTACCATCTTCAGGATTCCATAGGTGATACCCAAAGTCACCTTCTCCATAGCCAATGAAGAAACACTTTTTGGACTTTGCATCTAGCTTTGATCTTAGGCTTCTATATATGTTCATGAAAGCCTCACACCCAAACACTTTGAGAAATGCATAATTCACCGGTTTACATGCCCATGCCTCTTCTGGAACTCCCCCATCCAATGCCGTTGAGGGTGACCGGTTGATTAAGTACACAGACGTACTTACAACTTCCGCCCAAAGCTCAAGCGGTAGGCCTGCATGTAGCCGCATGCTTCGTGCTCGCTCCATGATTGTCCTGTTCATCCTTTCAAGATTCCCATTTTGTTGAGGTGTCCTTGGGGTTGTCCTTTGCCTTCGAATGCCAGTGCTAGCACAAAAGCTTTCAAAATCTTGGCTGCAATATTCACCTCCATTGTCGGATCTGAGGCATTTAACCTTGGTACCTGTTTCATTCTCCACAAAGGCTTTCCACCTTTGAAATATGGAAAATACATCGGACTTATTTTTCATGACATAAACCCATGTTTTTCTAGTCGCATCGTCTATGAATGTTACATAGTACAATGAGCCACCAAGTGATGTGTACTTGCAGGACCCCAAACATCAGAATGAACCAACTCAAGTTTTTTATTTTTTCTTTCATTTCCTGATTTTTGAAATTTCACCCTCTTTTGTTTACCATAAACACAATCTTCACAGAACTTTAAGTCCACTTCTTTCAAACCTGGTAGAAGCTTCTTTGTTTGAAGGATTTGCATTCCTTTGGCACTCATATGCCCAAGTCGGTAGTGCCACACCGCACTGTCAACTTCTGTAGTTGCTGCACAAGCTGAAGGTTGCGTGCTAACAGTACACAAGTAAAGTGTACCGACTTTTTCTCCCTTGGCAACCACCAAAGATCCCTTTCAGATCTTCCACCATTTGTTTTCAAATGCAATGTTGTGGCCTTCATCGTCCAATTGTCCTATAGAGATCAAATTTTTGCGAAGAGAAGGAACATGCCTAACATCTTTAAGCTTCCATTCATTTCTATTAGCAGTTTTGACAGAAATTGTACCTTTGCCGACAATCTCACAAGATTCATCATCTCCTAAGTATACATACCCAAAATTACCTTTGGTGTAGTCTTTCCAACAATGCCCAGAATAATCCATTGGATTTTTCCAGCAAATCATTTGATTGTGATTAGTAGAGAATTCTATGTCTATGTAAACGGTCTTGATCTTAAAAGTCCTTGCACATTAACATTATAAACCCTTTCTAAAATGTGCACCATTATCAAATAATATTTCAAGGGGTGTACCAATTTATGCAACAGATCTGCATGTAGACAAATCTCGTGACTGTCTTCCCATTTATCCCCATGATAAACACTGCACTTTTACCCATGTTATCATCTAGTCAATGGCAAAAAGGATATAGAGATTACCTTTTTTTATCTAGATAGGATGCCCATGGCATTGATTCCCCATTTTCCAAAATAGAAAGGGAGATGGGGAGCAACAGAGTTGTTACATTCTTCAATGGTAACATGGATCAGGCTATCATGGATGGTAATGGTAAAGAATGCTACCTATAAAAGCTATAAATGTGTGATAATATACAACTAGAATGATTCAAGTATTCTTGATGTCACCAATGAGGACAAGGTAGTGATTGAGGCCATTGTTTGTGTACAATACATGAGGCACTTGGATTTCTTTTCTCCATATCATTGGATGGCATGCAAAGGAAAAAATTAAAAGAGAATTCTCATTTTTTAGAACATAGGCTTTAAAGAAATGCATAAATCCTCTTTATGGATAATAATAATTCTGATTTCAACCATTGCAAAAAACCTACATGTATGATAGGGGTCAAAGAATTTTTTGACCCATTTGTTGTATGAGCATAATAAGGGGGGTAATACTTACCTTTTACATGACATAAATAGGGGGTTTTTCAAGACTCACTAGTAGCAAGGGGCATGTCTCTTCCTACAAAGAGTGAATCCCTTGAGCATGGTGGTAGATGCTACTTGGAAAGTAAAACTTGTAGCTCTACATGGTGGTTGGCATATATTGCAACAATACTAGTAGCATAGAGTTGATGTAGAACCTACATCCCTATGGTTGGTATTGTCCTTCTACCGTAAAATTCAACACACCAAGAAGGGGGAAGTGATGTGATAAACTTTCTTGCATGAGAAATTACATATGAAGAGATGAAGGAACCCAATCGCCATTGTGCAAGAAGTAGAGTCTGTCAAACATTTCTCTTCCAAAAGTCGACCATTTCCTAAGCTCGCCCATTGAGAGAATGTTAGAAGGACCACTCTTGTCTTTCCTTGAGCATAACATGTTGAGATCCCCCACCAAGAAGTTTTCCCTCTCAATTTGCAAATGTTAGAGGTCCCCTGAGTGCATGATCAATCCACAAAGAGGAATAAAGCCCAAAGCTTTGCAAAAAGATTCAAACTTCTCATGAGGCAATGCCTTTGTGAATAGATCTGCAAGGTTTTCCTATGTTAGCACATAAGCCAAGCTTATCTCTCCTGCTGAGAGTCTCTCCTTGACATAGTGGTAATGCACTTCAATGTGGTTTGCGCGAGCATGAAAAACTGTGTTCCTCACAACTACTAATGCACTTTGACTATCAGTGTAGATGATGATGGCAGTGTCTTATCCAACACCCAAATCAGTCTCCATACACACTCAACTATAGTTGAGAAGACTACCCTATACTTAGCCTCACAATTGGAAGTGGGCATAGTAGGTTGCTTCTTGCTCGACCATGATATGCATGAATTGTCGAGTATGAAACAAAAACCACTTGTGGATTCTTGCGTGTCAAAATAACCAACCCAATCTGAGTCCAAAAAAGCATCTAAATCTGGCAATGATCCCTCCTTGGGATAAAACAAGCCAAGATGCAAAGTGCCACTCAAGTAGCAAAAAAATCCTCTTGTCAGCCTGCCAATGCTTAGACCATGGGCTATGCATAAATTTTCTGACCTTTGAGATTGCAAACTGAATATCTGGCCTTGTATTGCATACATAAATAAGGCATCCAACAATAATTTGGTACAGAGTGAAATCGGCAAAATCACCAGCATCATGAAATACTCAACTTCAAACATTCCTCCATGGGAGTAGCAGTAGGTTTGCAGTCCTCCAGTCCAAACTTACATAGCAATGTCTCTATGTAACTTGTTTGACACAAGGCAATACCACCATCACACTCCTTAAACTGTAAGTCCAAGTAATGCTGCAACAACCCCAAATCTTTCGTCTTGAAAGTAGCATCCAAATCAGCTTTAAATTCAATAATATGTGTCTCATTGGGACCAATGATTAGAAAATCATCAACATAAAGAACAATGATGAGAAGTACATAACCCTCATGCTTTACATACAAAGTGCTTCGTGTTTGACTTTACAAAAGCCTTGTTTAACCAAATGAGTATCAGCTTTCTCATATCGAGCACGAGGAGACTGTTGGGTTGCAAGGAGACACACACAACTTGGAGAAGATGAAGAATCTCAAACCACACAACAAAGAGTATGTATTTCTTAGTGCATACTGAAAGATAAGTTAGCCCTAGAGTGATGGGCGTATATACAATGCACGGGGGGGAAAACCTCTTGCTGAGGGAAAAAATGACCCGGCAATTGTAAGTGTGTTCACACACATCACTACCACATGTATATGGTAATAACAAGACCGCCCCCTTCTCCTTTTCATGACCTGCCAAAGGTGTTCTTGCTTCTCCCTTATCCTTATACTTTTCACATTCCAAAAGATCAATAGGGTCCATGGGGAAAGGGGAAGGAATTGTTGAACATCCAATCCACTCTGACCCTTAGACTCCCTTGCCTCCCTCACTATTGGAGGAGGCTCCTAGCTATCCGAGGGTATCATATCATGCAGCATCTCAAAAGCATTGTGGAGGGGGATACCAGAGCCCCCCTTGAAGGGAGGAAAGTGGTGATAATTTTTCTCCTTATCCTTTCTTAAGGTAGACAGGTTCTTGCTTCTTGCCGTATCTTTTATTCTTTTGTTTGCCTTAAGTGTCCGATTGTGTTCTAGAACTATGATTGCCGCATTCGAAGCGACTATGATGTCACGGGAATCGAATAATAGAGATAGACAGCAAAACAGAGGAAGAAATATTTGTATTGATAGTGTTTGATACAACAGAGGAGCAATTGAATATATATATGGGCGCACTCCGTTGTACGGAGCTCGAACCTCCCGACCACCCCCGAGCTTCAATTCGCTTGCATACAGCGTCTCACTCGCACTCGCACTCGCACTCGCACTCTCACTCTCACTCGCACTCACACTCGCACTCGCACTCGCAGAAGAGAGAATGGTGAATCCCCCCAAAACGCACCACCCGTCCTTCTATTCTCCTCCAAAAGCCTGCGACCTCTTAAAATAGCCGCTTTTCTATTTTTGGCGCTCGGTCGACTCGACTTGCGCGCCAATATACCTGCGAGAACAAGGTAAAAAAAACGTGATCGCGAAGCGATCCGTAGAGGTTAGTTTTTTTTTTTCTTTTTTTTTAAAATATATATTTAAGTCCACAATTTTTCAGCTATCTTCAACTGAACATAACTCCCAAACGGAGCCAAAACAGCCCAAGTCCGTCTCATACAATCTTGTTGCCCTCGCTGCGCTCTTCGACGGCTATGTGATGGAAAATTTCCATAGCCTGCTCCGATTTGCTGAAAATCAACCTGCAAAACAGCATTTTCTACAAAAACGATGCAAAAACAGCAAATCCAACTTTTTTCTTAATCTTTGGCCTTCAACGAGCATCAAAACATCAAAATCTCTAAAGACTCAAAGAACCAAAGTTGTTCCTTATAACGCAGGCTTCAATCGCTTCATTCATCACTTTTTCAAAATCCCACGTTAACGCCTTCAAAAATGCCCCAGAAAGTGCCTTCCGGATCAAAAAATTTTATCGGACGAAAACAATCCACACATCCTTCTACACAATGGACTAACTTTAAAATGACAAAAACTTCCTAGAAAACAAAATTTATTACTAAAACACCTCGAAATCAAGTCTTGTTACAATCTCCCCTTTTCAAAATTAACTCTGTCCTCAGAGTTGGAAGGAGGGAAATTCGCTTTGCAAAACACTAAGATCAACCCAAGATGCATCCTCTACTGGATAGTTCTGGCACTTAACCAAAACTTCCACAATGTCTCTATTTCTCAAATGTTTGACACGCCTATCTAGCACTAAATCTGGTTCTACTGTCAATGTTTCGTCATCTTTCAACTTAGAGTTGTCCTGTAAAACATGGTGCACGTTAGGAACATACTTTTTCAATAAACTCACATGAAATACAGGATGCACTTTGACATGAGAAGGCAATTCCAATTTGTAAGCTAATGAACCAATGCGCTTCAAAATTTTAAATGGCCCAGCAAATCGTGGAGACAATCGCTTATCCTTCCCAAGAATTAGATGAGACTTCTCGGGAATAACTTTTAAGAAAACCATATCCCCAGTTTCATACTCCACAACCCGATGTTTCTTGTCATAATACAATTTATGTCTCTTTTGGGCTTCTCTAATATTCCCCTTGATTTTGGCCAACTCGTTATCCATCTTTTCAAGCATCTCACGTGACAGTTCTACCTTATTCCTTGAGCTAAGAAAATTTATAGGTGTGGGACAGTTATAGCCATACATTGCTTCAAACGGGGTCATCCTAATAGATGAATGATATGAACTGTTGTATGCAAATTCAACCAAAGGCAAATATTCATTCCAATTAGATTGGTTTTCATTGACATACATTCGTAACATATCTTCTAAAATACGATTCACTCTCTCCGTTTCCCCATCGGTTTGAGGATGAAAAGCAGTAGACATGCGTAACTGGGTACCTATAGAGTCAAAAGTCGCTCTCCAGAAATGTGAAGTGAACTTAGAATCTCTGTCAGACACTATGCTCTTGGGCATGCCATGCAAACGAAATATCTCTTTCACAAACAAGCGTGCAATGGTCAAAGCAGTATTAGTTATTTTCACGGGAAAGAAGTGAGCCTATTTTGTGAGTCTATCTACTACCACAAAGATCGAGTCATACCCTCCACGAGTAGTAGGAAGTCTAATAATAAAGTCCATGGATATAGACTCCCACTTCTGTAAAGGAATGTCTAAGGGTTGAAGGTCACCAGGCATCCTCTTATGTTCAATTTTAACTTGTTGACATTGAAAGCATTCACGCACATAATTCTTAACATCCAATTTCATACGTGGCCAAAAGAATGAACTTTTAATCTTTTCATATGTCTTACTCAATCCAGGATGACCAGAAAAAGGTGAGTTATGACACTCATGCAGAATTTGACTCTTAAAAGCAGAATTTGCAGGAATACACAAGCGGTCATAATAATACAGATTTCCCTTA
This sequence comes from Adiantum capillus-veneris, assembly GCF_014529385.1. Classification (NCBI taxonomy): domain Eukaryota; kingdom Viridiplantae; phylum Streptophyta; class Polypodiopsida; order Polypodiales; family Pteridaceae; genus Adiantum; species Adiantum capillus-veneris. The sequence goes on along the minus strand of NC_140959.1, from coordinate 77,342,512 downwards.
TACAAGTGATATCTGTTCTCATACATCTCACCAATATTCTCACGCAAGAATTTCAAAATAGGCATGTAAAAAGAATCGCTTTCAACTTCGGCATGTATCTCATCAACCAAATTGGATCGTACAACAGTCAACAAATTACACATGGGCCTACAACTCAATGCATCTGCAACTTTATTTTCTTTCCCACACAAATACTTCAAGTCAAAATCATACTCAGCCAACAATTCAATCCATCTCCTTTGTCTGTTGTTTAACAATGGCTGCGTGAAAATATACTTCAAACTTTGATGATCAGTACGCAATTCAAATTTGACACCAAGCAAAAGATGACGCCAATGTTTCAATGCATGAACAACAGCAAGCAATTCTAGATCATGTGTTGCATAGTTCAATTCATGTCGTCTTAATTTCCTAGACTCATATGCAACCACTCTTCCTTCTTGTGTCAAAACACACCCTAGTTGTTCACCACTAGCATCACATGACACAACAAATGGTTTGCCCATCTCAGGAACTTTCAAAACACAATTTTCTGCTATTTTAGCCTTCAAGGTCTCAAAAGCAGTCTCACAGGTAGAAGTCCACACAAAACCCTTGTCTTTCTTGGTCAATTCGGTCAAAGGACTTGCTATCTTAGAGAAATCTTTAATGTGTGCTCTCTCATATTGTGCTAGACCCATAAAGCTTCTCACATCCCTTAATGACTTTGGTGTTGGCCACTCCACAATAGTCTTAACTTTGTCAAGGTCAATGTGAATCCCCTCTTTAGAAATCACTCTTCCCAAGTACACAATCTGATCCTTTGCAAAAGTACACTTACTTGCTTTGGCATACAATTTATGTTCACGCAAAACCTCAAATGTTTTCTTTAAGTGCAATGCATGATCTTCTTCATTCTTAGAATACACAAAAATATCATCCAAGAATACCAGAATGAAGTCATCAAGATACGGGTGAAAAATATTATTCATTAAGCACATGAAAGTTGTTGGTGCATTAGTCAAACCAAAAGCAAGAACTGTAAATTCATAATGCCCATAACGTGTACGAAAAGCAATCTTTGGAATGTCCTCGACCTTAATGCGGATTTGATGGTAGCCAGAACGAAGATCAACCTTTGAAAATATTGTGGCACCACTCAAATGACTAAGCAGTTCATCTATGTGAGGAAGAGGATATTTGTTCTTAATGGTATGTTTGTTTAACCCCCTGTAGTTGATGCATAACCTATATGTACCATCCTTTTTCTTTTGGAATAACACAGGACTGCCCCAAGGAGATACACTGGGTTTAATAAAACCCTTTTTCAAAAGGTCATCAAGTTGTATCTTGAGCTCTTTAAGCTCATCAATATTGAACCTGTATGGAGCCCTTGAATAAGGTGTTGCTCCTGGATATAGATCTATGGCGTGGTCTACCGCTCTAGGCGGAGTCATACCAGGAAGATCGTCCGGGAACACATCCTTAAATTCATGTAAGAGATCCTCTACAAATTCTGGATTTTCCCCTTTCTGTTTATTCCCAGAATCCTCTTTAATCTCGTTAGCAAACACAAGAAACGTCTCACACCCTTGTCTCACCCCCCTCAAAAGTTTCATGGCAGAAATCAGAAGTGATTTAGTATTTCTCTCCTCAGCTTTAATCGCATGACCATCTCTGTTTTTAAAAACCAACTCACCCCTCTCACAATCAATCAATGCATGGTTCGCAGCCAACCAATCCATTCCCAAAATTACATCCCGTTCACCCATGCTAATAACATAAAATTCTCCCGAATGTTTCTCTTTGTTCAGCAAAAAAGGTAAGTTCTGAATATGACCCTGTGTATAATGTTTCTTCCCATTGGCCAATTCTACAGGTCTCCTAATCTGGGAATCAGAATTCAATTTCAAAGTCTGCGCAAGCTTGTTAGACATAAAACAATGCGTACTACCCGAATCAATGAGAAAATTCACAATTTCAGTTCTTATCTTACCCCGAATTCTTATAACGGATGCCCTTAAATGATGGACAGACGTTGTCATGCATTTCATAGGAATTTCAGAGCACTTACCTTCCTCGCTCGCTTCCTCAATCGTGGTGTCCATCGCATTCATATTGGCTTCCATTCGTGCAAGAACAGCCTGATCGATCTCCTTATTTGGGCATTCGAACGTCTTGTGACCTTGCTCACCGCAACGAAAACATAACCCAAATCTCCTTGCTCGTTCTAGAAAAGCAGGATCATGTTGCCACCGCAGCGGTTGTCGTCTTCTTTGATTCTGATTTGCATCATTTTGACCCAAATTTTGATTGCGGTTGTTTACAGTATTCTGTCCCAAATTTTGATTGCGGTTGGTTACAGCATTCTGATTTGTACTCTGATTTTGATTGAAATTCTGATTCTGATTTGAAAAATTATTGGGTGGTCTTCTCTGATTATTTGTAAAATTCCTTCGGGGAAACTCAGTGTTTGTCTGAAAAGGCCTATTCTGCATTCTATGCCCGGTAGGTTAATTCTGCTTGGAGTAGGGTTGCGACTCTCATACTTCACCTTCTTCTCATAATTTTCGGCCTTCGCAATAGCATCCAGAAAATCGGTAGCCCCTGCACCCTTTACTTGATAATACAGATCTTTACGCAGTCCTTCGATAAATTTGTTTGTCAACGCCTCTCCTTCTACTTCCGGTGCATACTTGTGAAGTCGCAAAAACTTCTCCTTATACTCATGTATAGTAAGACTTGGCTCGTCCTCAGGTTGCTGCTGAAACTTGTAAACTCCATCTTTTTATCCATCTCATAGTGTGGAGAACAGTACCTTTTATACGCTTGCATTTTAAATTCCTCCCAAGTGATTGGAGTAACCTTTGTTCGTTGTTTAAGGTATGCTTTCCACCAAAGCTTTGCGGTTTGTCGAAGATGAACAACTGCAACCTTTGCTTTTGCCTCTTTAGAGAACTTCTTCAATGCAAAATAATCTTCTAACTCTTCAATCCATGCTTCGAGATCTTCACCAGTTTTCTCGATGCCATTAAACTCGTTAATCTTTGCCTTCTTGAAGACTTGCTGCAAAGCTGCCCTTTCAGAATCTTCATCTGCATCTTCTTCATCACGTTCCCTTCTTCGTCCTCTCCTTTCCTTAGTTTCTGCTTCGCCGTCATTCCGCTCTCTTTCGTGTGGACGACCGCGACGTCCATCACCACCGTTCCCATCATCATCATCTCCATCATCACCACCATCTCCACCGCCCGGTGCCCCAGCGCCCACTCGTTGATTATTGTTTCCTGGTGGAATAGCATGGTTTCCGTCTTCCTGTTCACCATTAATTTCCACATAGATATCAGGGTCTCGTGTTGCTTTGCCTCGTAGAGCCTCAGCACGCTCCCGATTTGAAATTTCCAGATCCTCTCGTAGTCGTCGAATCGGGTATTCTTGCTCCTTTATCTTCTTCTCGTATCCGTCCATGTCCAGAATCAACCGCTTGCTCTGATACCAATTGTCACGGGAACCGAATAATAGAGATAGACAGCAAAACAGAGGAAGAAATCTTTGTATTGATAGTGTTTGATACAATAGAGGAGCAATTGAATATATATATGGGCGCACTCCGTTGTACGGAGCTCGAACCTCCCGACCACCCCCGAGCTTCAATTCGCTTGCATGCAGCGTCTCACTCGCACTCGCACTCGCACTCGCAGAAGAGAGACAAAGTGCTTCAAAGAAATGCTTTCAAAGCATGGTAAGGCTTTTGCATTTGAGCCACATGAGATAGGATGTGTTGATCCTTATATTGTAGCTCCTATGGTAATTTTCACAATACCTCATGTGCCTTGGAATCTGCGGCCTATTCCGGTTCCAAAGGCTCATTTGCCAAAGTTAGTAGAGCTACTGAATGAGAAAATCAAAATGGGAATCTTGGAGCCTTCTTGTGCTCCATACTCAAACAGGTGGTTCACAGTTCCAAAGAAGAATGGTTCTCTACGCTTCATCCAAGATATGCAACCAGTGAACAAGGTTACAATTAGAAATGTAGGAACAGGTCCAATTGTGGATGAATTTGCAGAGGCGTTTGCAGGGAGGGCAATCTACTCAATGGGGGATCTCTACTCAGGGTATGATCAATTTCAGCTTGCAATCGAAAGCAGAGACTTGACAACCATGAGGACACCTTTGGGTTTGGTAAGGATGTGTACCTTGCCACAGGGAGCAACCAACTCGGTTGCACATATGATGAATGGGATGAATAAGGTCTTACGTGACTTTATTCCTCAAATCACAATGCCTTTCATTGATGATTTGCCTATCAAAGGATGTGAAGAAAATGACAAAGATGAAGCTTTGGATCTCAAGGGATGTCGCAGGTTTGTGGTAAATCACATAAATGATTGTGATAAAATTTTGTCTAGGTTGGAAGAAGTGAATCTTACATTGTCAGGGAAAAAGTCTATGTTTGGTGTCAAAGAAGTGCTCATTGTGGGGCACATGTGCGGGCCATATGGTAGGAAACCTTGTCCATCAAAGGTAGATGCCATCCAAAGAATGAAAGAAACATGCACTAGCATCACTGAGGTTAGAAGGTTTCTGGGAGCATGTGTCTTCTATGTTATTTGGATTCCACATTATGCACATGTAGCTGATCCTCTTTATCAGCTGCTTAGAAAGAATCAAAAGTTTAAATGGACAGAAGCACATGTAAAATCCATGAAAAAGCTAAAGGAGTTACTCCAGTCAGCAACGACTTTAAGAAAGGTAGACTATGAGTGTCAAAGGCCAGTGATTGTGACAGTAGATACCAGTCCTACAGGGATTGGATGGGCAATAGGGCAAGATGACAAAGAAGGACACAGGTATGTGGTAAGATTTGGAGCAAAGGTACTAAGTGCTCGCCAAAGAAACTATCCACAGATAAAGAGAGAGTTATGGGGTATGGTTACAGCCTTGAAAAGTGGGAAAGAGTACCTAATTGGTGCATGTGTGGTTGTAGAAACAGATTGTCTACCACTTCTTGGGATGATTACAAGCTGCTCAACACCAGACATTGCTATGTTGCGGTGGATTGCCTACATTAAGTCCTTAAATCCCGAGTTTATGCACATTGCAGGTAAAGACAATACAGTGGCAGATATGCTATCAAGGGCAAGGTATGAAGATGAGTCACAAATGATTGATGAGGGAGATGATGTAGGCACAAAATTCTATTCTATCTCTCATGTCAAAGGTAACAATGTCTGCATGACTAATTCACTTGAATTGTTCTTGAAAGATCTTTATGAAGGTGATTGGCTTTCTATTGGAAGGTACTTGAGTACTCTAACAAAACAGGATGATTGGTCTGAACAAGAATTCAAGAGAATACGCAGGAAAGCATATGGGTACTTTTTAAGGGATGGTTACTTGTGGAAGCATCCTAAACAAAAGGGTGCTACACCACAACGGGTTATATGTAAAAAAGAGACTCAAGTAAAGCTCATGCAAGAGTTTCATGAGAGTCTATGGGCTGGACACAGGGGTGTGTGGGCAACCTTCTCCAAGTTGAAAGAAAAATACTGGTGGAAGGGTATGTATAAAGATGTATCTCAGTTTGTAGAGTCATGTGTAACTTGTCAAATGTATTCAAATGTTCGACATCGTGATGGATTGCACCCTACATATCCACTAGCCATGCACTATAAATGGGTCGTGGATCTAGTCACGATGCCTTTAGGACTCTGGCAGATGAGATACTTGGTTCTTGCACGAGAGGACCTAACTAACCAGGTTGAAGGAAGAGCATTAAGAGCTAAGACCACAGAAGCTGTGTGCAAATTCCTTCTTGATGAGGTGATTTGCCGTTATGGTTGTGTGGGAAAAATCACTGCAGATCGAGGTGAACTGGATGCCGAAGAAGCAAGGGAGTTCTTTTCTAGATTAGGGATCAAGCTCTCTCTTACTACAGCTTACAACCCTGAAGGCAATGGAAAGAGTGAAAGAGGACATCCTCCTATCATCAAAGCTTTGGCCAAGGCTTGCGAAGGAAGAATTGGTGAGTGGCCAAAACTGTTACCATATGCTTTATGGGCTGATCGTACAACACATAGCTCAGTAACTGGCTACATGCCTGCGGAGCTAATGTATGGTCAAAAGCCAGTGATGCCGATTGAAGATACAATTCCTACATGGAATGTACTACCTTGGCAAGAGGGGCTTAGTAGGGAAGATCTCCTTGCACTGCGTATAAGGCAGCTAGAGAGAAGACCTGGAGACATTGAAGCTGCAAAAGAACGACTCAAAAATGCAAGGTTGAAAAACAAGGACTATTTTGATAAGCGACATCGACTCAGGAGCAAAGCAATTGACAAAGGTGACTGGGTTTTAGTGTATGATAGTAGCCTTGATAACCAGCATACAGTCATGCGTAAGTTCTCAAAAAGATGGTTTGGACCGTATGTTGTAAAGCATGTGCATGAAAATGCTACTTACAGCTTGTCTGAACTAGATGGTACAGAAGTAAAGATTCCCATTGCAGGAAAAAGGATTAAAATGTTTAAGAGAAGAGGAGACAATGATCTAGAAGATATGGATGAGGAAGAAGAGAAAAACACAGGTGAAGATCAAAGTGAACATGAAGCCCTGGAATCATCCAGTGAAGAAGAAGACAAGGAAGATGTACAAGAGGTCTAATCTTACAAAGGGACAATGTGGCACATACCGGAGGATGTGCAGGTTTAGAGGGGGTGGTTGTCGTGCTGTGACACGTACATAGTGGGAACGCATGCTACAAAATCTATCTTGTATTTTTTTTAGATACATAATTAGATTTCCTATAATGTACATATGCATATGTAAGTATAAAAATAAGCTTTCTATCTCATCTTATTATTTATCTCAAGGGTAATGTATTCTTACTTTACCATCAAAAAAATACTATGGGAAAAGTGTCAATAGCTCCGCCTCTTTAACTTGGGGCAAAAAGCATTGATTCTTTATTTCTACTATTTCATTATCATCTCACACCCTAGCTAGATCCTATATCTAGGGTAAACTCCAATATATATATATTCTATGTATTTTTTATACTTTTTTTATATTTCTTTTTAAATAGCTACTAGGAGAGAATCAAATCCTAGAGGGACACTAGGTGGCATGATTTCAAAGATACACTTATTTTAATGCATTATTGCAAGCATTGTTACAAAACTTTGTCAAGGAGAAATGTCATGCTTCATATGGCATGAGGTGTCCTTGGGAATTAAATGAAAGTCAAGGCTAAGGAGACCACATGAAGACTTTTGCTGCCATAAATGGACCCTATTTTGATGAATTTTTTACACAAGGTTACAATCCGAATTGGAGAATGATTTTAAAATGAAAATCGTAGCCAATGAGCTGAAGTTTCTGCCCATATTTTTACTTTTTTATTTGGAGCTACGGTTGAGGAGATATGATTAAAATACTGGACCCCAGTCTGCCCACATCATGCAGGGACAGCTCATTTCCAACTTTTCCAATTCCTGTTCACACTGGCTCCTCTCTTCTTGTGTAAACCCTTGTGGGTTCCCTTCACCTATAAAAGGGGACCTCTTCTTCCTTGGAAGGAACTCAAGCATTCAAGCCATTGAGGAGAGGAATTCTTGAGGGAGTGAGTAGTAATGCCTAATTGTACTTAGCCATTAACATAAGCCCAAGCCTACACTTTCTCCTAGAGGGAGACTAGCCATTCTTGCAACAAGCTAACCTTGGAAGATCAACTCTAATCAAAGAAGGTCTTGCACTTGGTGTATCAATCAAAGTGGAATTATCCACTCTTCTTCTCTCTCCATCAATAATGGTGCCAAAGGGTTTGTCAAGTAAGATGTGTTCTACATTTATGTTTTCTTGATTTGTTGTTGTTTTCTTTTTCATCTCTAATCCAACATATATATATGTATCTAATCTTATCTCCTAAAGCAAACCTATCTCTCTCTCATTCTTAGTAATTCATCCTCTCTGCAAATTCTAGGTTTTCTTTTCTACAGGTACATCTCTCCCCGCAGTATCCTTATTGCCTACGGGCAAGAATAGGGCTTGGGAGGGAAACTTTTCATCTCTTCACTTCTCTCATATCTACATTTTTCACATACTATCTTAGATGAATAACCCACATGATGATCATTTCTATCGCTTTCACTCTGTACAATCTATTAGAATTAACGTATGGATTAGCCGTAAAATACACTTTCAACAACGTATAGTGTTTCTCTTTGGCCCTGAAAGGCTCAATGAAATACTTCTATCACCGGATCCCATCATACTACCTCTCATAGACTATAATTTTTCTTTTGATGTAAGCGTAGTTATCTTGCTATGAACCAAGAGGATTTGTACACACAATTAATCCCAATCACTAGACAAAATATCTATATTATGGTAAGCACAAAACTACAATTCCAAAGAACAATTCGTAGCCTATTTGGTCAGTCAAGATTGAATGCCATTAACTCATCCATTAACCCTTTCATATTACCCATGATACGCTATGACCATAGCCTTGATGTTTTCATCTTCGTATTGTTTTGACATTCTCTTTTGCGTTCTTCCTTTGTGTGTGTGAATGCAAGAGAGAAAGAGTGAGTCTTCTTTGGTTGAACTTCTTTCCAAACCCTAGTCTTCATGGCATCTATGGTTTAACTCCTTCATATAGTTTTTGTTGAGTTCTCTCACAAACTCTCACAGCCATAAGCCCGGTGCTTTCCTGGCAAGACCGCAAAATTTCTCGACATATTTTTGGTGAACCCGACGCGAAACTGCCAGGGTGAGAGTTTGTGCGTAACCATGGGTGATCATGTTGAGCAACAGGGTATGCATTTTGACCCAGCAACAATGCAAATGTTTCAAGCATTTGCAATGTTCATGCAACAACAACATGCTACTGAAAGAAGGGAGATTTCAACAACGAAGGCCATACAAGCGGTCGTCAACAGAATGGATCAGTTCAATGGCAAAGATGTAACCAAGTACTTACGCGAGTATGTGAAGGAGATGGAGCTGCATCGCGTGTCAGAAGGTTAGATGATTCAAAGCTTTGAGCTAGTTGTTGCTCCAGAAATTAGGGAGCATGTTAGGGCAATTAAAGATGGGCATGGGAGAAATTGGGAAGAACTCAAAGTAGCTTTAAAGGAGGAATATTTCATGGAGGACTCTGAGAGAGTGACCAAAAGGACATTTTTAGAATGGGTAGTCAAGCCAAAGCAAGGACTATCAATAACAGAGCTACTTAGGGAATTTGAGCGGCGCTATGCACAACTCACTAGGACAGAAAGGGCCACACTAGATGCAGAGAAGACAGATCTTTTCTTACAAGCTGCAGGTAAAGAGTTTCAAGAAAATTTGGAGCTTCTTCTTGAAGATAAAGATGCTGAGCAAGGACTAAAGACCGACTGGAATGAGGTTGAAGGTGCTGTCTCACTGCTTGCCAAACGACAAAGAAGAAGGGACAAGATGGTAGTAAACACTACAAGTCCTTCCACCTCAACTTCTGACAAAATGGTAAAGCCTACTTTTATCGCTCCTAAGTTTGATGAGTCCATGCTAGATGAGCTTGTGAAGGGGATGCGTGACTTGAAGGTGAAGTTTGCAAAGCTTGAAGAAAAAGGACAACCATCAGGGGCACTTCCTAGGCAAAGACAACAGCCCAAAGAAGGGTTTGTTAATAGATGTATTTGGTGTGATAGTACAGACCATGTAAGAAGGGATTGTGATGATTTTAGTGATGCTTTGTCAAAAGATGTTGTCTTTTTTAAGGATGGTAAAATCCACTTAAGAGAGACAGGTCTACCCTTGAGAACTAACTTTGGGAAGGGGGGAATGCAAACCTTAGTTGAAGATATGGCAACCAAGCATGCCGCCTCTTCAGTTGAGGCAGCTACTTATGGAGTAAAAATTGAACATTTTTGTGATGAAGAGGTGAGTGACCATCATGGTCAAATTTGGCCAAATGTCATGCAATTAGCTACAAAGGGCAAGGTTACAAAAGAGATTCTACATGAAGCAGGTGATTGCATACGTCTAGAAACGGGATGGAATGATCCAGTGGACTCATTGTCAGTGCATGCCTACATTACAAAATGCCAACAAAATGAGGCAATTGTAGAAGAGAAGCGCAGACGTGAGAATGCTGATGAAGGACCATCAAAAAGAGCTTCTAGAAGTGGGGGAAGAAGCGACTCAATGCCTTCTCAAACACCCTCAACACAAGGAGCATCTCCACCTGAAGTACTCATGGAGGAGTCTACAACAGGAAAGAAGAAAGAGCCAACGAAAGGTAAGACCAAAGGCCCAACTTATAAACTACAATCTGATATTGAGGTTGCTACAGATTTAAAGAAAGTCTTGGAGGAAAGGATCTTGAATAGCAAGATTGAGTTTACTTTGGGAGAAGTTCTTGGCATTGCAAAGCGTGAATTCCATGAGGAGATCATTGACATCATCAAGAGAAAGAGGCAAACCCTTGCTGAAGTCTCTCGTCCACAGGTTGAAGGGGAAACCTCAAAGACACAAGGGATGCAACTGCAAAATAAGGAGAATGATGGAGCTGTGGTAGGATGCTACCAATCTAGTGGAAGAGTGAAGCAAGTGCATTTCTCAAATGATGATGAAGAAATTGAAGATATTCCTAGGAGTTACTATTCACGAAGTCATTGGGCAAGGGCTACTACAGAAACTTTGGTCAAGGTAGGTGATCTTGAAGAGCCATTTGTTGCCTTGATTGACCATGGTTCAGAAATAAACATAATGTCAAAGAGTCTCTACAACAAGTGCAAATGGCCAATGGACACAGATCATGGCTGGATGGTAAAAGTGGCAAACAATTCATCCGATGAATTGTATGCAGCATGTCCAGGTGTGAAGGTGACAATAGGTGATGTAAAGATTGACCAAAACTTCTTTGTACAGGATACATCTTCATATCATCTCATCCTTGGACAGCCCTACATTGTGGGAGTTCGAATGGAAACAAAGGTAATGGACGATGGTTCAGCATATGCTAGGATACGTAGCAAAGATGGTAAACGTGCTGTCCAATTCCTCACAGTTTGTGTAAACCATGAAAGAAATCGTGACAACCTCAGAGAACATCCTCTACCAAAGGTGAGCAAAGAGTTTCATGATCATAGAGAAATGATGGGTTTTGGCCAAGTACCATTGTAAAGCGGGATTGCAGTGGTGCAGAAAGAAAAAGGGTCTCGCCTGATCCAAAAATAGGTGAAGCATTTTCAAAGAGCTCCTTGGTAACAAAGAATGGATCAGTATGTTTTACAAAACTTGAAGATTTGAAGAGATGTGATAAGCAATATGTGCATAATGTACAAATGTGCATGAAAAAGAGTGGGTTGCTAGAGCCTACTGAAAATGTTTTGGGTTTGTGTGAACAAGTTTCTTTTGTAGATACTATGGGTGAGCTTGATGCTATAATGAGGTCTAGTTTGCATCTTGAAAATGAAGTTGTGGAAGTTTGCTCTATGGAAATGTATCAAGTAATAGAAGCCTTTAAAGAAAGCCAAACAGTAGGCCCAGAAGTCCATGTTGAAACTAAATACAAGAGTGTAGCAAAGAAGGTGAAACCAGTAGCTTCACCCTTACCACCCAACAACAGGGAAAAGATTGAACAGGCTTCTTTACAACCAAGTTTGCGGAATCCTAAAAAGATCGGGCATACCTTCACAAAGGAGTCTTTTCAAGAGTTGCAGATTGGTTGCGAGGAGTTTCTAACACAGGAGGAGACAAAGTGCTTCAAAGAAATGCTTTCAAAGCATGGTAAGGCTTTTGCATTTGAGCCACATGAGATAGGATGTGTTGATCCTTATATTGTAGCTCCTATGGTAATTTTCACAATACCTCATGTGCCTTGGAATCTGCGGCCTATTCCGGTTCCAAAGGCTCATTTGCCAAAGTTAGTAGAGCTACTGAATGAGAAAATCAAAATGGGAATCTTGGAGCCTTCTTGTGCTCCATACTCAAACAGGTGGTTCACAGTTCCAAAGAAGAATGGTTCTCTACGCTTCATCCAAGATATGCAACCAGTGAACAAGGTTACAATTAGAAATGTAGGAACAGGTCCAATTGTGGATGAATTTGCAGAGGCGTTTGCAGGGAGGGCAATCTACTCAATGGGGGATCTCTACTCAGGGTATGATCAATTTCAGCTTGCAATCGAAAGCAGAGACTTGACAACCATGAGGACACCTTTGGGTTTGGTAAGGATGTGTACCTTGCCACAGGGAGCAACCAACTCGGTTGCACATATGATGAATGGGATGAATAAGGTCTTACGTGACTTTATTCCTCAAATCACAATGCCTTTCATTGATGATTTGCCTATCAAAGGATGTGAAGAAAATGACAAAGATGAAGCTTTGGATCTCAAGGGATGTCGCAGGTTTGTGGTAAATCACATAAATGATTGTGATAAAATTTTGTCTAGGTTGGAAGAAGTGAATCTTACATTGTCAGGGAAAAAGTCTATGTTTGGTGTCAAAGAAGTGCTCATTGTGGGGCACATGTGCGGGCCATATGGTAGGAAACCTTGTCCATCAAAGGTAGATGCCATCCAAAGAATGAAAGAAACATGCACTAGCATCACTGAGGTTAGAAGGTTTCTGGGAGCATGTGTCTTCTATGTTATTTGGATTCCACATTATGCACATGTAGCTGATCCTCTTTATCAGCTGCTTAGAAAGAATCAAAAGTTTAAATGGACAGAAGCACATGTAAAATCCATGAAAAAGCTAAAGGAGTTACTCCAGTCAGCAACGACTTTAAGAAAGGTAGACTATGAGTGTCAAAGGCCAGTGATTGTGACAGTAGATACCAGTCCTACAGGGATTGGATGGGCAATAGGGCAAGATGACAAAGAAGGACACAGGTATGTGGTAAGATTTGGAGCAAAGGTACTAAGTGCTCGCCAAAGAAACTATCCACAGATAAAGAGAGAGTTATGGGGTATGGTTACAGCCTTGAAAAGTGGGAAAGAGTACCTAATTGGTGCATGTGTGGTTGTAGAAACAGATTGTCTACCACTTCTTGGGATGATTACAAGCTGCTCAACACCAGACATTGCTATGTTGCGGTGGATTGCCTACATTAAGTCCTTAAATCCCGAGTTTATGCACATTGCAGGTAAAGACAATACAGTGGCAGATATGCTATCAAGGGCAAGGTATGAAGATGAGTCACAAATGATTGATGAGGGAGATGATGTAGGCACAAAATTCTATTCTATCTCTCATGTCAAAGGTAACAATGTCTGCATGACTAATTCACTTGAATTGTTCTTGAAAGATCTTTATGAAGGTGATTGGCTTTCTATTGGAAGGTACTTGAGTACTCTAACAAAACAGGATGATTGGTCTGAACAAGAATTCAAGAGAATACGCAGGAAAGCATATGGGTACTTTTTAAGGGATGGTTACTTGTGGAAGCATCCTAAACAAAAGGGTGCTACACCACAACGGGTTATATGTAAAAAAGAGACTCAAGTAAAGCTCATGCAAGAGTTTCATGAGAGTCTATGGGCTGGACACAGGGGTGTGTGGGCAACCTTCTCCAAGTTGAAAGAAAAATACTGGTGGAAGGGTATGTATAAAGATGTATCTCAGTTTGTAGAGTCATGTGTAACTTGTCAAATGTATTCAAATGTTCGACATCGTGATGGATTGCACCCTACATATCCACTAGCCATGCACTATAAATGGGTCGTGGATCTAGTCACGATGCCTTTAGGACTCTGGCAGATGAGATACTTGGTTCTTGCACGAGAGGACCTAACTAACCAGGTTGAAGGAAGAGCATTAAGAGCTAAGACCACAGAAGCTGTGTGCAAATTCCTTCTTGATGAGGTGATTTGCCGTTATGGTTGTGTGGGAAAAATCACTGCAGATCGAGGTGAACTGGATGCCGAAGAAGCAAGGGAGTTCTTTTCTAGATTAGGGATCAAGCTCTCTCTTACTACAGCTTACAACCCTGAAGGCAATGGAAAGAGTGAAAGAGGACATCCTCCTATCATCAAAGCTTTGGCCAAGGCTTGCGAAGGAAGAATTGGTGAGTGGCCAAAACTGTTACCATATGCTTTATGGGCTGATCGTACAACACATAGCTCAGTAACTGGCTACATGCCTGCGGAGCTAATGTATGGTCAAAAGCCAGTGATGCCGATTGAAGATACAATTCCTACATGGAATGTACTACCTTGGCAAGAGGGGCTTAGTAGGGAAGATCTCCTTGCACTGCGTATAAGGCAGCTAGAGAGAAGACCTGGAGACATTGAAGCTGCAAAAGAACGACTCAAAAATGCAAGGTTGAAAAACAAGGACTATTTTGATAAGCGACATCGACTCAGGAGCAAAGCAATTGACAAAGGTGACTGGGTTTTAGTGTATGATAGTAGCCTTGATAACCAGCATACAGTCATGCGTAAGTTCTCAAAAAGATGGTTTGGACCGTATGTTGTAAAGCATGTGCATGAAAATGCTACTTACAGCTTGTCTGAACTAGATGGTACAGAAGTAAAGATTCCCATTGCAGGAAAAAGGATTAAAATGTTTAAGAGAAGAGGAGACAATGATCTAGAAGATATGGATGAGGAAGAAGAGAAAAACACAGGTGAAGATCAAAGTGAACATGAAGCCCTGGAATCATCCAGTGAAGAAGAAGACAAGGAAGATGTACAAGAGGTCTAATCTTACAAAGGGACAATGTGGCACATACCGGAGGATGTGCAGGTTTAGAGGGGGTGGATGTCGTGCTGTGACACGTACATAGTGGGAACGCATGCTACAAAATCTATCTTGTATTTTTTTTAGATACATAATTAGATTTCCTATAATGTACATATGCATATGTAAGTATAAAAATAAGCTTTCTATCTCATCTTATTATTTATCTCAAGGGTAATGTATTCTTACTTTACCATCAAAAAAATACTATGGGAAAAGTGTCAATAGCTCCGCCTCTTTAACTTGGGGCAAAAAGCATTGATTCTTTATTTCTACTATTTCATTATCATCTCACACCCTAGCTAGATCCTATATCTAGGGTAAACTCCAATATATATATATTCTATGTATTTTTTATACTTTTTTTATATTTCTTTTTAAATAGCTACTAGGAGAGAATCAAATCCTAGAGGGACACTAGGTGGCATGATTTCAAAGATACACTTATTTTAATGCATTATTGCAAGCATTGTTACAAAACTTTGTCAAGGAGAAATGTCATGCTTCATATGGCATGAGGTGTCCTTGGGAATTAAATGAAAGTCAAGGCTAAGGAGACCACATGAAGACTTTTGCTGCCATAAATGGACCCTATTTTGATGAATTTTTTACACAAGGTTACAATCCGAATTGGAGAATGATTTTAAAATGAAAATCGTAGCCAATGAGCTGAAGTTTCTGCCCATATTTTTACTTTTTTATTTGGAGCTACGGTTGAGGAGATATGATTAAAATACTGGACCCCAGTCTGCCCACATCATGCAGGGACAGCTCATTTCCAACTTTTCCAATTCCTGTTCACACTGGCTCCTCTCTTCTTGTGTAAACCCTTGTGGGTTCCCTTCACCTATAAAAGGGGACCTCTTCTTCCTTGGAAGGAACTCAAGCATTCAAGCCATTGAGGAGAGGAATTCTTGAGGGAGTGAGTAGTAATGCCTAATTGTACTTAGCCATTAACATAAGCCCAAGCCTACACTTTCTCCTAGAGGGAGACTAGCCATTCTTGCAACAAGCTAACCTTGGAAGATCAACTCTAATCAAGGAAGGTCTTGCACTTGGTGTATCAATCAAAGTGGAATTATCCACTCTTCTTCTCTCTCCATCAATAATGGTGCCAAAGGGTTTGTCAAGTAAGATGTGTTCTACATTTATGTTTTCTTGATTTGTTGTTGTTTTCTTTTTCATCTCTAATCCAACATATATATATGTATCTAATCTTATCTCCTAAAGCAAACCTATCTCTCTCTCATTCTTAGTAATTCATCCTCTCTGCAAATTCTAGGTTTTCTTTTCTACAGGTACATCTCTCCCCGCAGTATCCTTATTGCCTACGGGCAAGAATAGGGCTTGGGAGGGAAACTTTTCATCTCTTCACTTCTCTCATATCTACATTTCTCACATACTATCTTAGATGAATAACCCACATGATGATCATTTCTATCGCTTTCACTCTGTACAATCTATTAGAATTAACGTATGGATTAGCCGTAAAATACACTTTCAACAACGTATAGTGTTTCTCTTTGGCCCTGAAAGGCTCAATGAAATACTTCTATCACCGGATCCCATCATACTACCTCTCATAGACTATAATTTTTCTTTTGATGTAAGCGTAGTTATCTTGCTATGAACCAAGAGGATTTGTACACACAATTAATCCCAATCACTAGACAAAATATCTATATTATGGTAAGCACAAAACTACAATTCCAAAGAACAATTCGTAGCCTATTTGGTCAGTCAAGATTGAATGCCATTAACTCATCCATTAACCCTTTCATATTACCCATGATACGCTATGACCATAGCCTTGATGTTTTCATCTTCGTATTGTTTTGACATTCTCTTTTGCGTTCTTCCTTTGTGTGTGTGAATGCAAGAGAGAAAGAGTGAGTCTTCTTTGGTTGAACTTCTTTCCAAACCCTAGTCTTCATGGCATCTATGGTTTAACTCCTTCATATAGTTTTTGTTGAGTTCTCTCACAAACTCTCACAGCCATAAGCCCGGTGCTTTCCTGGCAAGACCGCAAAATTTCTCGACAACGTCTCCCTTCTTTTGTACCTCATGGGCACTAGGTCATAGTGGGAAATCTCTAGCAAAGTGCCCAAACTTGTTGCATTCAAGACACACCCCAAAGTAAGTCCCAAATTGCATCGGATGGAATTTTGGGAGATGAAAAGTTAATATGCAAGATGAGCTTTTTGATATCATGATCATTATCAAGTAGGATAACAACAGTTTAAAATTCCCCTCATTTTGTTAAGCGGAGATTGTGTTAAGCTAGAGTGTACAATGACATTCTAAACTATGTAGTCGAATGTAATATATCTCTAGTCATGAGAGCTTACACATAAAGGGTAGGAGGTCTTTCCCATGCATGTGAGATTCCTCCAAGAGACTGGGAGAGAATTTAGAGAAAGATTGTGGAATTTACAGCTCAATAACATAGGGACACTATAAGGTTTCCAGCTTTTGAAACCTTAGAAATTGTACAAAGCCTGATCAAATTAACTTGGTTGTTAAGAAAACACTATAGAATGATCCAACTATGGCAAATATTGGTATTTTTTGGAACCGTAACCAGAGCTTTACTAGGGTTATAATTTTTCAGAACCTAATTCCGATAAAATCTAGAAAAGTTACGGGCTCTGAAAGGTTACACTATGAATTTAATTAGTTAAATAAAATTGAATGGTTTCAGTAATTATTACTGCTAAAGACTTTTTATCCTAAGGTTCTAGAAATTGCAGATATTTCCAAGTTTAATCATTAAAAGTCAGAAAAAATAGCAGAAATCGATTCTGGAAGCTGGGGAGGCTATGTGGGGCAGTATTGAACTTGCCCAGGTTGAATTAGCAACACGGGGCGCTTGTGGAGATGTAGGGCTACCTTGGGATGCAAGTTACTGCCATTTCCATCCTGTGAGTGCCCAAAAACCTATAAATAAGACCCCTTGCTTCACATTTTGAACAGACTCTGTAGGAATTAGGGTTGCAAACAAACGCACACAGCTTGGAGAAGACAAAGGAAGCTCAAGGCACACAATAGAGAGTGTGTTACTTAGTGTGCAATGGAAAGATAGATAGCCCTAGAGTGATGGGCGTATATACAATGCACGGGGGAAAAAACCTCCTAAAGAGGGAAAAAATGCCCCCGCTGTCCTAGTGTGTTCACACACATCACTACCACATGTATATGGTAACAAATCCCCCCTGGAGTGATGCGGTGAACGAGAGCTGGCACATCAGTAAAGGGAAGTGCCATGCCCTGAGGACATGATCAATCCACAAAGGGGGGTAAGCCCAAAGCTTTGCGGAAAGCTTCAAGCTTCTTACGAGACAATGCCTTTGTGAAAATATCTGCAAGGTTGTCCTGTGTTGGCACATAAGCCTCCAAGTTGATCTCTCCTGCTGAGAGCCTCTCCCAAACATAGTGGTAATGCACCTCAATGTGCTTTGTGCAAGCATGAAAAACTGGGTTCCTCGCAACTACCAATGGGCTCTGTCTGTCAATGTAGATAGTGTTGGCAGTGTCCTGTCCAACACCCAAATCAGCCATAAGGCGTTTTAGCCATACACACTCAACCGTAGCTGTGAAGACTGCCCTGTACTCAGCCTTACAACTTGAAGTGGCCACAGCAGGTTGCTTCTTGCTCAACCATGATATACATGAACTGCCAAGCATGAAACAAAAACCACTTGTGGACACTCGCGTGTCAAAACAACCAGCCCAATCTGAGTCTGAAAAAGCATGTAAGTCTGGCGGCAATGATCCTCCCTTGGGATAAAACAAGCCAAGGTGTAAAGTTCCACTAAGGTAGCGGAAAATCCTCTTGACAGCCTGTCAATGCTTAGACCCTGGGCTATGCATGAATCTGATGACCTGTGAGACTGCAAACTGAATATTTGGCCTCGTGTTGCATACATAAATGAGGCAGCAAACAGCAGTTTGGTAAAGAGTGACATCAGCAGGATTGCCAGCATCATGTAGACTCAACTTCAAACCTGTTTCCATGGGAGTGGCAATAGGTTTGCAATCCTCAAGTCCAAACTTACATAGCAATGTCTCTATGTAACTTTTTTGACACAAGGCAATACCACCATCACACTGCTTAAACTGTATACCCAAGTAATGATGCAACAGCCCCAAATCTTTCATCTTGAAAGTAGCATTCAAATCAGCCTTAAATTCAGCAATATGTCTCTCATTTGGTCCAGTGATCAGCAAATCATCGACATAAAGAACCACAATGAGAAGTACATCACCCTCACGCTTTACATACAATGTGCTTTCTGTTGGACTGTTAAGAAAGCCTCGTTTAACCAAATGAGTGTCATCTTTCTCATACCAAGCACGAGGAGATTGCTTCAACCCATACAAAGCCTTCTTACATTTGTACACTTTGTCCTCTTGTCCTTTTATGACAAAACCGCGAGGCTACGTTACATAAACTTCCTTAAATATGTCACCATTCAAGAAAGCAGTAACAATGTCTGATTGATGTACATCCCAACCAAAATGAGCTACCAATGCACATAGAAAATGCACAGTAGTCATACGACAAGTGGGAGCAAAAGTCTCTTCATAATCTATGCCTTTTTGCTGTGCATAACCCTTTGCAACAAGTCGAGCCTTATGGCAATCGATCTCACCATCCGGCTTGCGTTTCAACTTGTAAACCCACTTCGTACCAATGGCCTTTTTGCCAGGAGGCAAATCACATAAAGTCCATGTGTCATTTTCTATAAGTGCATCATATTCTGATTGCATGGCAGCCATCCAATTTTCTGAATTATGTGCTTTATCAAAAGACAGAGGCTCCTCAACATCATGTAAGCTAGACACAGCCAAAGCATAACAATCTGATGCATAAGATGCATGGTGAGAGCCTGAATGAGCACGACTAGACAAAGGTCCATCCAATTTGCTGTCATGCAAAGTGTGCACCAGCCATTTTGGCATACCTCTAGCCTGCTCATTTTCAGCCCTTTCCTCATCAAGTACATCATGTACATCTGCATCAGTAAAATAGGCTGATCTATAACATTTTCAGAAACCCCCATAGGCCGTACATTTGCCTCATTGGAAATTACATTTGTATTTCCACCACTACAGAGGCAACAAAGTGTCATAAATGTCATGTGAGCTTACATTACTGTCTCTAGTACATGACAACAAGGGCTGAACAGAATCTTCCACAAACACTACATCTCGTGAAACCAGAATACGTTTTGTTTGCGGATGATACAACCTGTAACCTTTGCTGTCAGCACTATAACCAACAAAAATACATTTGACAGCCTTATCATCCAATTTTTTGCGCTGCACGTGTGGCACCAAAGCATATGCCAAACAGCCAAAAACACGCATGTGGTCAATAGAAGGCTTTCTATCATGCCATGCTTCATATGGAGTAATAGACTGCAAATCTTTTGTAGGACACCTGTTAAGTACATAAGTGGCACACATGATGGCCTCAAGCCAAAAAGAATGCGGCAAAGCTTGACTTTTTGACCATACATCGTGCCATTTCCATCAGTGACCTGTTTTTCCTCTCATCAACACCATTTTGCTGAGGTGTATAAGGCACTGCACATTGATGTTTTATCCCATGACTACCCAGAAATGCATTAAATTCATGAGACATATACTCCCCCCTCGATCGGAACGGAGGGTGCCCATAGTACATTTTGAGACATTTTCAGCCATAGCCAGAAATTGTTTGAAGCACATAAGA
Organism: Adiantum capillus-veneris; assembly: GCF_014529385.1. Taxonomy (NCBI): domain Eukaryota; kingdom Viridiplantae; phylum Streptophyta; class Polypodiopsida; order Polypodiales; family Pteridaceae; genus Adiantum; species Adiantum capillus-veneris. The sequence continues at coordinate 77,322,067 of NC_140959.1, read as the reverse complement.
ACTTCGGACTTCGCTTTAAGCGGAAATACCCATGCATCCTTGGAGTAATCATCAATGAAAGTCATGAACTACACGTAATTTCCCAAGGACGGAGTTTGCATGGGCCCACAAACATCATTGTGCACAAGCTGCAACCTGCATGTGGCCCGAACTGAACCATCCTTTGGAAACTTAGAACGTTGTATCTTACCCAAAATACAGCCTTCACAAACATGTTTGACAGGTGCTTCAAGAGGCGGCAAAGAAGCAACCATATCAGATTTCTACAAACGCAGCAAACTGGCAAAATTCAGATGACCAAAATGTGCATGCCAAAGTTTTGCCATCTGAAATAGCCCTTGAATCTGCAATAGCATTTGCAAAATTTTGTCCACACTTGTCATACAAAGTGAGCTTATACAGCCCACGGCACAAAAGGCCAGATGCAACAATTTCATCACCAAAATTGAGATCATGAACTATATATCTGTCATCCACAAATTTGACTACAAGTCCAAGTCTAGCAAGTGCGGATACAGACAAGAGATTCTTCTTGATCCCAGGTACATAAAGTGCATCAACAAGTGTGAAAGAATTGCCATTAGAAGCATTAAGCACAATCTTTCCAACTCCTTGAACTGGATAAGAGGCATTGTTGGCTCAAGTGACTGAATTCCCATGAGGGACAGACTCGAGAGAGGTAAACAATTCACGATGTGAGGTAACGTGCTTTGTAGCACCACTGTTGAAATACCACACATGTGAATCTGCAGCAACTGACGAGCATGCATCATGGATAGCAAGATTGTAACTGCACTCTGCACTAAAATCCCATTCTGCATCAACATCAGCATTACAGTCTCCTTTCACAGAAGACTCAATAATGGCTGCATTTGTAGTGGAACGAGCATTTGCAGTGGAACCACCCTCTTTCTTCTTAGCCTCTTTGGCCTTCAACTTAGGAACGAATTGATCAAGTGATCATTAGCTTTACAATAATGGCAACGCATCTTCTTTTTGCCCTTATCACCAGAATTGCCAGACTAAGTGCTGCCAGAGCAGAAGCGTTAGGAACAGAAGTTTTGCCACTCGCAGCAGCAGAACCATAAGAAGTGGCTGCATTACTATTACCACCCTTTCTTTGAGAAGTAATAAAATCTTGTTCAACTGCATGATGTCTAGTCCTGTTTTCTCTCAAAAGTGACTCTTGCAACAGCAATGTGCATAATGCATCAAACTTGACAACTTCTGGATTTCCTTAGGTCATAAGTCTCCAAGTACTAGCAAAAGTCTAGTAAGAATCTAGTAAGGCATCAAGAACAGTCTGCACAAGGGAACTGTCTGAAATGACTTCACCTATAGAAATAAGCTGCTCATTGATATCCTTGACACTAGCAAGGAAAGTGTCCATATCATCTTCCTCACGCATAATCTTCGACTCCAACTCTTTACGCAGCAAAGCAATTTTAGCCTCATTGCGACTTGCATAAAGACCAACCAATATATCCCAAGCCTGTTTTACAGATTTTACTGAACGGATATGAGGAACAATGGTGCGCTTCACAAACAACGCAATCAATGCATGAGACTGTGCATCCTTAACATCCCAACGAGCTTGTTCTGCCATAGGCAAAACAACTCTAACAGCAGCAATCCTTGCAGCAAGACCTACAACATCCTCAACATCGCCTACATCCTCAGAACCAGGACGTACATCAATGCCCTGCACAATATTCCAAACGCCCTTTGACACAAGAACGTGTTTCATCATATAAACCCACATAGAGTAATTGTCCCCATCCAACCTGTCCTCAGCAACAAACATCTTGAACACATCTATGTTGTTGTTGTCAGCCATGGTAAATGTTGCACTTGATGTGAAAACTGCCCAAAAATAGGAGAAATGGAGTGGGAACAACACGTGCTATATAGCACAAACTCTAGAAGACTGTAAGGCACCTGTTATGCAGAAAACGGCACTGACAAAAATTCTACACAAAATGACAAAATTGCCTGTGCAGACCTGCCTGTAGTGGAAACGAAGGCCGAAATGAGCCCAAATCAAAAATCTGAGCAGACCTCACTCTACGAGCTGACCCAAAATGTTTTTCAACCTGCGAACGCTTGCCAAACCTCACTGTAATCGGAGAAAGTGACCACGCGTGTGCTGGAGCAGCTGGCGACTAAGCACGGGAGGACGCAACCTGCTCTGATACCAATTGTTGGAATTAGGGTTGCAGAGAAACGCACACAGCTTGGAGAAGACGAAGGAAGCTCAAGGCACACAATAGAGAGTGTGTTACTTAGTGTGCAATGGAAAGATAGATAGCCCTAGAGTGAGGGGCATATATACAATGCACGGGGGAAAAAACCTCCTAAAGAGGGAAAAAATACCCCGATGGTCCTAGTGTGTACCACATGTATATAGTAACAGACTCGGAGTCTTGGAAAATTCTCTCTCATCTAGAGGGATCTCAACTCGGAAATCACTAGAGAGCAAAGCTCTAGTTGGTTAATCAACGGTAATTAGCACTAACTCTTTTTAAAGTAAAACTATGATAATCTATTTATATTTTCTTAATCAATTGAAGATTAAACCTATTTATACTCTAAAATTCTCTCCTAAATCTAAATTCTCTGTTGATTATTGAGATTAAGCTTAGGAATACTAATCTAATTAATTATTAGATAATATTATGACTGAAATCACTCATTTTAACCATAAATTAATAATAATTATACTAATTAAATTTAGATTAAGATGAGATAATTATCAAAGTTGTGTTAGACTATCAATATGTTAGGAAAATTATCTCTTAATTTTTTTGGTAATTTTTGTAATTATTTAAGCAAAATTACACTATTTTTAAGAAAAAATAAAAGGGAAAATGATCAAATTAATCCAAAAAACTTTGAGATAATTATCAGAAGTAAAAATCATCTTAAAAAACTTGTGATAATTATCTCAACCTCAGATAACTAGTCCAACTAATTATCTCAATAGATAAACACTGTTTTTAAGGCAAAACAAAAGAGGAAAAATAACAAACTAATCCATAAAACTTTGAGATAATTATTAGAGGTAAATTTTATCTTAAGAAACCTATGATAATTATCTTAACCTCAGGTAAATAGTTTAACTAATAATCTCAGTAGAAAAAGATTGTTTTTAAGAGAAAATCAAAGGGACAAAATAGCAAATTAATCCAAAAAGCTTTGAGATAATTATCAAAGGTAAAATACATCTTAAGAAACCCGTTATAATTATCTTAACCACAAATAATTAGTTTGATTAATTATCTTAGTAGAAAAATACTATTTTTAAGAGAAAATTAAAGGGAGGAAATAGTAAATTAAGCAAAAATCTTTGAGATAATTATTAGAGATAAAATGTATCTTTAAAAACCTATGATAATTATCTTAACCATAGATAATTAGTTTAGATAATTATCTTAGTAAAAAACACTATTTTTGAGGGTAAATAAAAGGGGGTAATTAGTAAATCATGTGATATGATTACATGCTATTTATTAAAATTATATTACATGATAATGAAGCCGTGATAATTATGTCAAGGTTAGAAAAGTAGTATAGATATTTATCTAAGTCAAATTATACTAATTTTAGCTTAAAATTAAAGATGAAAATTAGATAATTAAGTTGGAAAATTAAAAGACAATTAATGAAGGTCACAAACATCCTTATCTACTAGTGATAATTATACTATAGTTAATTAATGAGTTTAGAAGATTATAATTGACTAAAAGTCCTATTTTTAGTAAACAATTAATTAAAATAAATAGATTTTACGGTTAAAAGTCTTTGGGAAAATTATAGTTAGTGTAAACCTAGGATATAAAGTTGAGAAAATGAAATCTTTAAGAGAAAATAAATAGAAATAATATTAAGCTCAAAATAAGCAGATTCCAAGCTTAAAATTCAATGGGGAAATTAGAAAAAAGATATACAGAATTATAAGAAAGTTAGGATAGCTTAGAAAACCCTTAGGGAAGCTATGGAAAAATTTATCATGTCTATATAGAAAAATAAGAAATTACTAGGTAAAGAATTTGCCAATTAAGACTATAAATTTAACCTAGATTTGGGTAAAATTGGATACAAAGAGGTTAAGTTTAGCTTTCGAATAATTTACCTAATGATTAGGCGTCCTTTTTATAAGGAATAAGAAGTTATGGCACCTAAAAGGACCCAAGTCAATCCTACATCTGATGATGAGGACAGAGCTCTAAAAAGAACTAGAGCGTCACACGACGATGAAGCTCGGCCTAGTAGTAGGCCTACGGAGGAGAGTCTTTCAGGTGTCAACGCAGCAGCAGCAGATGGCCGATGAGTCCCAGGTGGATTTTCCATTATTCAATTAAGTCTTTAAATAGTTTAAGTTCTTTTATAAGTTAACATTGCATACGTAAGGAGTGAGTAAGAATCAGAAAAGGAATAGTTGGTCAAAACGGAAGGTAACTTCCAAGAAACCAATCTACATTTGTTTATAAAGTAGGAAAGAATTGTTTGGGTTAAAACTGGTTGAATTAGGAAAGATGTGATTGATCATCCTTAAGACAGCTTGTCTCAAGACACCTCCGACTTCTTGGTATAAATTGATGATAATGATGGCTTTCCAGCCACGGATAAGTCGGTTACCCCCATGAACGATGAGTTTCTACTCCGTGTCATGTCTTGATGTTTCTACATAAGTTAGGATACCGTTTTTATCCTAGGGGAGCCGTCCTGTTGTATGGGCAACTGGTTTGGTGTATGGGTACCGGGAACCTTGGGTGGGGGTTTATCCACTCCGGATTGTGAATAAGGAATGGGTGTTGTTTTTTCACCCTTAGGTGGTCTTGAGACAAGAAGAGTACTGGTCATGGTTATTATGGACAATGTTTTGATTGACAGTACCCTGTCTTAAGTTTAAAGATGTCTGTTTTCTAAAAGAATGCTTTCAATGATGTCTTTAATAATTGATTGAAGGAATTACTGTGACGGAAAGTTAAAAGAAACTATTATTTTAAGTGTTTAAACAAGGTGATAGTAATTAGAGAACAAATGAATCATGTGTGAGTGCGGGGTGGTAAGTGGGGATTGACTAAGGTTGTCAATCATGGACGGGTGAACCTAATTAGTCAGGTAACTATCTATCCCCGCGCACTAAAAACATTTGTAAAACATCTTCACTTGGAAGAGGAGTCCACCAGCGGCTGTGCCCTCACATATGTTAGGGGGAAAAAAGTGTTGGTTGAGGATACCTTAGCCAAATTTGTGGAAGTTATAGGGCCGAAATAGTTTTTTTGGACTTTTAATACGTTGTCCCGTTTTCCACTGCGAGACAAGACTAGGTCTTCTTCTAAGGCTATAGACCCAAGCCATTGTCAATGGTAAAGGTCTATTCCTTGGATTTTTCTTGTTTAGAGACTCTGATTTTTATCAGACCTAAAGACCTGTCAAGGATCCCATTCCAATCTTGGTATTGGCGGGTTGGGGATCTCACAGACATAGAAGGTAGAAATTTATGCGGGTAATTGTGGATAAGTTAATCAAGATGACTAGCCATGGCACTAAGTTACACAGACTTTCATGTGGGGACAGGTAAGGGGATCAATGGCGGAGAGAGGCAGGCAATCATCTCGAGGTAAATAGGACCCCCCAAAAAATGGTGGTGCCCTTGAGGAACGGGGCTCAAACTCATGACCTCATGTCTCGGGTTTAGTTTTAACAGGCCATCTATGATGCAAATCACCTCGACGACAGCGCATGGAGTTCCCATCCATTGATCCCCCCCCCCCAAATGCATTGTGTCACTTAGTCATGAGGGATAACTAGGCTTATTCATGCCAAGTACGATGTGAAGGCTTATTCATACCAAGTATGATGTGAAGGCTCTACATTGTTTAGGTTTTTGTTGAGAACCTGGACTAACTTTATGCTCTACCATTGTTTTTGTAGACTCTTAGATCTCCTTTGCAACTTTTTCTTCCCACCTTGCTCCACGAGAGTCGAGTGGAAGGTGTGGAAGTGACCAGGGGGAAAGTATTTGCTTTCTCCCTTGATAAAGAGCATTTATGAGAAGCTGGCTTTCTTTGAGTAGTGGTTTAGGCATCTCAACAAAACTTGGTCTAAAAATTGGAGTAAGACCAAATGAAGCCAGGTGTTGGAGAATATATGGCTTTCTAAATGTGAAGATGGTCAAAAAGTGTTCCTCTGGAAAATTCTTTTTGGTTTTTTGCCAACTAGGGAACAAGGCCAAAGTTCAAGGTCTTGGCAATGGTACCTGCATCAGTGCAACCAAAACATTGAGACCATCTCCCATCTCATACGGGGATGTCCAATGCTCAAGTGTTTCATTAGAAGAGTCTACATATGGGTGGTCTGCCAACTTGGCACTCTTTTCTTTAGATGATACCTTGCACTCGGCTCTAAATGCTTGGACAATGACGATATGAGGATGGAAATTTGTATAGTTAGAGCTACAATCCTGAAAGTCATATGGGTTTCTAGGAATAAACAACTATTCCAAAAGAAAAAGCGGAGTGCTACATGTCGAGCTTCTATTGGAAACCTGCAGATGGATTCTATCAAGCAGGAGGAAGCGGCTTTCCGAGAAGCAGAAACTTTGTAGCTTGGTTTAAGGGTATGATTTTGGGTCAATGGTCTCAAATCCCTCGAGGGCCTTTGACCTTTCTTACTTGTTGGAAGCCCATGTGCAAAGGATATGCCATAATTTACATGTATTATTTTGAGTTAATTCAATACAAGCTCTAATGAGCATTTCAAAAGAACAACTTTATGCTCTCCCAAAACAATTTCATCAAATGGGGTGGTGGCTTAAAGAAATAATTTGACTTTGGAATAGTGTGTTAAAAAGACTCACTACACCAAACGTAGCATGAATACATCATCACACCCAAAGAAGTATAAAAAGTTCAACAGTCAATCTTAGCCTCGAGGCATTGGAAGGACTACATAGGGAAAAGATCCTTAGTATCCTTTCCCTGGATTCTAACAATTGCATGCCGATCGATGGAGGCCAAGAGCCATGTGGGATTTGATTTCTAGGGAAAGGACACTAAGGGTCCTTATTCAGCCATCAAGGGTTAGGGAGGAGGGGACCAATACTAAGGTGCTAGCTAGCAATGATGCTTCACAATGGTCCTATGCTGACAGTGCTTGACAATTGCAACCTGCACAGTCCACATGAATTCCAAAGGCTCATGTAGCAGTTGTTGAGCAATGGAGGAGAAGCAACATTTAGGGTGTTGAGGTGTAAGCAATGAAATAAATTTCTCCTACTCATTTATATGCAATGATTGGCATATAGTGCAACAAATTCCTCATGCTAATTTAGATACCAATTATTGTCATTTGACATTTTGGAATCTAGGATGGCAATTATCCACCAACGATGGTCTTGGAAATTATATCCAACAATGGAGGGTCAGGATATACTACCCTCAAACCCCTAACCTTGATAGACTCATTATATGAAACCTAGCATGAGTGACTAAAAGCATGCAAAGACAAATGGTCAAGCTGAAATTTCCTAAAAGGTATGCTAAGTGAAACACAAATAGATGTTTCATGCTCAGCAGCTCATACATATCATGGTTGAGCAAAAAGCAACCTACTATGGCCACTTCCAGTTGTGAGGCTGAGTGTAGGGCAGTCTTCATAGCTAAGTGTGTATGGCTCATTAATTATATAATGCACTAAACAAAGCTTATATATTTTTGTGGATGTATTAATTCAAACCTCTTGCTTCAAGTTTCAATATTTATCTTGAAAGAACTAGGGGTGGGACCTCCACATAAACCAGTACTTAAAAACACCACTGGCCACACTTGATTGAGTTGAAGATATATATATATATATATATATATATATATATATATATATATATTCTTAGACCGACATTGTAAAGCAAAATTCTTTTGCAGCACACACGTTAGAGCCAAAAATCATAAAGACTTTTTAAAGAAAATAAGACCACAGCTCATGCCATGAGAGTCAAATAAGTCCACAACATATGCATGCGATAGAGTCAAAAATCATGCCAAATAGAGATAATAACATTTTTTCCAAGCTTGAGCTTTTGAATCAATGTAAGTTGTGGATGTAAGTACATTTACTAATCTACCACAGGATAGGACCAAAATTAGAGTACAAAAAAGGCATAAATTCCATAAATGTAATGGTCACTTTGAAAGGTAAGTAATTTTCTGCCAAATGTTTAAATATTTTGCAAGTTGCTTTTGTGTTTTCTTTGAAATTTGAAATCCTGCACTGTATTAAAAAAAAGAATTCTAAGATAGATGATTGGAAGTGGAATAAATTAAAATAAATGCAAAAAAAAACTTGAGTATCATAGAGCAATTATCTAGTTTAGTGAAAGATGCATACCAAACTAGTAGTAATTAAATGGGGGGAGAAATCCTCCTTGGTTGTTCGAGAATACAGGCGATCTCCATTGGTGAGAGGGTTCGTTGATGAATAATCATGTGCTCCTTAGGTTCAAGTTCAAGCACTTTTATGTAAACATAGTACATATGTTTGTGTGCCAAAAAGTATTTTTTGTCTTCTCTTGCTTTTGCTAGACTCCCTCTTATATTAATCTCATAAATTTTTTCAGTGAATACTCAAAAAACTACATGCTCTTGAGACTTTTTCACTTCCTCCAAAAATAAAGCCGTCATACTATTACATACTTCCAATTTCTTCATGGCCTCTTTAGAAATTCCATGCCTCCGCTTTTTCTTCCATAAGTTGTTGCCACCTTCTAGGCAATCACCAGCTGGAGGTTGAGCATTTACCATTTTCTTCTTTATTTTGAATCCAGTCTGTTGTAGTGCTGCAAGTTTTTGTGTGGAGATATTGTCCCTATCGCTACTGGCCGAACATTCGGAGCAGGAGGCAAATATTTGACTTGTTTTTTTATTGATCGAGTATGCAAAATGTCATGATTACAAAACCATAACCACTACTAAATTGTTTTACCCTTGAACATCCTTTCGGGCCATATACATGGAGCAACAAGACCAATAAAGCGACTATGCAAGAGATTGTCACAATTTTTTCTGCCCAACATTCCAAAACACTTTCTTTGACTTTGAATGGGAATTCTCCTCAGGGCCCACTGATTTCATGGCACATCACTCTCCAACAAGATGTCTCTTTGAGATGACAAAGGTGTGGTTTTTTCTTTTTTAGATCCAATATCATCATCACTATCTCTAATTGGCAGTGGAATGTTAGAAATGCCTGGTCCTTGGTTATCAAACCTGATTTTTTTCGACCAACCATGATGGTTTCACTTCCTAGATTCCATGACATATTTAGGGCAATGAGAGCTACTTGTTGGTGTTCAACCCCTCTTTTTGTGTTGTGTTGTTTCTTTGTCTTCGTGCAAAACTGGCTTCACATACATTGGAGTCCCTGCAATAGCCTCGTGTCGCAGATGGGCCATGTTGGCCAGAGTTGGAGTGTGTTGAGATTCAACTCGAGGAAGCAAGGTCTCCATTGTGGGACCCATTCCTATATATCATCATCTGTATATCCCAAACACTTTGCACATTGAACATATGATTTTTTATAAAATCCGTTACACAGGCGTCATATAGGGAAATTTTTCTCTTTCCACCTTCACCTGCTAACCAATTGGCATGCACACTTTTTGATAAATTAATATTGGGAACTTTTGCCCACTCCCGCGGACTTAGATCAGCCTATGAAACTCAAAAAAACACTCGTAAAAATTTGTAAGTTTTATGTATGCAAAATTTATAAATTTTGCTACCAATATAAATTTTCATAAAGGTACTTACATCTGTACCAATTCCTCCCTGATGAGAAATTCATTGCTCCCACATTCAACCCATCTTCTCACTCCAGTGATGCTCTTTGTAGTTAGATGTTGTCTCCACCATTTTTGAATGGAATGTGCCTTTTGAGATGCAAGCTTCACGGTCTTACAAGCTCTCCATTCCTCACACATGTCAACATGGTGATTTGTTAGATTTCAAGGTATCCACTTTTTAGCATATTTGTGCAAACTTTGGTACCAATGAAATAGACATGACCGTTATCCCTCCATAATATTATTTGGCCCGCCATTGAAGACTATTTAAATAGCATTCTAGTTTGCACCATCCTCATCAAACATAAAATCTGCAAAATTAGCTGCACCATGTCCATACTTTTCCATTGTTGAATTAAGGGTCTTCCAAAAAATAACTTGAGTCTTTGCATCCTCCTCTTTAGTTTCATATATAGCATTTATCTGCAATGATGTTATGCTGCAAGATATTCAGCATAAATATTTTCACACATATCATCTCATATTTAATGAAGAAAAATAAATATGAGATATCTTAAATACTTGAAGGTTACCTTGGATCATAACTGAGCATGACATTGTTGCCCAACCATCTATTCTATGGGTAAAATCAAAATGTACCCATGCAGTTCTTAAGTCACCCATTCTCGTTTGTTTCATCCAATTTACTAGATCAATCCCAGAACCTATTCCCTTTGTGGACATTTTAAATAGGAAGCACATTTCATCCTCTTTGCCCTGTCCAAGAAATCTACTCCCATGCATTAAAGGAGACATGTACTTTTTTTGAAGTAATAAAATATTATCATATCCATCCCCATCTACAACACCTTAACTCTTCCTCTTCTTAACAACAATTGAAGAAAACCTACATGATGCATCCCAAGAAAGTTAAATCAATAATAGCTTAAAAATTAACAAATTCAAGGAACAAAACTTAGTTTTTCATATCCTTTGGTTTGAACAAGTGGCATCATTTCTTCCAGAAAATCATTGAATTGTCCATCGCATGTAACTTTAGCTTCCTCACCAATCAAGGAGTTAAGCGCAAATTGTTGCGCCACCAACATTTGAATTATTATTGGACCACCCTTTTCAATTTTTAGTAATGCACCTACCAATTTCCGTACTCTTGAAATGGAAGCCCTAGAGGTTCCTACCTTAACATTATGCCTATGCCTATGCCTACCAACATGTATTGACAGTCGAGAAATTGTATTGTCTCAAGGCAAAACATAATAAATTTTGTAGGGACAAGCATCAAAACAAGTAACAACCTTTTGACAATAATGACAAGTTATTGTTTTCTCTTCCATTGCAAGGTAGAGGACATTGTTGAATAATTGCATTGCATGCACCCCAAACAATGGCTTAAAAGAACTGTGCATGCTACCACCAAGGTTGTGACAAATGGGCAAGTCCACAAGTGACCATCAAAGCATTGTTCCATCCCTGACATTCGTTTTGTTTTATCTTGAGTTGTAGGCAACTCAAAGCACACTTTTTCATCATAATGTTGTGGAAGTTTAGTAACTCGCAAAGGAGTTCCACATAATGCTAATGGATCCTTTAACTTTTTTGCCCCCTAGATTTTGTTGAATACAAGTCATGATTGATTGAGTTTTGAGCTGTCCTATTTCATCACCACTACTTTCAAGATGCACAACACTTAAAACCTCTTCAAATATTTCTTTATCGTTTGCTTTCTCACTGTCACGAATATCTGTACAAACGTGTCTGAATGAATCAACTCAAGCAAGCTCGACAAAGACCCATCTATTAAGAAATGGTGATGACCTTCAACATCCCACTATGGTTGCAATAAGACTTTTGTTAGGCCACAATCACTTTCAATAAGAGCATATAGTGATTGAAAATGGCAGATAGAGGCAGCAAGCTCTGCCAATAGTAAGCACTAAGCAACAAGGAGTTTCCCCGGCCCCAATTGAATGTCGAGGTTGACTATCTGATCACCAACCTTCCAAATTATTATCGCTTTCATGTTGAACATATTATCCTAAACATAAGATTGCAAGGTACAATGGTGAAAGTTGTGGTGGGTTGTTGAAGTCGGGGGCTTCAAGACAAGGTTTGTGAAAATAAGATCAACTTAGAGCAAGAGGTTAAGTTAGGGGTGGTGAAGGTTAATGAAGGTGGTCATGGTGGTGAAGGTGGTGAAAGATGGAGTTTACTTTTAATCATTGCTTAAACAGATTAGTAGGTAAACGAAAAGACCCACGGATTTTGTGTATAAGATATTTGCATAAGATAATGTGCATTATCTCAAACAGCTCAAACAACAATGAGAATCATAATTGAAGAAGTTGTGCATTCAAATTGTACGTTATTTAATACATGACGATTGTGCATGTATGTGCATTGAAACTGGTTAGAGGGCTGCCAAATTTATTTTTTCTAAATATGTACAAACTATAATTTTATGCCTGCAAGTGGAAAGGTGTTGCGACAAATTTGGCACGCCTTTTAATTTCTAGAGGGTGGTTCAAGAACTGCATTTAATGCAGTGTAATAGGTCCAAAACTTTAAAAGTGCCTCCAGCTTATATATATAAGTGTGTGTGTGATGTTTAAGTTACATATACAGCGTAGCATTCCTTTTTGAACGAATATATGAACTGCAAAATATGACTGCAATTATTATGTGCAAAATATGAACTGCAATTATTTTGATAGATATTTCTTAAGTATTTATGCGTTTACTATATATTTATTCTATATAGATTTTTATATAGCTATTTATTTAAATATTTAAAAATATATATTTAAGTATTTTTATGTGTTTACTATATATTTACTCTATAACTTAAACTAGTAGCTTGTATACAATTATTTATGTGTAAAATCTCAAATTTCATAATTAGTCTTAGTTTATATCTTATAACTGTTTATTATATATATTTTATAAGTGTTTAATATATATGTTTTATTGTTAGTGTTTAATATATCTTTTTTTAAGAGCATTTATATATATTTTTTGTAAGTGTTTACTATATATATTTTATAAGTGTTTAATGTATCTTTTTTTAAGAGCGTTTATATATTTTTTTTGGTATTGTTTAATATATATATCTTATTCTATAAGTGTTTAGTTATTTAAAATATATACCCATTACATGTTTGGTTAATTTAATTATATGCCCATTATAAGTGTTCAATGTATATATTTTTCAAATATAATACATGTTTAGTGATTTAATGTTTAATATATATATCTTATTCTATAAGTGTTTAGTTATTTAAAATATATACCCGTTATGTGTTTGGTTAGTTCAATTATATGCCCATTATAAGTGTTTAATGTATATATTTTATAAATAAAATACATGTTTAGTGATTTAATGTTTAATATATATATATATCTTATTGTTTATTTATTTAAAATATATACCCATTATGTGTTTGGTTAGTTTAAATATATCCCATTATAAGTGTTTAATTTATATATTTTATAACTATAATACATGTTTAGTGATTTAATGTATATGTTTTATAAATATAATACGTGTTAAGTGAAATGAAAGTGAAGTGAAGTGAAGGAGCCTGTTTTGTTGTGAAGAAGAAGAAGAAAAGAAGGTATTGATGGAGGTGTGTGTGTGTGTGTGTGTGTGTGTGTGTGTGTGTGTGAGTTTTCTACTCGCACACATACGTGAAAGTGTGTGTAAATTCATGCACCAAACAAATATTTCCGTGTGTGTGTGTGTGTGTGTGTGTGTGTGTGTGTGTGAGAGAGAGAGAGTGTGTGTGTGTGTGTGTGTGTGTGTGTGTGAGAGAGAGAGAGAGAGAGAGAGAGAGAGAGGGCACGTGTATGTTTGCCATAGGAGCTGCAATGGAGCTCCCCCATGCCTTATGGTGAGAAAGCAGAGTGCACACGGCCTTCTCACCATGCCTTTCAAGGCATGGAGGAGCTCCATTGGAAGCTTGCATACACACACATGCATACACACACACTTTCATGCACACTCACACAAACACACATGACACATACAATCATGCATACACACACACACACACAAACACACAGTAACACATGACCCAAATACCATCATGCATACTCACACACAAACACACTTACAATCATGCATTTGCATACACAGACACAAACACAAATACCCTTGTTGTAGTACACACACATAAACACTTGCATACACACACAACCACACAATAATACATCACAAATACAATCATGCATACTCACACACAAACACACTTACAATCATGCATTTGCATACACATACACAAACACAAATATGCTTGTTGTAGTACACACACACACACACACACACACATTGACATACACAAACACATAGAAGTGCAGAGCGATACACAAATATACTTATGTTGAAGTGGTCTTGTATATTTTTCCTTCTCCTGAGCATTGTGGTGTTGCACAAAAGCAAGTACGGAATGGGAAAAAACATTATTTGCATTTTACGTTGTTCTGCTGCCAAAATATTTGTGTTTCTATTTGAATTTTTGCTGCTAAGAATACTTTTGCTATTTATTAATTATAGTTGATAGATATTATGGTTCGTATACCATCTAAACATGGCAGGGCAAGTATCTCTCAAAGTAACTTCAACTATACTAAGCTATTTGTGGTCTTGTTTTTTATGTGTCACTCAATATACTAAGCTAGTTATGGTCTTATTGTTTTTAGGAGTAGGATACACATTAAGGTCTAGCACTACAGGACATAGGGACAATGCACGATCTTCCATTGCTTCTTCCAATGTCCGTCAGCAGGAGGATATATTGGTGATGTGCATGAAGAAGATGAGCTCATAGATATTCATGCTACACAAGGTGGAGAGGTGACCTAAAGCGTGTCTAAAGCAACGACAATTGTTGCTAAACCTGCCGATCATTCTATAGTGTTTGGAAAGGATATTCATGGTCGCATATTGGACAAGATTGTAGAGGGTTTTATTGTAAAGAGAGAAAGGGAACCTCCTCATATTCCTCTCTACAGATTGATGAAAAACGAAGCCATTAGAGAGGTTGGTCCAGGCATTGAGGGCTTAGTGAAAAGTTTTTAGATGTCTGGATACAGTGTGCTTGGAGCTCCATTTCTTGTGTCATTTAAGAAGCCTAGCCATGATCAACATTATGTTTCCGACTTTCATGTTTGGATTTCTACAAAATTGTAAGTTGACAAGGATTGGATTTAATTTGGTGCAAATGCAACATAGATGTTGGCCATTGCCAACCCCGCAAATGCCAGGGTTCTTATCTTTGTTACTTAACTTCAATTGGGTAAGAGAAAAGGACCATGTGGTCCTAACAAGAGACAAGGTCCACTCTTTGGCATCTTCTAAAATACCACCAAAGAGGCAATAATCCTTGGCCCAAAAATGCACATGAAATCATCAAATGAATCAATGCATTTATGGGTTGTTTATTGTCTTCTTTATAGGAAAAAGGAAATATTGCACACTTTGATGCATTTCTTTGTAGATGATGATACTTTTGATCGTTATTAGTGCCATGAAATTTAGAATGTCTTTGCATAAAGAATGGTATTGGGAAAGTATCTTAAAGCAATGCTTAAGGACCAAAGGGAATATGATTGATGAATTTCCGGAGGGTTTTGAAGCATGGTTTCATCATCGGTTGAGGGAGCACATTGATAAAGCTTTTATGGAGCTTTGGAGTAAGCTCAACACAAAAGAGTCAGATGAAAAAATCCTAGAGCTCATGGAATCTGCGAGGACAATTTTATTCAGGTAATACATTTGATATCTTTATGGTTGATATTTTGTTTTGCACTTAAAGTGTGTATAATAAATAATTCACTAGGTAAAGGAGCTCAAAGAAAGTTAGATGCATTTTATGTAAATGGCCATTTCAGCTTTATGATCAAACTTTGTTGGAGAAGTTGTCAGTTGTTGTTGAAAGTTGGAGGGATCTCTCTTTTGAGGAGTGTATGTATCCACTATGGATGAGAGATCATGGTTTGCTTGATTGGGAAATTGAGTATTGCCCTTGGCGGCTAGATTACGCTCGAGGCACCTACCCACGCATTGAAGAGAACTTATATAAAGGTCAATTTTTTTGCATTTATAAAAAGTACAAAATTTTTAAAGTGCTCATGTTATTTAGATTAAGTTTGTGAGAGAAACTTTTTTTTTTTTACTTTAGGACACTTTCTTGAAAGAAATAAAGAGGTTATTGAAAAGATTGGCTTGGCTTCCAAGAAATCCACCTCTTCAAAAAGAGTAGACACTAGTACCATGTCCTCTATTAAGAAACGATTGGAATTTGTTAAATCCAAGAAGCCCAAGAAATCCCCCAAAAATAATAAAATAGGTGCTCAAGGTTCCACATGTAAACTTGCTTGTAAAGATATCTAGATGTCACTTTTTGTCTACTCAACAAGTCTCTTGATGAAATATTTCATTTTTTAGATTATGCAGTGCCCTCCACAAATTATGATGTGACCGTTATTGGCAACATGACAGATGTTTACAAAATTTCTCTCGATGATGAGGAATGGTAAATACATGTGGGAAGAAAGATTAACTATGTGGTGTGTGTTGTGAATGCTTGAAATACATGTGTTTGATCATATGCAAGATCTTGGATGTTCTACATTCAGCCAGTATTGATGGGAAAAAGAGCAATGAATTGGCCTCTCATTTGTTTGTGGATTTTCCAAAAAAGTTTAAAGTTGAGCAATTTTCGAAGAACGAGGTATGCATTCTTGACAACCTCAATGAGCACCTCTACTCTATGACAGTTTTGGAACTTTAAATATATTTACAATGCGTAATATGCAAGTCCCTCCATGGAATTAATTATCTTGAAAATTTGAGTAAGAAAGTGGCCATAATAGCTTTTAAGTATGTGGCAGACAATGGGTGGTACATCACCTAAAGCTCCACTGATCACTTTGGCATTGTGTCTAATTATGCCATTGAGATGGGAGTCAAAATGATGCACACCATCCTTATTTTGATCACCGATGGTTATGTGTGAAAGACCATTGAGATTGAGAGAGTAAGTAAGTGATTGAAAAAGCATGGTCGTAGTTTTCTTGAAGCTTCTTCAATTAGATCACACTCTAATTGTAATTTGTAGATGGAAACACTATTGCTAGGATTGTTTTATTGTAAGGGTCAATGTGGATGGAGAGAACATGGATAGAAACTCTTTTGATGCCAAATCCGGAATACTGGTGGAGCATGTTGACAGAGAGTACATTGGAGGACACACTCTTAGAGGTTCCACCAAGCGTAGCCTTGATGGACTCGATGATTCCTAAATCATAAATCTATTTTTTTGAAGAAATATGCATGCTTAGAATTTTCTTGGAATAGCATCTATGCCATGAAAGTATGGGGGTGAAACCTAATGGTAAGTTCTATGTAAAAACATATGTGTGTTTGTTGAGCAGCTCCTTGAACTGTGAGTAACATGTACCTTATTATCTCATGATTCCTTATATTAGATATTGAGAAAATAAAGGAGAGAGAAGTATACAAGGTTGAGGAATGTTAATGATATCAAGGAACATCATCAAAAGCCCTTTAAAAATAGTATTTGGACTTGACAAGTAATGAAACAATGTGTGACAGATATAAACTTGCTCTATACATTCTCCTAATAGAGCTAAGAAAGCTTGGTTTGGGAGGGATAATTTTTCCTTATAATGGTTATGCATGTGAGCCATTAATGGATTCAAATAGTAAACTCTTGTGCTAATAGCTATGTTGTAATGGTGGTTTCAACCATACAACTGATCGATCACTCCATGTTTGTGACGTGGAAATCCAAGTTCTTGTTGTGTAGATGCACTTCAAGCAGAACATTCTTCACTTGAGTATCCCAAATCTTAGCATTGTGCCCATTGATCGTAACTACCCTGAGACTACCTTATAGTTGTGGGAACTAGTAGACAGTTGTAGATGTAAACTCTTAACTAAGTTGTAGTTCCAAAAGTTGTGAGAAGAACCATCACCTAGGGGCATTCTCGCCATGTGCCTCTTGGGGTGCTTTAACATTTGAGAGTTTTTCATTTCAAGTTTTTTCGATGATTTCATCAATTTTTTGAGTTTTTTTAGTCAAGCATGTGTCATAGCATAAAGTATCTATTTCATGTAATTTTCAATCATCATAAGACTCCATATATGTGTGGTTGATGGAGAGAGAAAGTTTAAATTCTAGAGAGATAGTATCTATGCGTGTTACCATTGGAAGAAGAGATCATAAACCCTAGAGAGAGAATGACTTCTCTTCTAAAATCTTTAGAGAGACAAAGTAAAATTCTGGAGTTGTATATCAATGTGCACACCAATTCAAAGCTTATATAACTTCCGACTAGCCAAATAAACCCTAAACCTTGACTACATAGGTAAGCTATCAAAATTTCGGCAGCATAACCTCATGAAAATGCAAATATTAAAAAAATCCCCATTCCTTACTTGCTTCCATGCAGCAGCAGCGAATGCTCATGGGAAGAAAAAAATATATACTCAAGAAAAAGATGTCATGGTATATCACTACATTGACAAGCTATCAAAACTTTGGCTCCATAGCGGTGTGAAAATGCAAACCAAAAAAATTTTCCATTCCATACTTGCTTCCGTGCAACATCCCAATGCTCACGGAAGAAGAAAATACATATGCAAAAAAAATATGTGTTGATATATCATTGTGCACACCCATCCAAAGCTCCTCGCCTAACTTTCATCTAGCATTGTATACATGAAACCATGATTACGTTTCCAAACATGATCAACAATAAAAGCATGATTATATTGACAAGCTATCAAAAATTTGGTAGCATAATGGAGTGAAAATGCAAACAAAAAAAATCTTCATTCCATACTTGCTTCCGTGAAGTAGCCCAATGCTCATGGAAGAAGAAAATACATACACAAAAAAATATGTGTTGGTATATCACTTTGGTAAATTCAAAGCTCTCACCTAACTTCTGTCTAGCATATTAAATATGAAATCATGATTGCACTGATAAAGAGGGTCAACACCAAATACATGTCTTCAATCAAACCAAAAAAGTGGTACCCAAACACCATAGTCATAAATGGTCTCATACATATCATAGTCTAGAAAACACCACAAACAACACCAATGTAGATGTCAATCAAGGGCAATGTGATCTGCGCTCATATTATTGCCAGTCGGTCTCCTCATCACTATTTGCATCAATTGTTGGAATAGCACTTATACATTGAGCCTTATAGCATGCGAGATGTTGATGAAAGACCCGTGGATCACTATCTATGCAAGAGTAGTGTCTAGCCAACTCAACGTGCAGACATAGCCCAAGCCACCACATCCAACAAAGATATCGACGATGGAGGTGTGTTCCACAGTAAATTTCCGCATGAGCCAACTGAAAAAAGAAAAGAAACATGCGCATATTTACTTTGCGTAACACTACAAATACTAATAGAATTGCTTTCAAAATATGGTTCAAGCACTACGAGTTCATGGTTATGCCCTTTGGTTTATCTATTCTTCAACTGCATTCATGCTTTGTTCATAAGACGCATGGATAGTGTCTTGAGGCCATATATGGAGACATTGTTGTTGTTGTTTTTTATTACATTGTTATATATAGTGCTATTGACTGTGGGACGCATGTCTAACCTCACCATCCTATCTTATTGCAGTATTAGCAAGAACCACAATTAAATTGTCAATGCATGGGACGAAGCTGACTCGACTAGTGCATAGAGGCTCCAAGAGGTTGTCAATCTCTTGGAAAACAACTAACAACTCGCATCTAACTCAAGCTACACTCAAGTGACTGAAATCACCAAAAGCGAATCGCTCATCGGCAAACAAATCACATCCATTACAGCATCAAACGACATCCAAATGTAACGAAACTTCTAGGACATGTTTATAAGACCTAAGCACACATGCTTATGGTCTCAAACTCCACTTTAGGTCAAGTTCCAAAATTGCAATTATTAACAGCTGTGGATTTTTGACCTAGTTGTTTTCAACCCAGAATGCATCTAAATGCTTAGCATTGATGCCCCAATATCCCGCCTATGCTTAGTTTTTTATTTGGAAGTGTAAATTCCTAGTTATCATGAAATTAGGCCGTGGGTTGGCGACGCCAAAAGCTAGAAATATTGTGATGTGTTTACGTCAATGCGTAGTGCAATGCAACAAATGCAGCTACAATGTGACAACCAGGGAGGGAGTAGGAAGAGCGAGAAGAAGAGAAGTGAGCACCATTAGCTCACGTTGTGTATTTCATTATCAAGAAACTTAATAATAACTTATAAAAATTGGCTTTTATACCTTAGCCAAGGTTTTTGGTGGT
The DNA here is from genome assembly GCF_014529385.1 of Adiantum capillus-veneris. Lineage (NCBI taxonomy): Eukaryota > Viridiplantae > Streptophyta > Polypodiopsida > Polypodiales > Pteridaceae > Adiantum > Adiantum capillus-veneris. Next base: position 77,301,924 of record NC_140959.1, on the reverse strand, counting down.
CAAAACTAATAATCGGGGAGTTCTATCAAAGCTGGGTAATGACAGGTTGATACAATCTGGAAGCTTGTAGCCCCGACTCATTAATTATAGAGTTTATCCGAGAAAATAGGAGTTACAATATTCCCGATTTATCAAAATAATAAGTGTTTTACAATGAGAACTCCGAAAAATGGTATCCGTGTTAGCTTGCTCCCCCCTCCTCACCTGTGTCGTCCCTTGACACAGCTTTATGGGCAGAAGTAGCCTTTGGGCTGGCGGCGGCTGGCGAGGTGGTCTTTAAGCGCACTTAGTGCCTTTTGGTATCTTATCTTCTTTTCTTTATCTGGCACTTGGCAAAACTGCATAGTTACTCTGTTCTTCAACTCCATTGTTGAGTAGCCTACAAACCTTGATGTGAGGTTGTTGATCACTAGTGCAAATATCTTTGTTCGCCAAGTGAAGAATCCCATGTAGAACGCTTCCTCGACAGCATATTGTGTGAAGGTAGAAACATGCATCTGGCGTAGAAGCCATAGAGGACTTCTTCGGAAGGTTGGCCACTGAGATCATAGCACAAACCTTTATTACCCTCGAGGAATGACATCCAAGGGGCGCCTGCTTGCTCTGGCTCATTGAAGACTTCGATGCATGTGAGCATCATTTGGCAGATCTTATATAGCATAGCACATGACAAATCAGGTAGAATTTTAAAGAATGACATGGTGCCCTTTAGGGTTTTCACCATGTATTCTTCACTCGCGCTGGTCCCTTTTCTGGAGCAAGCAATCTGGGGTAGTTTAGCCAAGTTGGCCGCTTCTTGAGTGGTGCCTCATGTGCTATCCAGGTCCTTACTCTTGGTACAGGACAGAAAGTTGGATCTTTTTGCAGGGCCGCAGGTGCTCTCGTGAACAAAATCAAGTATCTTGGGTTTTTGTTCAACCATCTCAACCTCCACTTCGGGTGGTCTTTCTCTGCGCCCTGACTTGCATGTTTGTGTAAAGCCTTTCTTTTACCTGTAGTAACTCTACTTTTATCAGAGGGTAGGGCAGGGACTGTTGGTGCCATTGCGCATTGATTTGATTGGGAGTGAGTTGTGTAACGTTGACGGAGTGAAGAACTCTCAACTCCCAATCCATCGATGTCTTTCACTGCTCATCTACCTCTTGTGTAATCTTTTCTTTTAGTGCATCTTCTTCAGCCTTTGAGAGCTGGACCATGGGCAGTGTGTCTTCGAAAAGACGCGCGAAAGAGGTCAAAAAGCTCTCTCTACAAAGGCCGGAAAGTGGAAATGAGGTGGTTTTAACCTACTTTGGATATCTATACCCAGACTTCCTGAACCCATTTTTCCCCAGATTCCCCCGTTAGTCCTACTAGACCGTAAAATTTTATGTTAAACTCAAAAATTTCCTTGATTTGATTCATGTAGCTCATTCTGCAAGAATTTTGCAAAAGTAGGTATGGCCGCCTAATTTAGGCTTCCCGCTTTCATCTTCTGATTTCATTGAAAATTTGTGTGCTTGTCCGCCTTGTCTTTCTGAACACCATCGTGTCTTCCATTTTTCCATCTGAGGTTCTTTGCTATTTATTATTAATTTTTGACGTGTTTATTAAAAAAATCAAAGAAAATAACAAAATGTTCTAAAAAAGTAAAGTGAAAATCCAATAATTAAGAAAATCCAATGAAAAACACAGCGTATTGTTTTTTGTTGGATATCTCTATTTTTAAGTCTCATCATCAATAAAAATAAAAAAAAATAACCAAAAATGACTATTTTTGATGATTTTCTGATAATATATACACTATTTACACTCATCGAGAAGATATTATCAGTGAATTTTTCCTTGATGATGAATTATAAGGGCATAATTAGATAATTTTACAAAAAATCACACGTTAACATCGAACTTTTCCTCCCTCTTCAAACATTGTCCTTAATTACTTATTACTTAGTGCCCTTCCACCCCTCCTAGATGCCGTACTCCGAGACGACTGTTTACATGGGTTGAACAATCGTGTTGATGCATAGCCATGGTTGGCTCTACCATGCTTTGAAGATCAATGCAATTCAAACCACTATACTGTGCAAGAGCTCGGTCTTGAGTAATTAACTCAAGGGTTTCTGATGTCGAGGTTTTCTGTTGATGTCTTCCAAAGAGCAAATCTTGTAGCTTGTGTGCTCTCTGTTTGATTGTACCATTAGATTGTTTTAGCACGCTGATAGCTTGAGCTCTTGGTAGCACTTTTGTTTGTTGTCGAGCTTTTTATTGCCATTGGTAACTTGGTTTGCTTGGTGCTATATGGTGTGGTGGAGTCTTTTGAGACTTAACTCGCCATTGCTTGATTGGTTTTACGGTTTGTGGAGAAGATAAGTGCTCTTTTTTTCTTCCAAATCCATTTTAAGTTAGGTTTCTTGCTCGGAGATGCTCGTCTCTGTGTTTTTACCCTTGGAACCTTCTTTTGGTTTGTCGGTGAAGCTTTGGACACCCAGATTTGAATCGGCTTATTCTTAAGCTGTGCTTTTGGTACCCAAATTTTCCTTACTCCTTGCATGCTACTTGTACCATTTGCTTGTCGAGGGGATGGAGAAGATTGATTACTTCGTGGTTTGGTCTGCTGATTGCTTCCTTTCCATTCCTCCTTGCTTGGTGCAATTGGAACAATGAGTTGTCCGCCTTTCAATGATAGCTTGAGCTGATTCGTATCCCAATCTGGTATTGCCTTGTATGTCCGCATCTAGGGAATTCCAAGAATCATAGTCTCATTCATGTGTTCATCTGGTAAGCATATAAACTGATGAGGACATGAACATCCATGTACTATCACGCTCAAGTTGACTACTCCCAATGTTGGGGTTGGGTTCTTGTTGCATCCTTTGATTGTCGCTATTCCTGTTGTCAATGCTTGACTTGTTACTTTCTTGTATGTGGAATAACTGACTGCATTTACTCTAGCTCCTGTGTCGACCAAAGCATTGGTGCTATGATTGTTGAGTTGTACTTTGATGCGCAGGTCCATTTCATATAACCAGTCATCATCTGTTGAAACTGCATCTTTAGGTAATTCCCATTGTCGGTCATCTATTTCCAGAGTGTTGATGGGAATCGTTATCTGTTGATTCCTGAGAGCAGCTTTTTGTTTGACTATCCGAAGCCAAGCTTCCTCTTGGGCTTCATCAATAACCTTCTGTCGTTTAATCCTCCTTTGCATGGCTACACGTATTCTTTCTAGCAATTCATTGGTTAGCAGTAAATTGTATTTCTTTAAACGACATCCACTAATCCAATTAGCTATTGGTTCACCATCTAAGGTGGACAATTTTACGGCTCCACTTGGAGATACATCTTCAATGATAAACGGTTCGTTTCCCTTTTTCTTAAACTTAAAAATGTGTTGCTTAAGGGAATAGACTAAAACTAAGTCCCCTTTCTTGAAGGATTTTGTGATTAAGTGGGAATCAAAAAACTGTTTTTGTTTCCGCTTTTGTGCATAGGTGTGAGCCACATCAGTTAGCCTTTGTGCATCTAGCTTTTCCAAATCTTCAAGTCTTTCTGACAATTCATGTCCAGTCCACTCAAGATTCCGTGCTACCCTTAATGTCGGCAATAGAAATTCTATTGGCAGTATGGCATCAAGACCATAAACAAGGTTAAAGGGTGTAGCATTTAAAGCTGGCCCATAGAGCAGCATGGAGATTCATTTCCCAGTCTATCCTTCCTTAACTAACCACTTTAGTCGGCACCGAGCTAAGAATTTTGTTTGTATGCTCAGCTTGTCCATTTGTTTGTGGGTGATAGGGAGCTGATTTGTTATGGATGACCATAAACTCATTAAGACAATACTTGATTATCTCATTAAGGAAATGAGTTCCCCGATCACTGACAATTTCTATTGGCAGTCCATATCTCGTGAATACATACTCATAAAAGAATGCAGCTGTGGTTCTGGCATCATTCTTTTTGAGTTGCTTTAGCCTCGACCCACTTGGTCAAATAGACCGTAGCTACAATGATATATTGAGCTTGGATTCTATAAGCAGGTGGCTGTATTGGCGCAACAAAATCTATACCCCATTTTGTGAAAGCTCTAGCCCCCATCATTGGTCTTAAGGGCATGCTATCTACACGTGTTGGCATTTTTGCTTGTTGAAATCATCACACCTTCGAACATATTCTTTGGCATCTGTAAAAAGTGTTGGCCACCATATGCCTGCCATCAAGATTGCTCTTGCGGTGGTCTCACTAGAAAAGTGACTTGCAGCTAATCCAGCATGTGCTTGTTCTATAATCGGAATATGCTCGTCTTTATTTGCACAAAGACGCAAATGTTGATCTTTACCTCTCCGATACAATTGGTTCCCATAAGAGCATAGTCTCTTACTTCAGTTTCAATTGCTCTTTGACAGCGTCTACTCATATCCTCAGGAAATGTTCGGCTTGATAAGTAAGTAAACAGATAGTTACTCCACTTAGGAACAGGTGACATTTGAAACAATGTTACATGAGGTATGGGTGTTTGTTTTTGACATTGAGGACAATCCTTTACAAAAGATCGAACACCACTCCTCATACTGATCGGCCAAAATACTCCAAGTCTCAAGATTCGTTGCATAGTTTGGTCTTCCGCAAAGGGAAGTCCTACTATGGTAACATGTGCTTGACTTAGGTACTGTTTTTGTTCTTCAGGATTAATGTATAAGAGTAATATTCCATCTCGATTTATTTTGTATAGTCTACTAGCTAGTAATTGATACATAGCCAATTGCTCGATTAATTCGATCGTAATAGGAAGTGGTATTTATGAATCCACTTGAGCTATTGTCATCAATGACACCATGTTTTCCAATCATCGAGGTATCATTTCCACAGAGAACAAATAGGCATCTGGTAGGTCATCGTCTACCCCTATTGTTGGTTCTCCTAAAACAATCCTTGACAAACGATCTGCTCGTTGATGTGTAGTGCTCTTTTTTGCAACCACAGTGAAATCAAATTCCAGAAGAATGATGAACCATCTCACTATTCTTCCTGTGCTGCATGGCTTGTTGACCAAGTACAACAAAGCTTGGTGGTCCACAAAGAACACAAACTTGTTGGCTAATAGGTAATGTCCATACTTTTTAATGGCATAGATCATTCTTAATCCTTCCCGTTCAGTGGTGATGTAATTCTTTTCCGCCATGTTCAACTGTTGGCTAGCATAAGAAATAGGAAAGTCAATTTTTTCATCTCCTAGTTGAGCTAGTATACAACCGATAGCAAAATTGGAAGCATCTACATGTATGTGAAATATTTTATTTCAATCTGGTGCTTTCAATATTGGAGCTGAGGTGAGAGCTTGCTTAAGCTTCATGAAGGATTCTTCACATGCCTCGGTCCACTCAAAGTGTGTAATCAAGCTATACATGGGTTTTGCAATTATAGCGTACATGTAGATGAACCGTCTGTAATATCCACAATGCCCCATGAAGTCTTGTACCCCCTTGATTGTTGTTGGTCTAGGCAAATTAGCAATGATATGAATTTTTTCAATATCAGTGGTTGTGCCATTTTTAGACACTATATGTCCAAGAATTTTTCCTTCTCTACCCATGAATATGCACTTTTCAGGATTTAAACAAATCTTATAAAGTCTACATTTTTCGAATACCTTCTTGAGGTGTTCAAAATAATTAGCCCGGATTGATGAATGTACGCATAGATAATCCATATATACTTCTAAGAATTTCCTAAGATATTCTTTAAAAGCATGACTCATCAACCTTTGAAATGTGGCTGGAGCATTAGTTAACCCAAACGGCATAACCCGATAGGCAAAAATACCCCATTCTGTTGCAAAAGCAGTTTTATGCTGATCTTTTGGGTTAACCAAAAGTTGATTATATCCCAAAAAGCCGTCTAAGAATCTGTAAGCTTCTTTCCTTGCAACTCGTTCTAAAACATGCTCAGTGACTGGAAGAGGAAAGTTGTCTCTAATGGTAGCTGCATTCACCTTTTTGAGATTAACACACACTCGTAATTTTCCATTCTTCTTGGGTACTACCACAATTGGAGACACCCAATCTGTGTGTTCAATTTCGTAAATGAATTTGGCTTCCTTTAGTTTTTTAATCTCTTCTTTATCTTCTTGGCAAATGTTTCATTATACGTGTATAGCCTTTGTCTACTTGGTTTTGCATCATCTCTCATGGGTATGATATGTTGACAGATTTCTGGATCAACACCTTTGAGATCCTTGTAAGACCAAGCAAAGATATCTTGGTATTCTTTTAGCAAGCTCAACAAGAGCTCTTCTTCTTTCTTTATTAGGTCGTTTGCAATGTAAGCAGGTCTAGGCTCTTCTCCTGGTTCAGCCAGGTCTTATCTTTTTTGCGTTTTCAGGCCCTTCGTAGGACTCGCCCTATTCCCGTAGTTCCCTAACAGGTTGTTCGACTATGATTTTTTGATCTTGGAGAGTATACTTTTTGTAATGGGATGGAACACTCATTACATCCTTACCATCTTCTTCGGTGGTTTCCATTTTGGTCGTATATATCTCCTTTAGAGCTTTTTTCAACTCTTGATATTTCTTTTTCCGCTTAGTGCAAGTCATGAGTGGTTTCTTATCTTGTGGGTTTGCTTGAGTATCCTTCCTTGTTTTTCTCGATGCTTTAGACATTTCTAGATTTTTGTTTGAAGGATATCTGCCAGTGATTTTGTCCGTGACACAATCATTTGCATCTATCTGTATCAGGAATTGTGTTCCACTGGAGATTGATGGCATAGGTCGTGTTTTCACGTTTCTGGTGTCTCTTTTTCGTCTATACCATTTTGTCTTCTTGATTTCTGGTTTGGAAAGTCAAAAAACTTTTCCTCTCCTCCTTTCAAGAGTAGCTTAGCCCTCACATGGTTCATCTAACTCATCAGTTGCATCGTAGTAGAGGTCTAAAAAGACTTGTTGAGCTTTCATTAAGTCTTTAGATTCCTCAATTTCATCTTCAATGTTGAGGGTTGAAATCATTCGGATGGGAATTATGTCATAGCCATCCTCATGGCAAAATTGAGTAGGCATAGACGTATTCACACATACATCCATTGTCGCTAAAATTTGAGTCCACTCGAATGGCTCAAACAAATGCTCTGGAAAGGGTTCAGGTACATAGGCTTCATCTGTGCAATCCCTTTCTAAAATACATTCTTGGCTTTTTAAACTCCCATTTTCTGAAGCTCCACACATCCAAATAGGAATGTCTTTGTTTAACCAGGATGGAAGCTTAGTTTCAACCGAAGAGACTGAATCAAACTCTTGTATGGGTGTTTTCAAGACATCTCTATAAGTGTGATCTTTTAGATTTACTCTCGTTATATATCACACTTGCTTCAAGTATAGATAATTGTTTTCCCAATCTTGGATAAGCTGTACATGTCGCATAAAGAGTCTTCCCAATATGATTTCATAATTGAGTTTTTTTCCAAAGTCTACTATGGCAAAAGTGTGTTGATATCCAATTCCACAGGAATTGACTATCACTTTTTCAAGCAACCGTAATGGTCACTCAATGTGTCCGTCAGCCAATTGTAATTTCATTCGAGTTTGTCTAATGGTTGGTTGTCCCCAGGATTCCCATACTGCTTTCGTTGCTATGGCTATGCCTGCTCCACTATCGAGTATTGCCATGGTTTCAATGTCATTATATTTCACTGGAAGGGTGGTGTTTCCTTATTCCCCTTCGTAATATTCTCCGACTTTGTTCATTGGAACAGATCGAATCTCTTTGTTGTCCATTTTGTTTTTTAATTTTCCCATATTTTTTTATATTAGCCCCGTTATCCCCACCTTCTCTAGGGTTTTTTGTAGATCATTCCATAAGTATGGTCTGAGTTTTAACAGTTCGCGCAAGGTAAGAGTGCATTGGATAGGTGTAGACATGATTGAATGAATGTTCTCTACTTCTAGGGTCTATTCAGCTCTTTTTACTTGAGTGGTCTTACACATTATGGATTCATCTTCGTTATCTCCCAAGTAAGAAGGTAATGTTTTCAAGGTCAATGGTTTCGATATTCTCGAAGCTTTAGATGTGCAATCCCCATACAAGGATTGTACATCCATATTCATATCAGAAGGTAGGTTATCCAACCAAACTTCCTCTATTGGAGTTGACTTTAGAGTTAGGCTCCCATCATTGATCTCTCTAACTTTTTTCCATAAGTGTCCTAACGAGTCTTCCTCTACGAATGGAATTCCGTCTAAGGCATCTTCTTTGTCCGGCACTATAAGTTTCTGGTTATTTTGTTTCAAGGTGGGGTTCTTCCACCACACCGGGTTTTTCTTTAGTGTCTCTTACCACAAGCTCCTCAGGTTTTGCGATACTTTCAAGCTTGGGTTTTTATTTTTCTAGCATTTCTTGCGTGATTCTTACCAAATTTTGATAAGCTTCCAGCTTAGCTGCTTCCATGTCTGAAGAAGGATAGTTTGTCCATTTGTTTTCCATGTTTTGGCCTGGCTTTAAGTCTTGCTTGGTAGACTTCCAAGGTGGCGCGCATTAATAGGCTCAAAAATTTTATCAACCAAAATGGATCCTCCAGATTTCACGGTTGTTTCCTTGATTTCACTTCCAATTTTTTCACCTTTTCCTGGAATAGCTTTTTTGCTTTTTTCTCGATTTCAACCCGTTGTTTTTGTTTTCTCATCTCATACCTTTTGCTTCTGCTTCTTTTGATCCTTTGAGAGGAAACTTTTGTATTTTCCGAATCATCAAAGGAGTTGTGTTTCTTTTTCTTAGCCTGGACTCTAGATTGGAACAATCGGTTCACTCTCTGATGAGCTACTAGGTATCACTTGGACTATGTTTACTATTGTTTTGCCCTTGTTTAAAGGATTTTTAGGACAATCTTTCGGAAAGTGTCCTCCCTTTTTGGAACATTGTATGCAATAGGCTTCAACTGGCTTGAGGTTTTTGTCAGGCTCTGGACATTCGTTTTTCCAATGATCATCTGCACCACAATTGTGATAGTTTCCCATTCTTGGCTTGATCATGGGTCTTAGCATGGGAGGTCTGACACCTTGATTAGCTACATAATACATTGGTACGAGCTTTGGTGGAGCATAAGTCACGGTTTCTTCCATTGGTGGTGAATGTGAATTATATCATTTTCCTTCTACCATTACTGTAGATAGACTAGGCTCCGCATAGGGTGTAACAGGCACTAATGCTTGTTCATCTATGACTCCTTCATAATGCATGTACTTTACAGGCACTACATTATGTTCTGGGTACGGAGTTTGTTGACCCAACATAGGTTGAGGTCTTTCCATACCCATTGGTGGTCTTTGAGCTTGGGCCATATTAGGTTGATATCTGTACATGGGCTATCCTTGTGGCCTCATAGGCACGTACTGAACATTCCCATCATACTTTGATATGAAGTAGCACTCGTGGGTCTCATGGTTGGTCCATTTATCCTCAATTGCACACCATTTTTGTGGCCTAATTGGTTGTCCCTGTTGAGGTATCCCTTGTCCTGGTCCCCTCATAGGTGCTTTTTGTATGTTGTTCATCATGTCCTTCATCCTTTTGAGCATATTTTCTATGGTTGAAAGTGGTGCTGCAGCAATCGTTCCCACTTGTGCTGGTTTAGTGGATGTTGTTTTCTCGCTTTGGTTATCCTTAGGGACATCTTCTTCGTTAAAAATATCACAATTTTCTCCTAAGTGAATAGCATCTGACACACACTCTTCTATGGTTGTATGCTTTTCACTATAGAGTATAGCATGAAGTTCTTTGTTTAGCATTCCCTCTAGAAACAAAGATACGATTCGTTCTTTTGCAGGTATCTCTAGCCACGGGCATCTGGCAATGTATTGTTTCATTCAAGCTGCACAATCCCTAACATATTCACCATGTCTCTGTTTAAAGCTGTAGATTTGAGCTACCGTATTATGTTTGATCCCCACTTTGAAATGAGCAGCTACAAATCCTTGAGCTAATGTGTTCAAGTCTATGATTGACCTTGGTGGAATGTTTTGGAACCATGTCAATGCTTTTCCTTCTAATGTCATTCCAAACCCCTCGAATTCAGTATGGAAATCGAATATACGTTCTGCTCTTAGCACTTGCTTAAAGCTTGCTAAGTGGTCGTATGGATCCCCTGATCCACTATATTTTTTGACCCATTTCTAAAAATCAGCTGGTCTGACGCGTCTGTTTGGTTCAACTCTCAGTCTCCTAGCAGTTTGTCCTGTTCCGAGTCCTTCAAACCAGTTTGTTGGTAATAGTGACTCATGTAACCCTGGACTGGCCTTAGTGTCACCCGCTTTTCTACATGATGAGGTGGTTTCTGGTTTCTTAACATTACTCTCAGATGATCTCTCACGGTGTTCATCTCTTGGAATTGTTTCTGGTCCTTGTCCCAATATCCAATCCCTTATGGAATACCCTTGGTATTTGGTTTGTTCTACCTCCTCAGGTGTCATCATAACAAAGTTCTTGTTATAACAATCCCTAAACATTTGCAAAATTATCAAGTTTTGAAGCAGATGTAAATAATTGCGATTATTTACTCCAACTAAATTTTTACAAATTTTTATCCCAACTTTGACACGGATCTGTTAAGCACCTCAAGTTAAGGTCACTAGCCAAGTTTCATCAAGTTTGGATAATTTTTTGTCAAATGGTTATCAATTTTCTGTGTGCAGACTAACTTTGCAAATTTGGTCACAATTTTCAATCCAGTGATCCAAATCTTACCAAATTTGGTTTGTGGGCTTATTACAACATGGTAAAACTAGTGGTATGCTGACTTGGTCAAAAAAGTTGAAAAGTGGGACAAATGTAAATAATTGCGATTATTTACAACTAGCAACTTTTTGCATCTTTTTGGTCAATTGAGCATGTACACATGTTTATCGCATCAATATAAGCCTATGAATCAAATTTCAACAAGTTTGGACAATTGTTTTCCAAATTTATATTCAAGATTCAAAAAGTCAGTACAAACTTTCGTTTTTACCCAGTTTTTGGCCAGTTTGGTGATCCAAATCTTTTGGGCCTTTACAAAAGTTGTTTGTACACATGCAATGAGTCAATGGTATGAACCTTGGTCAAATCTCAGCTAAAAGTTAAAAATCACGATTATTAACTTCAAGTTTGAAATGAACACTTTTTTGTAATTTTTTCAAAAACAGTCTTTACATGAGCTATTTTAAGCCTATGAATCAAGTCAAAACTTAATTTGGCCTAAAATGTTAAGGAAAAGTAAATAATCTGAGTTTTGACCAACTCTTGAAATTTTTACCTCAAAGTGTCTTTGAGCTTACCAACTAGTTCAGACAACTTTTAAGCTTACTCTCCAGTCGGATTGAGTGGTTTCGAGTTTTTTCGTGCTATTTCCAGCCATAGACCTAAAATTTTGCAACTTCCAATAACAACTCACAATGATTCTTTGAGAGAGAGCAATGTTCTGAATTCCACCTCGGATCCTACTTACCTTACTCCTAGATTCTCATGCAATGAAGTTGTGGAAAGTGTCCACAAACACTCGTTTTCTTGTCTTTTATGGTTTTCTGAGCATTGATCTTAAGACTAGTCTCGTCTACCAATCATCCTCAAAATCCTAATCTATTTCTACAATTATACAATCCTAAAGGTACTCAGCAAGTACGATTACTTCCAATCTACCCCTACACAGCAAAAGACGACAATCTTAGGCTATGCGGTTTCTAAAAGAAATTTTTGAACTTTAAGCGATCCTAGAGGAATTTAAAGGATAACTTCACAAAACGCTCGTGTTTTTCCCTAGTTTAGGTCTCTTCGATCCAGGGCAATGGCGCCAAATGTGGGATGCATGTCTAACCTCACCATCCTATCTTATTGCAGTATTAGCGAGAACCACGATTAAATTGTCAATCCATGGGACAAAGCTGATTGGACTAGTGCATAGAGGCTACAAGAGGTTGTCAATCTCTTGAAAAACAACTAACAACTCACATCTAACTCAAGCTACACTCAAGTGACTGAAATCACCAAAAGCCAATCGCTCATCGGCATACAAATCACATCCGTTACAGCATCAAACGACATCCAAATGTAACGAAACTTCTAGGACATGTTTATAAGGCCTAAGCACACATGCTTATGGTCTCAAACCCCACTTTAGGTCAAGTTCCAAAATCGCAATTATTAACAGTATCGGATTTTTGACCTAGTCGTTTACGATCCAGAATGCATATAAATTCTTAGAAATGATGCCCCGATACCCCGCTTATGCTTAGTTTTTTATTTGAAAAGTGTAAATTCCTAGTTATGATGAAATTAGGTCGCGGGTCGACGACGCCAAAAGCTACAAAATACTGTGATGTGTTTACGTCAATGCGTAGAGCTCTTACCTGCAGTTGCAATGCAACTGCAATGTGACAACCGAGGAGGGAGTAGGAAGCGCGAGAAGGAGAGGAGTGAGCGCCGTTAGCTCACGCTGTGTATTTCATTATCCAAAAACTTAATAATAACTTACAAAAATTGGCTTTTATACCTTAGCCAAGGTTTTTGGTGGTCAAAACTAATAATCTGTGAGTTCTACCAAATTTGGCTAATGATAGGTTGATACGATCTGGAAGCTTATAGTCCCGGCTCATTAATTACAGAGTTAATCTGAGAAAATAAGAGTTACAATATTCTCGATTTATCAAAATAATAAGTGTTTTACAATGAGAACTCCGAAAATGGTATCCGTGTTAGCTTGCTGCTAACATTGACGAAGAGCACAAAAAATGTCTATGATAGGTGTTTGATTTTCTTTGTAAGCATAAGTTGTATGCCGATGAGAGTAAGTGTGGTTTTCATTAGGCAACAATTCATTATCTAGGCATATTCTTTCCTTTCAAGTCATTCAAAGGGAAAATTCAAAGTGGATTCCTTCCTTAAGGGACATCATCCTAAGAATTTGGAGGCGCTTCAAACTTTCTTAGAATAGGTAGGCTCTCACCATAAATTTGCTAAGGACTACACTAAAATGTTGGTCCAATGATGGGCCGACCAAAAGCTCAGGGGAAGTCTTTAGCTTAAAGAGAAGACTAGCAACAAAATTTTGAAAAGCTAAGGTGGCCTTAGCTACCTATTTCAGCCATCATGGATTCTCTGAAGCCATTCATTCTAGATATCAATGCTAGTGATAGGGAAATTGGAGTGCTTTTAAAACAAGATGGTAGACCAACTTCCTTTGAAAGTAAGAAACGGAATGAAGCACATAAAAACTATTCTACCTATAAATAGAACTTTACGCAAGTATGTGTGCTTTATAGACGTAAATTTGTTATCTTTATAGAGCCCATTTTGAGATTAAGTAGTTTACAAAACAAATTGATTGAAAAAATTGAGAGGATAGGTGGAGTGTTAAGACTCTTCAAGAGGATGATGGCCGACTACGTTATTTTGCAAGGAAGATATAATGTAGTAGAAACCATCAGATGTTGGAGATAAATTCTCTTATTAAACGAACTCAAAGGTATACTTTTGAAATATCCTATATGAAATTGTGAGCATGATGAGGAATACTCCAAGGTGTAGAGCCATGTACAAATGAGGCATCTTTCTCCCATCCAATGCTAATAGTGCTTAAATTTCTCTACATGTTGTGGTCTTGTTTTGAGTGATGAATCTACTTGATGGAAGAAATAATCCCTTAAAGATGAATATTCTCTTCAAAAGGAAAAAATATGTGTAGCAAAAAAACTGGACACTTGGAACCAAATTCTTTGTGAGTATCATGACAGTGTTGGTCATCCAAGAATAAGGAAGATCTATGCTCTCGTACAATGATAGGTTTGGTAGCCACAATTACATTGACATGCTCAATACTATGTCTTGCATTGTCTACAATGTCAAGTTAACCAAATAGAGTGCCTCAAGGTAGGAGGACTCTTACATTCCCTGAACATTTATCTCTATATATTTTATAGTTGGTCTCCCTAATACTAAACAAGAACATGGATTTATTATGGGTGGTTGTAAATTGATTGACCATGATGTGTAAGTTCATGCCTAGCAAGTCCATAATTAATACTCTCAAATTAGCATAGATATTTGTAGATTCATATGTGTAGGATTCATGGTCTACCTAGTAACACACTAAGTGATCATGATTCAAACTTCAATAGTTAATTTTGGAGGGTTTTTTTAAAGAAGTTGGGCATGCAAATCAATCTAAGTACATCCAATTATCAAGAGACGGATGGTCTAGATCAAATGGGTCTAGACCATCCAATCATCTAGAGCCGGTTGGTATAGACCAAGCAGGTCAAGCAAGTGCTTGAATACATGCCAAGAGCATACATGAGCAAGAACCAATCTTATTGGGACAAGTATCTACCAAATTTGGAATTTCCTCATAATAGTGCAAAGCATGCGGCTACACAAATTAGTTGTTATGCTAATGTTTGGTTTTCAATCCAGGTCACTAGTTATAGTGGGGTTAACAAACTTCAACAAGTCAAGGACCACATCGAATACAATAAGGGTATATTGCAATTGCCTTGGTAGAATGTGAAGCACAAGATAGGTATAAGAAGTATGTTGATAGGGAAGCATTGAAAACTTGGTAATGAAGGGGGCCTAGGGTAAGGTTTTGGTTGTCAAGCCTTAAGTCCCCACCCAAGTAACATTGCACATTGAAGCTACTTAAGCCCTCAACCCCAAGCTTTTTATCTACAAGTTGGGAATGTATTGCATTTTTAATTCATAAAATTTACTCAAACTCAATGAAAGTACCTTGAATCAACCACCATAAATCCTCTTTTGATTGAACACTAGAGGATAGGGTGGGAAACAGCTCTTTTGCATCCCTTCACCTTGTCTATAGGAGGTCTTTTCTCATTAGAGTGATGATTGACCCCTCAAGACTTAAACCTTTCACTATTTGACACTTGTTGAGTTTCACCACAAATGGGACCTTGATACCAAGCACTGCTAAACATATAGGGAACATACCTTAGCCATTATTATCCATGATAAATATAGATAACCTAAATGATCAAGCTATTTTTGTCACCTTCTTGAGGTAACTTATAGAATAAAATCATAACTTGCTAAAGCCTTTTGAGGTCCACAAATATATCATTTCATTTTGTGTAAGTAAACCCCTTCTTTAAATATCCCGAGTAGTTTTGCCTAGCCTTTTCCTTTGGTGTCTTTGCGATGCATGCAACATAGACAAAAGCAGGCATTGTGTCCTAAATGTTTAGGTATGCCCCAATTCAAGAAAGCACGTTTTCATTTGTGGTCTTCTTTGCAAGGTCAACTTTGCATGGAATCAAAATTAGCCTCTCCACAATGACTCACTCTCTCAAGGCATCCTTAAGAAGCTAAAAAATAGCCTTGTAGGCATTATGTTGATCCTAGCTTCATCGTTAGCATTGTACACATCACCTTCACTAACCACATTTGCCAATTTGCGTATCAACTCCTTGTAGACTACATAACTAATATGCTTCACTCTAGGTGAACACAAGATGGAAATCACAAAACATGTGTTGAGACAGTTAGTGAGAAGATTGACTTAATCTTCTTGGCTCAGTCCACCGCATGTCTCTTGAGTAAATGTTCTTGCATGCATACCACTTAAATGTGAGTGGATAGTGTGAAATAGAGACATAAAAGCAAGTGAAGGAAGAAAAATCATCTTGTGCATGGCACTTGTCGTTTGCATGCACCATCTTGCATAGGTAAGTGATTCAATGGATATGAATGTGCGTTTGCATTCTCTTACAAACATGGGTGTTTCTTTTAAGTGAAAATTTGGCTTCCTTCTCTTGCAATTGTTTTTAGAGAGTTGCAACCTCTCTCTCCAAAGAGGAAGTATAGCCGATGTATTGTGTTGAAGTGCCTGACATTGGTGCATTCATATACATGTGAGCCAATGGATCCAACCCAACTAAATATACTACAAAAATAAGCTCTAAGCATGACTCGTACATAGACATAAGCTCCAGTATGACTAGAGTCATCTAAGCATGAATGAAATACTCCAACACAATGAGATGAGCATTCTAAAATCTTCCCTTAACTAAATTTATCTCAAAAGTCAGTGAAAAATCCAACACAAGGAGATGATCATTCCTGTTAGGAGATTGAGAAGAGAGAGAGAGAGAGAGAGAGAGAGAGAGAGAGAGAGAGAGAGAGAGAGAGAGCTTGAGCTCTTCCAAGAACACACACACACACACACACAAAGATGGAGGAAAAAGAATGTTCTTCTCCTTCTTCACTAACTCAAGATAAGAGGTCTAAAATAAATAAGGGAGAAAGTGACAACATAAAAGGGAACTAGTACAACGGTCTAGTGTAAAATGCTAGTTAGTGAGGTGAATGGATAAGTGTGCCATCACTCCAGTAGGTAGACCAACTCAATGATAGTGCATATGTAGTGTCGCTGGCAAAGATATGCGTATCCACCAAGGTGTGACAATGATAGTGCATATGTAGTCTCACTGGCGAAGATATGCATATCCACCAAGGTGTGACAATGATGATGACTGTTGGTGGTAGCCATCCATGAGTTGTACATGTTGAGGTTGACATCTTAACACTCCTTCTCAAGCTCAACGATGTTGGGGGATTATGTGTTCACGAGATGAGCCGTGTTAGCACAGAGTTTCTCACACTAGAAAAAAACTAGAGAGAGAAGACATATTGGTAAGTGAATTCCACAGAGACCCAAATAAGCATTGAATTATTGAAACCAAAATGAAGTAGTGATTGTTAGCGATCACGAAGACCATACCTTGTACCTCTGGGTAAAGCTTTAATTAGCACTAACAAACACTATAGACCACTGCTTGGCTTCCAATCAAACCATAATTTTGGAGTCTTCTTGATGCATGTCCAAAGCCCTCATAGCCCCATGCACTCGAGCCCCGGCCCTTACTCCAAGCATCAATAATTGTCTATCTGCTCTTAAACTCGCCCTTTCTTTACCCAAATCCGTCATCAATTAACAAGTCTTGTATCGCTTCTAATCCAAAATCCTTCTCTTCTTGCTCTGTCGTAGTGTGGGAAAGATCTCCTAGTGATGTGCCAACCCAAAACTCCAAGCTGCACCTAATGGCTACAAGTGGCTTCAAATACTGTGAAGCGACCACTTGACAAATTATCCTTACTCTGATCATCTCTAATTATGACCAGCACTACAATCCTCTTTGTCCTAGCCCCAACTCTCCATGATGCTGCTCAATGGCAATTGATTTTGGCTAGTGGGGCCCTTCTGCCAACTTCACCATCTGCTATTGTTCATAGGTGTTTCTTTCTTTTTCTCTTTTTGTAGGCTCCTTCTAACCTTTGCAACTCGCCTTACTACTCTTCTTTTCTCAGCTTGTCGACAACACTTTTATTTTTTCTCGTCCTATGTCTCTGAAACCCAACATGCTGCCAATTTCTTTCACATTAACAAGTGTTGTATTGCTTCTAATCCAAAATCCACGGCGTAAGAAAGATCTCCTAGTGATGTGCCAACCCAAAACTCCAAGCTGCACAAAATACTGTGCAACGACCTCTTGACAACTATCCTTACTCTGATTGTCTCTATTTATGACCAACGTTGCAATCCTCTCCACCCTGGCCCCAACTCTCCACAATGCTGCTCAACGACCAATTGATTTCGACCAATGGTGCCCTTTTGCCAACTTCACCACCTGCTACTGCTCATAGGTTTTTTTTTTCTTTTTCTCTTTTTGTAGGCTTCTTCTATCCTTTGAAGCTCGCCTTACTATTCTTTTTTGAGCTTGTCGACGACGCTTTTATTTTTTACTTAGTGAGCCAAAGGTCCTTTTTGGACTCTTTGAGCCCACAAGTGACCGTGGAGCACTTATAACACGTCCAAAATAAAGCATGGCATCGAAAGCAATTAAAAAAAGAAGGAATCAGGCTCCCCGAGCGATGGTCCCTCAGCATGGCCACCTGCGTTGCCCCTTCTCATCTGCTTGACATGGCGGCTCCTCCTCAGACAATGCCCTCTCTGGCTAATTGGATGACCCCTGATGATCTCCTGTCCTCCTCCTCAGAAGTGCCATGATTCTCCTTGTCTTCGGGTCCTTATCGCTTCTCAACAGCTCTTTGACTGCCCTACCCCCTAGTATGTGAGCTCTCTCTACCTGCTCCATCTACACTGGTAGCCCATGATGAGCTCCCTCTCCCTGCAGCCCGCCTCAGCTCTCCTGCTTCCTTTTGGGCGCCCTCCTTTTGATCCATGGCAACGACTCTTTGCGTGTGCACCATGCTTGCAAGTTGGTAACCTTTTTACAGTTTGAATAAATCTGATTATTTTTTTACGAAAGACCTCCTAATCCCTCATTCCCATAAGGCCTCTTCGACTTGCATCCGGTATTCTTCTCTGGTGTGTGAGCTCCCAAAGCTTAATACATTCCCAACACAGCCCTGGGTCAGATCCACGGAGTGGAGCTTTTCCCCAAGTGGCAAGCTATGTTGCACATCATAGCCCAAGCCTTGCCAGATATAGGACATGCAACGTTTCTAGCAGATGAATTGCTGCAATCTATAGTGCCAAGCACGTTAAATGGTTACATGGAGATCGATGGAGTCCACCTAAGGCAAGCCATGATCAGTGTGATTATCACTATTGGTGGCGTTATTGCAAGTACTATAATTGCTATGTAAATTGGTATTGTTGATGTTGATATTGCAGTGCATCATGTAAACCGATATTAGTCAACCCCGCCACTTGTCTACGGCCAGCTGACATGTGTGCTACTGCTCTGTCTTTGCAAGAAGTTGACCATGATCGTCCAATACCAACTATCACTAGCAGCCTCTCCAGCGTGGCTCATGGTTAGGGAGGTGGAGAATCAGGATCTTCAATCACGAAGAACAAAGAGAGTCAAAGAGCCTTGGCATTTGCAAAGCGCCGAGCCGAGTGCAAGAGAGCATCGAGCTTGGGAAGCCGAAAAAAATGGACGAGCAGCTTTTAGAGGGCGACGTGTAGAGCTATTAAGAAGGAAAAGAACGTTTAGCTACAACGTTTTTTTTAGAGAGTGACGAGTAGAGAAACAAAAAAATGGACGAGGAGACAAAAGAACAAACAATTGTTCATCTTTTTTTAAGTTTAATCTATATCCTATGTCTTTTGTATTTGTCTTAACGCATGTTTTGTGTCGGATAGAGAGGACATATATTCACAACAGTGGACGTTTTGATTGCACAAGCAAGTCTCCAGTTCGACAACACTGCAAGGTTCGTTATCTGCATCCAATTCCCCATGGCTATGCGTTTGCTTGGCGCAACACATAAATGCTACGAGGCAGGGCACGACTTCCGTTTCTTATAATTTTTGGAGAGACCAAGGTGCCAACTCTCCACCATACTTTTGTATGGCACTTTTGCATGGCGTGCACCGTATACTTTGTAGTTTTAGTCTGTGACCCTTCATTGCAAAGCAAAATGTTTAACTATTCACATTACTTTTCTGTAGCTTGACTCAAATATTGGCCTACAATTTGGACAATGGAAATGCACCTATATATCATTACAGGTCAGTAAAGCATTTTATTTCTTATTGCAGTTCATTGATGCTTTACCACTTGCTTGTTTTAGAATTTTTCACAATGCTTCCTTTAGTCTGGTTTACATGTATGTTGTCTTTAAAAACATACACTCAATATCGATCAGCATCAGTACATATTATTTACAGATTCTAGAGCGAAGATCGTTGCTAGATAACCCATTGATGTCTTAGTCAAATAATGCTAGTCTGCACTCTACAACTCATGAACTATCCAGCTCATCCATTTCAAATATCCTAGCTTTCAACATCAAGAACAATCCTAGCCAAACGACCATATAAAAGAATAGGAATATGCATATTGTCTGAGGAGGTTCTAGGCGACATAATCGATCGCCATTCACAGCTACAATCCTTTGACCTAATGGATCAAGCCCAAAACAAAACTAGATTCTTGATTTTGGAAACATTTGCTGAGCCACCAACATGAGAGGCATATATCACATCCGATACACATGAATTTGGCTCCATACAGCCTACCAAAATCATGTTTGTTTAATTATTTATTGCTATAATATGTTTTAGCAAGGCCCACCAAGCAAGACTAGTTCTCATATGATGTCTCCAAAACCCAACATGCTGCCAAATTCTCTCAATGTTCACCATCAAAAACTGCCAACTCTTGCTTTTCTTTTTTTAAAAACCCATCAATTTCTCGTCGATCTTTATTATGTAAAAAAAACATTCAACGCTACATTTTTCTTTGCAGACCTCGCTCGTCAACTTCTACAGTCAAAAGCGCGCTATCCCCTCTGCAATTGCTCGCCAACCTCCAACCCTCTTTTGATGCTTCTCCCTTGCGCCGGCTACTCGTGTATTTAGTGCTCGTCGGTGGCATGATTCTTTTCTTCACTACCTCCTCATCTATAGACCGCTTAGTGCGCTGCTCCCTCCACCAATGCTATCTCCCTCTGTGTTGCTTTTTTTCTTTTAATGTGCTGACTGCTCATCAATGCCCCTACTTGCCAGCTCCCCTTTATTCACTACGCACCCTCTGTCCATCTCACCAGTGCCCTTGCCTTCTCCTCTGTAGGCTCCGTCGCCCTACGCTTCCTACTTGCCGACAGTCCTCTTGTGCTAGATGCATTTTTGCAAATACTGTATCGCGATCAAATAAAAGAGAGACAAACTTGAGCATGGTTCTTCCCATTTGCAAGGCCAAGCCAAGCACAAAGGGAATGCAGTAAAAACATGAGACCCTATCATCGCCCAAAGGATCTCCAATTGGAACCATACACCCCACACACACTAGAAAGGCAAGGCCAAAGCATGAAATGATAGAACTCCAAGCATTTTGAAATGAGAATAAATATGAGAAAAAACCAGAGATGTTGAGAAGGTTTAGGGATTTTGAAATGGTGAGAGAAGGTTTTGGAATTCTCTACCTAGAAAACCAAGGAAGTTTATTTTGCGTGCATAAATTTTAGGGTTTGTCATAAAATATAATATCTAACTTTACCAAATGATTTTCTCATATTAAGCTGATCATTTAATGTGGGAAAATAAACGGGAACAAGAGTTAGAATAGAGATTTGTACTTCCGGACCTATCTCAACACGGGACCAAAAGGAGAGATGGTTGCATCTCAATAGGGGTCCAAAAGGAGATGGTCTATCAGAGAGCAATGTGCAATAAGCACTTCTAGACTTACCTCAGCAGGGGACCAAGAGGATAGATGGTTACATCTCAATTAGGGTCCAAAAGGAGGTAGTCTATCAAAGAGCAATGTGCAACTAATGGAGCTTAAAAGACCTTAGGGTTAGCTTCATTACACACCTCCAAAGGCTAGCGTTAAAAGTCCTTTGACCTTAGCTTGAGGTAAGAACCCGACCTAAACTTACCTTTCACCTTAGGCAAGCTAGGGCTTGGGAACCCGACCTAGGTGCCTTTGATCTTAGGCAAGCTAGGGCTAAGCTTAAGGTGGGAACCCGACCTAGGTGCCTTTGATCTTAGGCAAGCTAGGGTTGAGCTTGAGGTGGAAACTCCACCTAAGGTGCTCGCATGCTTGATGACTAAGGTACTTGAGGTACTTTTCATACTTAATGAGGAAGTTACTTGAGAAGCTTCCTATGCATGAGGGGTAAGATGCTTAAGTCAAAAAGAGACCCTACACACTTAATGAGGAAGTTTCTTGAAAAGCTTCCTATGCATGGGGGGTAAGATGCTTGAATCAAAAAGAGACCCTACAAACTTAATGAGGAAATTGCTTGAGAAGCTTCCTATGCATGGGGGGTAAGATGCTCGAGTCAAAAAGAGACCCTACACACATAATGAGGAAGTTGCTTGAGAAGCTTCCTATGCATGAAAGTCCCAAAGTTAGGGGAATCTTTGAACTAACCTTCCACTCACCCAAAGGGCACCCCTTTTCTAAAAGGGCACATGGGACACATGTCAGACTCTCCCTATGCTTAACCACATGGTGTGCTTGAATGCTATTGGTTGGGCTAAAGAGGGGTGCAATGAGCTTCTAGTTCCATCCAACAAATATCTAGATATTTTCAAGCTCTCTCTCTCTCTCTAAGGGGTAAGGAGGACACTTGTCAAAAGACTACCCATGTACTTGAATGCATGCAGCATGTGATTGGCTAGAGGGAGAGGGGTCCAATGAGCTTGCAGCATGTGGAAAAGTTACAACTCACCCCAAGCAAGCAAGGGGGGTGCTAGGGGGATATACACCACACACACACACACACACACACACACTCATTTTGTGGATTCATTCTCACTTGGTGAAAGTAGAGGAACTCCACCTCCTTCTCCAAGCTTGCGAGAAGTGAGAGACTACACCAACACTCTTGGCTATGGAATGCAAATCCAACCAAGAGCCATGCTTCAATGCTTAAGCTTGACATCTTCTCCATCTTCATTACTATGCTATTGTGTATGCTAGCAAGAAGAGTGATGATAAGTGAGGAACTATTTCTTTCTCCTATGGAATGTTTCTTCTTCCTCTTTTCTATCCTCATTCCCCACTAGCTCTCTCCACCTTCGAAGGTGTTTGAGGCCTTGGGACTAAGGCTTGGGATAGTTAATGCTTTCTACAAAGTTTATGTTATGTTTGTGATGCATGAAGCTTTCCATCTTCATTGCATCACCTAGGTCACAAGGAACACAAAGATTGTATTGTACCAAGTCTCTCTTGATGGAAGAAACTATAATACAAATGCCTATTGGAGGGGAGACCGGCTCCGTATGAATCCGGTCCTCAACTATTGTCATGTTCTCTAAACTCTCTCTCTCTCTTGTAAAAGTATTGTTCGTGCCAAGTTAACTAAGTACCATGTTTATGTTGCTACCATCAAATAAGTTCACCCATTATGCTCACAAAGTAATCTCACAAAAGTGCTTTATCTAATTTCTTAATTCCGCTACTCTCAAAGTTCATAGGCCATTTCCATTACATTGGTATCAGAGCATTTGGTTTCTCTTTTCTTGCTTAAGAAGAGAGGTCCTTAAGTAGCCTGTTTTTGTTAATTATATTAGGGTAAGTGGGTCTGGGATCTATTATCGGTTTTGTTGAGCCCACTATGTGGGATATGGTGCACACCTCGGGAGCTTTGGTCTTAATAATGGAGTCTTTTTAGACTTTCCTATGGCTTTACCATTATTGAGCCATAAGAAATCCAAAAGGAGCTATCCCTCGGCAACTTCGCTATGTTAGACTCACTCCACTATGCTCTATAATTAACCAATTCGAGCCGTGGGTGTAGATACTTAAGTGCCTATTTTCAAAGGCTAGGAGGAGTAGCAACTAAGGTTTTGAATTACCAAAGCATACACTAAGTAAACACCTAAGTTTAATAAACATGGCTGACAATAACCAAGAGAGTAGAATGAACATTGATAACTTTGATTTTGCACATGAAGGTGTTAATGATGATGCCCCCATGTTTATTAATTATCTTATTAATAGGTTGCAACAAGCTATGGGTAACCCCTCTTTGCAAGCTGAAGTTAATAACTTCGTGCTTATGGGATTTCCATTCCTCTCCAAGAGGAGAGAGAGCTTAGGAGGCCTCTTGATGAGACCCTCAAAAGAAGACTCTCTCCCATACGACAGGAGGAATCCAAAGATCAAGAAAGTAATAAATCCCTAAATTCCTCCGAAGAGGTAAGAAGGTGGACTAAACGATTGCCAACTCCTCCCAAGAGGAAACGGTTAACCCATAGTCCTTCTCCTTGTCACTCCAAAAGGGAAGAGAGGAAACCAAGGAAGAAATGGGCAAGAAAGAGGTCACCCTCTTCTCCTTCTTCTTCACCTTCCTCCTCTAATGATGAAAGCTATGGCTATTCTCCTAGAGAATACAAGAGGGGAGGACATCGCAAATCTTACCCTGCATGGCGAAGGTCACAAAAGATAAAGAAGTTCAAAGAGGGAGGAAAGAGTATCTCTTTTCTCACCTATGATGGCACCTTTGGTGCTACTGACAAAGTATTGGCCTTCATCCAACAATTTGATGTGGCCTTTGGAGATGAGGGCTTCACGGAGTCCTCCAGGCTACGCCATGTAGCTATGCACTTCCAAAAATTGGCTCGTCAATGGTGGGCTAGCCGTCGTGGCAACGTCGAACCCCGAAAGACATGGAAAACTCTACGAGTTTCCATCATGAAGCAATTCCTTGCAATCGATACAAAGGACAAAGTGCTCACCAAATGACAGAGTTTGACGCTTCTCTCTCATGAGTCTATCCACAAATACGTGGACAAGTTTTGGGATTTACATCTCAAGGCTACTCTCTTTAAAAAGATAGACTTTGACGAGCAAAAGCAACAATTATGTGCGGGATTTCCCAAAGAGATGGTCGAGTATGTCAACTCTCAACGGCCTAGTTCTATCACCAAAGTAATTCACCATACCATGGTTGCTTCACGCATCAATTTCCAACAAGGGGCTAGACGAAATGTCAAGCCCATGGAAAATAAAGACAAAAGTGATGCAAAGGGAAAAATTAATGCTCAAAATTCTTCCCAAGGCAATTCCAACAACAACAACAATCAGTCTAAGGAGAAAGGAGTTTACAAAGGTAAATATAAACTCTCTCCTAAAGAGCTAAGATCTTTTTGTAAGGACCACAAAGGTTTTGAGTGTGGGGAGCAAGGCCATGGTTATCGTCCTTACCCCAAGAGAATTTCTCGCAATGAGACTCCTAGAGCCTCTATGTTTGAAGCTCCAAAAGAGGATGCTCATTGCCAAGGATTTCTCCTTCCTATGCTTGGGGAAAGATCTAAGAGCATGATGCCTTTATTTTGTTTGACCCTGGTTCAACTCACAACTTCATATCCACGGAGTTGACCACCAAGCTAGGCATACAAACCCATGAGATGGGAGATACATTAAAATCTGATGGATCAATCAAGGGACAAGACATATCGGTTACTCCCTTAATTGAAAAAATGGGGCTTCATGTCCAAATCTATGTGGACAAAAAGGATTTCTTCATCTCCCCTCCCAAACATGAGAATGTTATCGTTGGGGCACCATGGTTTAACCACATGGCTTCCAACATGAATTTCCTTGAAAGGAGAATCTACTTCACCTACAGGGAAAAGAGCATGTACATAGATGCTAATGAGTCGGGGAACACCATATCCTTGCAATAAAGGGAATCAAGAGGAATTAGAGTTGTCTAATTTCCTAAATGGATCCCAAGATGTTTTCATTGATGACATCCCTAGTGAGCTACCTATAAAATGAGAGATGATGACCATGCAATTGATCTCCTATCAGGAAGCTCACTGCCTAACAAGCCTCCTTATCGAGTTTCACAAGCTCAACAAGGGGAAATCATTAGGCAAGTGCATGAATTGGTGAAAAAAAGGGATGGTGAGGTCTAGCTCCTCTCCATTTTGTTCACCATTTCTTTAATTGCAAAAGAAAGACGACACATATCACATGTGTATCGACTATAGAGCACTAAATAAGATCACTATAAAAAATAGATATCCCGTGCTGCGGGTAGAAGATCTATTTGATAATTTACAAGTTTTGGCCTGACAAATGCTCCAGATGTATTCAAACTCATGATGGACAAAAATCTTCAGGCCATTCAAATTCTCTTGAAGAGTACAAGCGACACCTCTAGGTAATCTTTCAAGTTGTGAGAGAGAATAAACTTTTCATAAATAAAAAGAAAAGTGAATTTTTCCTACAAGAGATTCAATATTTAGGTCACATTATCTCTAAAGATGGCACCTGTATGGATCCAACAAAGTTAGAGATAATAAAAGGATGGCCTAATCCAAGGAATCTATAGGAGGTACGAAGCTTCATAGGTATGTGTGCATACTATAGATGCTTCACTATAAAAAAAATTATCGCTAATAGCAAGTGCATTACATGACTTAACAAAAAAGAATATTAAGTATTCATAGACTGCAAAAGTGCAAGAAGCTTTTAAAGCAGCTTAAGGAGAATCTTATCTCTTAATGCATGCTCACACTACTAGATCTCTCAAAGCCATTTGAGGTCCAATGTGATGCTTGTGGTAATTGCCTTGGAGCTATTTTGCTTCAAGAAGGGCATGCCATAGCATATGAGAGTCAAAGACTCAACTTCAATAAGTGAGTATTGGGCAAATACAAAAAAAAGCTACTAGCTATTCTATATGCCCTAAACATGTGGAAACACTATCTCTTGGGGACTCCATTCATCCTACGAAGGGATCACAAAGCCTCAAGAACTTCATGACGCAAACCAAGATCTCCAACAAACAAATGAGGTAGGCAAATCTTCTTTTTCAATTTAAATTTCATATTGCTCACATTGCTAACAAGCACAATCAAGTGGTCGATGCAGTTTCACAATGACCAAGGATAAATGTGGTGTCTATAGCAACTCACAATGATCTATCTTTTATGATAGATGAGTATGCTACTGACCGAGACTTTAAGTATGTAATTATAGCCTTTGCAATAGGGAAGGAAAAAAGAACCATTCACCTTGAAGGATGGTTATCTTCCAAACGGCAATAGGCTATGTGTTAATCATCCATACAATACGAAAGTCATGTATGAATCCCATACTTCTCCTTATGCGAGGCAAAGAGGGATTCCATAATCTACTCTTCGAGGTGTAGAAATGTATTTCTGTTGGTCTACCATGAAAAGTAAACATACAAGAGTATGTTTCAAAATGCGTGGTATACTAAAAGTTGAAATTTGATCGAGGGAAGCAACTTGGATTGTTTCAATCGACAGGCTTAACAAGAAAACACACTCTATGCCTGTCAAAAAGACTATTAAGACACATCAAATGGCAACCCTCTTTAGATCTCAAATTTTCAAGTATCATGGCTTTCCAATATCCATAGTGACGGACAAAGATCCTAGAATGACAAGTAACTTTGAGAATCTAGGAAGTAGATTAAATTTCTCTTTCAGTCTATCATCCACAAATGATGACCAAAGTGAAATGACTAATCGAACGATTCTTGATCTACTAAAAGCCTATATCATGGAAGTGGATCAATGTTCTCAATGAGAGAAGTACCTACCTCTTATAGAGTATGCATACAATGACATTTGTACATACTTTTATGGGGAAAGCACCTTTCAAAGTTAAAGAGGGAAGATCCAAAAGTCCCTTACTACTTAAAGTACAGGGAAAGATCTTTGCTACTAATGAATATAGAAGAGACTCACAAGAATCTTTACCAAAGATTAAAGAGGTTATATCCATCTCAAAGCAAAGGCAAAAAGGGTTGTTGCTAATAAGCACAGAAGAGCCTTAGCCTTTAAGTAAAATGATTGGGTCTTGCTAAAACTTCTCAAGGCTCAACTAAGGCATACTACGGGCAAGAATTCTTCGGGCCACCAAGATATTATGCTAAACTAGCAAAAAGATACTATGGTTCTTTTAAATTCTGAAGCCAATCAATGAGATGGCTTATCAATTAAAGTTACCCAACCATTGGCTCATGCTACACAATGTTTTCCATGAGAGCCTACATAAGCCTTACAAAGGAGCGCCATCAAAAGAAGCAATAGTTGCAGACCCTCCAAAAATCGAAGATCAAGAAGAAGTACTTCACCATCCTATGACATGAAGACAAGGTATTAAGAAAAGATAAGATTATCTGACGATATCTTATTAAGTTTAAGAATTATTCTTTTAAAGATGCTACATGGATGCAAAGAACCTAGCTTAAGGATAATATGAACCTTGTCAATGCTTACAATGCTGCACTAGACTAAGCATATAAAAATGCATTTTAAATGAACAATGTTTTTGTCTTATAAGACTAGTTCTCTTTTTATTGTGCACAAATTTACATAGTATGAAGAATCATGTTTGGGATGACGACGTCTCTCAAACACCATGTAGAATTTGCTACTCTACTTGGGAGGATGAAATGGACTAAAGAGAAGACATGCTTGCGACAGCTACGTCTCCCAAGCACCAAATGGATTAGTCATCCATCTTGGAATGACGTCGAAGGGTAAAAAGGGATCTACCCCGCTAAGTAACATGGACTAATGACTAGGCTTTATCTTCTCTACCTCATAGTCGAGGACGACTATGATTTAAAGAGAGAGGTAATGCCATCAAATATAATATCTAGCTTTACCAAATGATTTTCTCATATTAAGCTGATCATTTAATGTGGGAGAATAAACGGGAACAAGAGTTAGAATAGAGACATGTGCTTCTGGACCTATCTCAACACGGGACCAAAAGGAGAGATGGTTGCATCTCAATAGGGGTCCAAAAGGAGATGTTCTATCAGAGAGCAATGTGCAATAAGTGCTTCTAGACTTACCTCTGTAGGGGACCAAGAGGAGAAATTGTTACATCTCAATAAGGGTCCAAAAGAAGGTAGTCTATCAAAGAGCAATGTGCAACTAATGGAGCTTAAAAGACCTTACGGTTAGCTTCATTACAAACCTCCAATGGCTAGTGCTAAAAAGTCCTTTGACCTTACGCAAGCTAGGGCTGAGCTTGAGGTACGAACCCGATCGAAACTTACCTTTCACCTTTGAGCTTGAGGTGGGAACTCCACCTAAGGTGCTTATCATGCTTGATGACTAAGGTACTTGAGGTACTTGTCATACTCAATGAGGAAGTTGCTTGAGAAGCTTTCTATGCATGGGGGGTAAGATGCTTGAGTCAAAAAGAGACCCTACATACTTAATGAGGAAGTTGCTTGAGAAGCTTCCTATGCATGGGGGATAAGATGCTTGAGTCAAAAAGAGACCCTACATACTTAATAAGGAAGTTGCTTGAGAAGCTTCCTATGCATGGGGGGTAAGATGCTTGAATAAAAAAGAGACCCTACACACTTAATGAGGAAATTGCTTGAGAAGCTTCCTATGCATAGGGGGTAAGATGCTCGAGTCAAAAAGAGACCCTACACACATAATGAGGAAGTTGCTTGAGAAGCTTCCTATGTATGAAAGTCCCAAAGTTAGGGGAATCTTTGACCTAACCTTCCACTCACCCAAAGGGCACCCCTTTTCTAAAAGGGCACATGGGACACATGTCAGACTCTCCCTATGCTTAACCACATGGTGTGCTTGAATGCTATTGGTTGGGCTAAAGAGGGGTGCAATGAGCTTCTAGTTCCATCCAACAAATATCTAGATATTTTCAAGCTCTCTCTCTCTCTCTAAGGGGTAAGGAGGACACTTGTCAAAAGACTATCCATGTACTTGAATGCATGCAGCATGTGATTGGCTAGAGGGAGAGGGGTCCAATGAGCTTGCAACATGTGGAAAAGTTACAACTCACCCCAAGCAAGCAAGGGGGGTGCTAGGGGGATACACACACACACACACACACACACACACACACACACACTCATTTTGTGGATTCAAGTAGAGGAACTCCACCTCCTTCTCCAAGCTTGCGAGAAGTGAGAGCCTACACCAACACTCTTGGCTATGGAATGCAAATCCAACCAAGAGCCATGCTTCAATGCTTAAGCTTGCCATCTTCTCCATCTTCATTACTATGCTATTATGTATGCTAGCAAGAAGAGTGATGATAAGTGAGGAACTATGTCTTTTTCCTATGGAATGTTTCTTCTTCCTCTTCCCTATCCTCATTCCCCGCTAGCTCTCTCCACCTTCGAAGGTGTTTGAGGCCTTGGGACCGAGGCTTGGGATAGTTAATGCTTTCTACAAAGTTTATGTTATGTTTGTGATGCATGAAGCTTTTCATCTTCATTGTATCATCTAGGTCACAAGGAACACAAAGATTGCATTGTATCAAGTCTCTCTTGATGGGAGAAACTATAATACAAATGCCTACTGGAGGGGGTACCGGCTCCGTATGAATCCGGTCCTCAACTATTCTCATGTTCTCTAAACTCTCTCTCTCTTGTAAAAGTATTGTTCATGCCAAGTTAAGTAAGGACCGTGTTTATGTTGCTACCATCAAATAAGTTCACCCGTTATGCTCACAAAGTAATCTCACAAAAGTGCTTTATCTAATTTCCTAATTCCGCTACTCTCAAAGTTCATAGGCCATTTTCATTACAGGGTTGAACTTCCATGCAGGAAGATAAGGTTGTTCAACTATGAATCCAAAGCACATGTCTCGTGGCAGTAGAGCACGATATTCCGAAAAATCTGAAAGTGTTCATGGGCGCATATACAAATCTGTGTGTGTGTGTGTGTGCGCGCGTGTGCGCAAGGATTAAATGCTCAAATTGAGAGGGATTGCTTCGGTTGCACTTGGGGAAGCATCAAAGATGAACATTCAACAACTACAAAGAGAGAAATAAATGTCAAAGGTGCAGTGCGAGAGGGAGCTCTCCATGAAAAGAGGCAATACCACAATAAGCTGTCCTTGCACCACAATGGATGCAAAACACTGATATCGTCCCTGCACTTTGCGTTTGTCCCTGCACTTCAACTAGGCAAAGCAAAACAAGTAAACCTTTATAAACCCCATTTAATTGACCCAAGGCAAGCGGACAAGAAGCAAAAGACCATCCGCAAAATCGAAGATGGCAGCGCAGTGAAATAGAAGGCATCGTCCAAGCACAATTTATTGTAGGTTGTGGTGTCTCACCCTTCCAAGCCCACCAATCTCCACACTCTGTAAACATGAAACCACTTAGAGAGAAGATTAAGCCTTTACAAAACCTCTCAGACAATAGAGCCTTAATCAATACTCACCATGCCTACAACAGTCCAGCAAGTGTAGAGACTCCCCAAGGATGCCAAGGAGGTGGAAAGCGACAAAAGAATCTTGAAGAACACGAGGAGCTCTGGCCATGAATCCATAACCCTAGCCCTACGCTTTTAATTCCCTCCACAACTATTCTATCTACCCTATCTTCTTGGTTGATGAACCGGAAGCACGAGCTCCACCACTTCATCATCACAAGACATGGGCACGCCAAAAACTTCAATCCGGTAATGGCAAGTTTGCAAGTTGCACAACAATAAATCATCATTAAAGCCTTGAGTACTTCTAGATATTGAAATTTGGATTCACCAACCATCCATTCAAAATGCGTGACAGATCTAAGATTCCATATATATCTATAAATTTATATACACATTGTAGTTGGCAAAATTTCCTTCTTCACTCTAACTAGGGTAAAAGGGCCAATAGAAGGCCACCCACGAGAAGAGGGCACAAGGTTACAATTGTCACAACAAGAGCGTAGATTATTCACACCTTAGAATGGAGAATCTACTTCTAGTGAGTGAAAGTTCATCTTCCATTAAACAGGTACAAAAATTATGGCTTAACGAGATGATTGCAAAACTGAAGATAAGGGATATTTGAATTTTTTTAAAAAGTTCTAGAGATTTTGGAAGTATCTAATAGCATTTGCCCCCTCACCGCCCCCCTCTCTGCCTACGATATACATAAAAAATAAGTGAGGGTTACCCCTATTATATATGCTTATGGTAACCCTATTAAAAATCCATCTTCCTTACACTCACTTGATACCATACGAAACTACACAGTGAATCCCCCGGGCTCATGGGATGCTCAATTCTCATTGGTTTCCTTATTAGGCTATCCAATGGGATCAAGGCTAGCTCATGTGGGGCTCAATTCTTTTATATGAAAGAGGTGACTTCTCTAGTGTGTGTGTGTTATCTCTCATCTCCCTACATTTAGGACTCACCTCTTGCAAGTGGGGGGTGCCACTTGCCCACTTGGGGTCTCATGGTAACCTTAGAAAACATTTTAGATAGTCTAAAATACTAGAGTTGGCATTAGACTTTTCCATTAATCCCAAGCCCAATGGACTTTAGTACCATCCTTTTGGAGATAGTCTAAAACACCAAGAGTTGGCATTAGACTTTTCCATTAATCCCAAGCCTAATGGACTTTAATACCATCCTTTTCTAGGCTTAATGAAACTTACCCTAAAGCCATTTTAAAGCTTCATTGAGTTCACATTGCTCTTTGATAGACTATCTCTCCTCTTGGTCCCTTATTAAGATACGTTCAATAACACATATTATTATTCTGATTGTTGTTCCCTTTTTCCCATTTTAAATGATCAATTTAATATGAGAAATCATTAGGAAAGTTAGATAATAGATTTTATGATCATTGCTATTGCTAACTGCGAGTTGTAAACTCTAACCCAAAGGATACACAAAACTGCATTGCATTCAACACAAGAAGGCAATTTTAAGCATGTAAGGATGTAATTTCTAAGTGTGAGTGCACACTTCAACACAAAAGATGCACACAAACAAATTTAAGTTAACAATTTGCATGGAAGTGTAAGTTAACAATCCAACACTTCAAGCAAACTTTTAGATGTAACAGCGACTCTTGAACCTGATGTGCGTTTACAATGAGGTATTTTGGGATTGAGAACGGGATCTTAATAGCTTTCATCTCTGTACGTTTTATCACTCATGCGAGGGCCCCCTTATATACGGAGGGCCCTTTGTGCATTCGGCTGTTCTGTGCCCTATCTTGGGGGGTTGAGGCGCATGAACGCTCTCTATCTACCTGGCCAATACGAAGGTTGATTTCGATGGCCTGTCCGAAGAACGCATTTCAATGAGCTGCGCCAGTTCTTATCTACCACGTCAGCGTACACTGCCAGAAGAGATCGCGGTGTTTCCAATTTGGTGTGCTCACGCAGACTCTCTCTCTCTCTGCGGGCAAAGCATAGCTTCAGAAAGATCTCTGCATTGAGGACCTCGCCAACAAGGACACCTGTTGGGGGCGCTTTCGACCCAGAATTCAGCTATGGCTTCTTCAAGCTTTCTTACGAGACCCACCTCGTCATCGTCACCATCATCCTACAGCCTGCAGTTCGTGTCTAAGTCCTGCAATGCAGGCTTTCTCTCCTCTTACAGCAAGGCTCTGCATTTTCGAGTTGTACAAGGTGGGTGCTGCAGCCGCACGAGGCGGCTTCATCTTTGGGCCTCTACCCATGCGTCTATTGGTGTACATCCTGGCACGGAAACTGGTGTTGACATCCATGGCCCTGCGGTGCTTGAAGATGTTCCGCACCTCACTGACTACCTCACCGATCTACCTGTAAGTGTTGTTAGAGAGAGAGAGAGAGAGAGAGAGAGAGAGAGAGAGAGAGAGTTTTATCTACGCTTTCTCCTTTTTAATGGTTATTTACTTTAGTTATGACGCCTTCTGAGCTTTTCTATTCTCCTGCAGACAAACCCAAGTCCTTTGATCAGCAATTCTGCTTTCTCCAGTGGGAGGTAAGAAAACTAAATATAAGAATTTTTGTTTCTCCTACGATTGAACTGTTAAATGTGGATCCAACTTGTTTGCAGTTACTGCTTCCTAGGTCCTGATGACGTGGTTGCGAGAAATGTAAGCCTTTCAAGCATTCCGCTCTAGAATTTGAATTAGCATAATTGAGGGGAATTTATGGTTGTTTTTCCACTGGAGTAATAAATGGTGTGTAACTTGAAGGTTGTCACATCCCTGCAATCACCAGGACAGGGGTCTCATTTTCGGCGAGCTGGTCCTCGAGAAAAAGTAGCCAATCTGTAATATCTTGTTAGCATCATGCCAATGTTTTCTGTCAAATTTATAATAGATTTGTTATGCTGGACACAGATATACTTTAAGTCGGAGGAGGTCAGTGCATGCATAGTTACTTGTGGTGGACTATGCCCAGGGTTGAACACTGTTATTCGCGAAGTAGTTTGTGGTTTGTGGAATCAGTACAAAGTTCACAACATCATCGGCATTGAAGTGAGTCACCATTCGCAGTTATCACTATTCCGATTGTTCAAGAACCTGTCTATTGTTTTAATTTAGGCAAGAACTTGTAATGCCTGTGAGAGAGAGAGAGAGAGAGAGAGAGAGAGAGAGAGAGAGAGAGAGAGAGAGAGAGAGAGAGAGAGAGAGAGAGAGAGAGAGAGGGGGACATGGCACGGTGTATTTCCGCACCTAGATGCACTGGCCCCAAAGACGAGCATCCCTTCTCGGTATTTCTTTATTATTATGCTTCGAAATGTACAAGGTCCGAGGACCCCAAAAAGCCCAGCGTGATTTGCGGATATCTGTACAGCTTGCCACGACATCAACACGATTTACAAAAATTGGCACTTTTTATGCGAAAAGTAAGCCTTGCTTTTATTTTTAAAGGGTTTAGGCTCTTGCCTGCCCGCAAGGCCATGCCATGTCGTCGCTTTGTGACACGTCATCAATTTGTGACATACTTGAAAGAACTGTAATCGTCCTTGATTACGCTTGCAAAACAGACAGGGGACAAAAACTAGCTCAATAGACTCTGGCCTTTAGTATTGATGTACCAGACCACACATATCCAACACTTGCACAATGACGACAATCATGGAATGTTCACATCACTATCCCCGTTGAGATCCTAGATAAGAATTATGATCATCGTAACTTATTTAGCAATCACGGATGTCTTGGTCTACTAAATCTCATCACTATTATATTCACATCACCCCTCAGTTGACTAAGATAAAATGTTGCAGTCATTTCATCTTTTTGATACGAACGTAAATAATACACACATTGTCACGTGACACATCCAACCCTATGTGTCCGTGGACAAGCTATAGCATGACCAGGATTCAGTTCAGTCAAGTCAATCTAGAATAGGCAGTGATCTTGCACCTTTGTGAGTCTGTTCGCAGACCGTGCATGTCCACACTTAGAGTAGATGCATATCCTCTGGTTGCACACAACATGATCATCAGCATTACCATTAGAATCCATCAGGAGCAGTTTCCAGTGCATAAAGCCTATTTTTCCTATTTTTGACATTTTTCACTCATTTATCAAGTGACTTTTGTTGGGAACTAGGTAGGTCATTTTGCTAAGATAATATATAAGGAAACCAGAGCTAGCACTTTCTGGCAGAAGAGGCAGCAGGAGCATTGCTCAACAGGCAACTTCTCAAGCAAGATCCCCAAAGAACCTGGCGTTTTTTCCCTCGAGGCAAACCAGCCCATACACCTGGCATTTTCAGCATTCTTTTCCCTCGCCAACAGCCCCACTCAGTAGCGTTTGCAGAACCAGCAAGACTAGCGTTTTCTTGACCAGCAGGCATTGATTTTCAATGTAGTAGGCAACGTTTTTCAATGCAGCAGGCAACGTTTTTTAGACAGCAATATTCAGCGTTTTTTTGCAGCAGTAATCCAACGTTTTCATTGGCATGACATCAGCGTTTCAACAGCAAATCAGCCGTAGATATAGCGTTTTCCAGCAGATAAGAACAACCCGTAGACAACAGATTCAGCCAGCCGTCGTCTTCGTCGTGTTCGTCGTCATCTCATCATACTCGCAACTTGCATCAGCATCTTGTACCAGATTGTGCAATCAATAGAATAGACTTCTCTCGCCATCGAGAGAAGGGCCCTTGGAGAAGGGTTTTACAACATCTTTGGTGTCGTATTCTTCTCTCTCTATCTCTCAGTGTCAGCACCTTCACGCACATTGTTTATCCACTTTGTTTGTGACCACTTGCACTCTCTCATTAAAGGCACGGAAGGCAAGCTCTCCCTTCCCTAAGTAAAAGGAACCTTGAGCACAATTCAGAGCACTCATCTTGAGAAAAGTTTAACATTCACTTCCGCTGCACCTTACATTGGTATCAGAGCTTTGACAGTGTTCTGCATCACTCAAGGAAAGAACTACATAATTTTTTATTGCTTGTTGCGGTCGCACGTAACCCAAGTTCACTTGGGCGTGTCGATTCCTAATCGTGTTTTTGAAGAGTGACAGGAAACCCAAGAAAGAAGGGCTTGTGCAGCCTCCCCTTGTGCCTCTTTTCACTCATTGAGAGCGGACCGTGCACTTAGCAGCCGGCCAATCGATGTGAGGTGGGAAAAAGCAACCTTGGTGTGAGCGCAAGGCCGCCAAGGGGTGCGTCCGCGGAAAAGAGCAGAACTCGGGTGAAGAGAAGATCCTTCTCTAACACAGATTGCAAGCGAAAGAAGAACCTCAAGAACTCAAGAACCTCAAGAACCAAAGACTCTCAAGACCCCCAAGAACCTCACAGACCTCAAGAACTCAAGACTCTCAAGAATCCAATACCCACTAGAACCCAAGTTCCTCGTGGACTTAAGAACCAAAGATTACAGTGGATGGTCATCACCCGAAGTGGAATGGATACTTTGCATGGAGGTGATAGGCATGAGAGTAGCGAAGAAGAATCTCACCACCAAGGAGGTTTTTCGGACCCTCCCACTTTCCCATCTACGCCACGAGTTGTACCAAATCCTATGGACGTTTTGGTCAAGTCGATGATGGACACGATGGCACGACAAGAAGCGACTCGCGTAGGCCAACCTGGAACAAGCGCGCTTGGCGGCTAAAAAGAGAAAGGAAGACTTGGATCGTTAACACAAAGACAGAATGACAGCCTTGGAGCGCGAGCGAGACTCATGCGAAGAAAGAAGAGTGGCCTTTGAGCGCGAGCGCGATGCATGCGAAGAAAGAAAAGTGGCCTTTGAGTTAGAGCGTGAGGCCCAGCGAGAACAACGCATGAACAACTTGGTCCTACATGTCCTCATCTCGAAAACCGAACCGGCCAAAGATGTTGGTGGTTCTTCAAGGGTGCAAGCCGCGATTCGGACTCCAACAACCCCGTCACAGAGAAGATCACGTTCAGTAAGTATGATGGTAAGATGGATGCTACGATTATTCATTCTTGGTTGCATCAATTTAATGCTTATTTTGCGACAACTAAGAAGATAGGGAATAGTAAGGTTTTGACGGCATCCATGTACCTTGCCGGTGATGCCATAAATTGGTACCACGGATGGCAAGAGGCACAGTTGGCCGCGCACCTAGAGGAAGCCGATGAAGACGCGCCCCTTTCCTTCAATTGGGTTGACTTCCAAGACAAGCTCAAGGGGCGGTTCATGCCACCACAGTACCTAGCACGTTTGAAGGACGATTGGCGCGCTCTTAAGCAAAATGGTATGCCAATTATGTCTTTCTTTAATCGTGTTTGCAGCTAGGCACCCAATTACGCAAATCAAATGATGAGCCAAAGAGGCGTTCCTTTATGGATTGGACGAGTATATCAAGTATGATGTCGAGGTGCTCGATTCAATCGATCTCAACAAGGCGGTAGCGATTGCTCTCGCACAGGAGATGAAACACAATAAGGGAAAGCCTAAGGAAAACAAGACTTCCACAAGTATCTCTCAGACTTTGTAGAACCCTCATAACGGTAAGAATGGTAAGAACGGTAACTCTTCTAACCAATCTTCCAATAGTCTCTCAGAAAAGAACTCTCCAAATGAACCTAAGGGTAAAGCTAACAAAATTGCTAAACCTAAGCTCACTTCAAATGAAAAAGCAGAACAAGGAATTTTAGGAGGATACATCATGTCGGAAGAGCAAAGCATTTATTCTAAGGAAGGTCGTTGTTATCACTGTCACATTAAGGGTCACATAAAAAGAACATGTCCGAAGCTTGACTCTAATGAATCTAAAGAATCCACAGAAACCACTTCCTCTGTCAATGCAATGAATGATAACATGAGTGTGCCCCAACTTTCTCATGACCCTCCCATTGATGAGTCTCTCATTAAATGTTATGGTCATATGACGGGGCAGTGTTTTGTCATATTGTTTGACCCAGGCAGTATGCATGATGTGATTAGTCCCTCTCTTGTTGAGAGAGCCCGCCTAGAGGTTAGTCAGAAATCTCCTCTCGAGGTCTCTGGCTTCGCTCGTGGTATGGACTCTCTCATCACGAAAGAGTGCCTTGATGTGTTGTTTACAGTTCAACAAGCTGCTTTTTATAGAAAATTTTTAGTCTCTTCTCTCTCAGGATGTGATATGATTTTGGGCATTTGATGGTTTTGTGAGCATAACCCTCTCATTGATTGGGCGGAAAATGCGTTCACTTTCAATGCCAAAAGTGATTCTCCCATTGTCATTCGTGGAGAGAAAGTTGTTCATTCTTTATCTCTCATTTCTAATGTGCAGGCGAAGATTGCATAGAACCAGGAGAAGGAGACTCTATCAGTCTCGTCTTCTCGAGAGCTTGATCCACATGATTTGCATGATGATAAACATGATGATTTGAATGATAATGATGAGCATGATGATTTGGATGACAATCACAAGCATGATGATTTGCATGATCACGATGTGATTTCGCACGAGCATGATGATTTGCAGGGAAAAGATGTGATTGTACACAAGGGTGATGGTTTAGTTGATACTTTTCTAGTGAAGCTAACCTCATTGTAGATTCGATCCCACACGAAGAACCGATCTTGGCTCTCGAGCCTAGGTCCAAAGAACCTCCACATGAAGTATTATGTGTTCGAATGATTAGTCAGCACGCATTGTTTGAGTGTTTCATTCGTGATCATTTCTTGTATTTTAGTCAGCGTTTTTATGCGATCCCTTTTCCTAGGCATGACATATTGTACGTTGAGCACGTTTCGCTCATGAATGAGCACGGATGTATGCTGCTTTCTCATGGAAAGATGAAATGTTTGCATTCAAGGAAGTCTCATTCCATGTCTCTTCCCTGGCAGGACACAATCGTAGAAAGAGCACAAGAAAGTATAAGCACCAAGCATGGGCATTTTCGTTGTGATTTGCCAAAATTGATTGATTTAGATTAGAAAGACAAGATTCGGTCTCATTGTTTGCGTGTGTGTGGTGAACGGTTTGGCACGCGGTCTATTTGCTCATCTACATTGCATGCACAGTCTTTGAGGAAGACGAGGTTTTTTCCTTTACATGGAATGGGTATGTTCGTGTTTTTGTGTTGGAAGTGATTTCATGAATTTTCAGCCATGGAGATTCTTGTAGAAGGTAGACGCATGACTAAAGACAAAGTTGAGGCATTAAAGGAGCCACAGATGACTTTGTCTCGCTTTCGGCGCGGCCTAAAGAAGCAAGCTTTGCAGACCTTTATGAAGTTCAAATATCGCACGACCCACACCTCATAGTGGGCCGACGAAGAGTCCGTTCTAGGATTCCGGATGCTATCGGCGATCTCCCTCGACGCCATACAGTTCGGTACCAGTACATCACTTTGAAAAGGAGGGGATGTCACGTGACACATCCAACTCTATGTGTGCGTGGACAAGCTACAACATGACCAGGATTCAGTTCAGTCAAGTCAGTCTAGAATAGGGAGTGATTTGGCACTTTTGTGAGTCTGTTCGAAGACTGTGCATGTCCAGACACTTAGAGTAGATGCATCCTTTGGTTGCACACAGCATGATCATCAACATTACCATCAAAATCCATCAGAAGCAGTTTCCAGTGCATAAAACCTATTTTCTCTATTTTTGACATTTTTCACTTATTTATTAAATGACTTTTGTTGGGAACTAGGTAGGGCAATTTTGCTAAGATAATATATAAGGAAACTAGAGCTAGCACTTTCTGGTAGAAGAGGCAATAGGAGCATTGCTCAATAGGCAACTTCTCAAGCTAGATCCCCAAAGAACCTGGCGTTTTTTCCCTCGAGGCAAACCAGCCCATACACCTGGCGTTTTCAGCATCCTTTTCCCGCGCCAACAGCCCCACTCAGTAGCGTTTGCAGAACCAACAAGACCAGCGTTTTTCAATGCAGCAGGCAGCGTTTTTAGACAGCAATATTCAGCGTTTTTTTGCAGCAGTAATCCAGTGTTTTCAGCAGCATGATATCAGCATTTTCAGCGGAATGACATCAGCGTTTCAGCAGCAAATCAGCCGTAGATACAACGTTTTCCAGCAGATAAGAACAGCCCGTAGACAGCAGATTCAGCCAGCCGTCGTGTTCGTTGTGTTCGTCGTCGCCGTCGTCTCATCATAGACTCGCAACTTGCATCAGCATCTTGGACCAGATTGTGCAATCAATAGAATAGACTTCTCTTGCCATCGAGAGGAAGGCCCTTGGAGGAGGGTTTTACAACATCTCTGGGGTCGTATTCTTCTCTCTATCTGTCAGTCTCAACACCTTCACGCACAGTGTTTATCCACTTTGTTTGTGACCACTTGCACTCTCTCATTAAAGGCACGGAAGGCAGGTTCTCCCTTCCGTAAGTAAAAGGAACCTTGAGCACAGTTCAGAGCACTCATCTTGAGCAAAGTTCAACATTCACTTCCGCTGCACCTTACACACATGAGAGAGCACATGTAACATATGCATTTTAAGAAGTCCATTTTCAAATGTATATCTTTACATAAAGTCATTCAGCAGAATACTGTCAGCCTGTCTGTATTGTGAAGTCTCAAGCAGAAATAAGTGACTTTATTCGAGTCGAGGTAACATGTGACAAAGGAGTGGAATGACTCCCCTCTTGTACAGTCTGCACTGCACGAGATTCAACCTGCCGATTCATTAGTAACTTTTGGAATAGTAGGTGCTAAATTAAAAGCCTCAAGGT
Source organism: Adiantum capillus-veneris (assembly GCF_014529385.1). Classification (NCBI taxonomy): domain Eukaryota; kingdom Viridiplantae; phylum Streptophyta; class Polypodiopsida; order Polypodiales; family Pteridaceae; genus Adiantum; species Adiantum capillus-veneris. Next base: position 77,261,622 of record NC_140959.1, on the reverse strand, counting down.
AAAGCTCCAGTATCTGAGGAGTATCCGCTAAGTCCTCCTTGGCATCAAGAGCTAGATAGTTTTCGAACTTGACCAAATACCATCGTGTTAACTTACCTTTCACTTTCCTTTCCTCGTGAGCTAGGACCTATTCCGGCATGAGTATCTCTTCCGTCTCTTCCACTTTTGGTTGTTCATCTGGCTCTTTGTCCACTGACACTTCACCTTTGAAAGGTCTCAATAGACTTACATGAAATGCATTGTGAATCTTCCAAGTATCTAGTAACTTCAGTTGGAAGGATACATCATTTATCTTTTTCTGTACTTGGAAGGGTCCATAGTATCTCATGTTTAGCTTTGGAAAGAGCCTCTTCTTATCTTTCCACTTTTGTAAACGTGCTTTCGTAGCATCCGATCATTTTCCTTCAATTGCAAGTCACATCGATGCTTGTTTGCTGCCTTCTTATGCCGTGTGGACTTTTCCAAAGCCTCCCTTACCTTGGCAAAAGCAGTGTCTAGATCAAGTGTATACTGATTTGCTTCAAAAATCTTATCCTTGGTGCTCAGAATCAGTGGAACCTTTCTGACATCCTCGACAATCTCAAATGGGCCCTTCCCTATAGAGGTATGAACTGTGTTGTTGTAACCAAACTCCACCAACGGCAAAAACTTTCCCCACTAAGTCTTCTAATCAAAGATATATGACTTCAATAAGTTTAAAACCACTGAGCTGGCTATCTCCAAATGCCCATCTGTCTGTGGATGAAACGAGGACGAGAACCAAAACAAACTCGTAAATCGGGGACCCCTATCCGACACGATAGATTCAAGCATACCATGTAGTCTAAAAATCTGTGAGACAATCAGCTTGGCCAAATGATTGGCTTTTGTTGTCTTCTTTACCGAAATGAAGTGAGCTTGTTTGCTGAATCAGTTGACGACTGTCTGTAACAAACTTGGACACCCCAAGTCTAGAATCCGTCGCAACACGATAGAGAGATTCACTTAAAACACTTCACATAATCAAATCACAGTTAAGTTGAGTCGACACGGCTTGGCGTAGTTCCGTGCCAAGAGAGATTGGCCCGAAAGACCCCTTTCGGTATTTCTTTTGTGTTAATCTTTGAGCAAAGTACAACTCCATAGGGTCCTTGTTCTCAGACTCTACGTCGAGATCTTTTGTAGAGTGAGGTGCTTGTTTTTTTTTCCTTTACAAAGGGATGCCAAAGTAGAGCCCCAAAAGCAGTTACACAAAAAGCTTCTAACTCAAAAGTAGTAGGCCCAAAAACAGCCTACACTATTCACGGGAATCTGTACAGTTGTGCCACGTCAGCACTGTGAGCGCAACTCACGAAAATCTGTACGTTCTGCCACTCCAGCAGCTAGCACAATTTGCGGCGTCCATACAGCTCGACAGTCCGTTGGTTTTAATTCCTTTGTGTCCCTTGGCCCCGCCTCGGCTAGTGCCCATAATAAGGTGAAAAAGTCTTTACTTTTAATGTCCTAGGTCATGCCACATCATGAGTTTTTGACATACCCCCCTCTTGAAAGAATTGTAATCACCCTCGATTACGCCTGCAAAACAGACAGAGGCCATAAACCAGTTTAGTAGACAGTGACTCTTAAGTATCGACGCACTAGACACGACACATCTAGCACTTGTACAAAGACGACAGTCACATCACATCACATCACATCCATATCAAATCAATCACATAAAGATTCATTCCAAATGTTAGACCATGACTGCCAGCAACATATTTAGTAATGGCATCTAGATCCATCCCGGACGTCACTAATGTCGGATTAACTAATACTTATTGCGATCATGTCTATAGAGATTCTCAAGACCGAAATGCTGCAGCCATTTCGTCTTTCAGTTCCTGCACAAATCACATGAGAGAGTACACATCATTCATGTTTAATTTCGAGAATTCCCATTTTCATCATTCATAAAGTGATAATAGCAGGATTTTATCAGCATAGTAGTATCCCTGAAATCCAAAGGAAAATCAGTGACTCTATTCCATCCAGGTAATCTGTGACAAAGGAGCGGAGTGACTCTCCTCTTGTGCAGTCCTGTCTGCACCATATTCAACCCTGTTGATCCACGGGACCTTTCGGAGTAGACGCAGCTAAACCGAAAGCCTCAAGGTAAAGTTTCAAAATCTGAGGAGTATCTGCTAGGTCTTTCTTCTCCATCCACTTCGCATCCAATGCCGGATAGTTCTTAAATTTCACTAAGAACCGTCGAATCACTTTACCTTTCACTTTCCTTTCTTTATGTGCCAAAATCTGTACTGGAAAGAGTATCTCCTCGCCCTCTTCCACTTGAGGTTGCTTATTAGGCTCCCCATCAACTGGCCACCCTTAAAGGGTTTCACTAGACTCACATGAAATGCATTGTGAATCTTCCAAGTATCTGGCAACTTGAGTCTGAAGGATACATCATTTATCTTTTCTTTAATCTGGAAAGGACCATACTATCTCATGCTAAGCTTTGGAAAAAGCCGCTCCTTTCCCTTTCATTTTCTGAGGCGTGCCTTCTCAAAACGTAAGGGCACCCAATCATCTTCCTTCAACTTCACGTCGCGTCGATGTCGATCCGATGCCTTCTTGTGCCGTGCTTGAGACTTCTCTAAAGTCTCACGAACCTTGCCAAAAGCAGTGTCCAAGTCTCTCGTATACTGATCGGCTTCAAAAATCTTGTCTTTAGTGCTTAGAAATTGAGGGATCTTCTTAGCACCTTTGATTACCTCAAATGGCGCCTTCCCCGTATGTAACAGACTTGGACACTCCAAGTCGAGAATCTACCGCGACAGCACAAATAACCACTTCAAAATAGTTCACAGTTCACAATTGATTCGACACTGGGCCGGCGGAGTTCCATGCCTAGAGATATTGGCCCCAAAGACTGGCGCCCCTTTTGGTATTTCTTTTTGTATTAATCTGTGTTCAAAGTACAAGAGTGCGGGTAGGCACTCACACTCGACTTTGCGTCCAGATGCTCTGAGTTATGAGGCCCTACTTGCTTATTTAAAGATTACAAGGGATGCCAAAAGCAGAGCCCAAAAGCTGAAAATCAAAAGCTCTTCATAAATAAAGCAGAAGAGGTTTTCTGTCACAAGCCATCTTGGCAATAAAAGCAAAACTTTTAAAAATAAAAGCTCTCTCTCTCTCTCTCTCTCTCTCTCTCTCTCTCTCTCTCTCTCTCTCTCACTAGCTATATGGCGTAGAATAAAGAAGCAAGCAAATAGCGTAGGAAAAAGCTACAAAATCTACCGCAAAAGTTGCCTGAATTCACGGAATTTTGTACGGGCTGCCACGTGTCATCTGGTCCGCAATTTGTGGAGTGTCGTACAGCCAGCAGCGTAGCATTTTCGGGAGTCTTCTGCAGCCACGTCACCATTCAGCCTGCCAAAGGGTCCTTGCCCGGGGTGTGTATGTGTGTGTACTGGGCAGCCACGTCACGAGTTTGTGACATACCCCCCTCTTGAAAGCATTGTAATCGCCCACGATTATGCCTGCAAAATAGACAGAGGCCATAAACTGTCTTAGCAAACACTGGCTGTTAGTACCTACGCACTAGGAACACACATCTAGCACATGTACCAATCGACAGTCACATCACACGACATCACAGGACATCACTTGACATCATAGGACATCAGATGACAAATCACATTCAACATTCATTCGGATCGTAGACCATGATTTATCGGCAATGCAGTTAGCAATCGCATCTAGATCCACTCAGGGCCTCATAGATACCCGATTGACGAACCCCTATTGCAACCATGTCTATTCGAGATCATTTAGACCAAAATGTTGCAGTCATTTTGTCTATCAGTTCTTGCACTTAAAAACAAGTCAAGAACAAATCAGTTTCATATTCCGGAATTCCATTTCATAAAGTCATACAGCAGAATACTGTCAGCTCTGAGTATCCTTGAAGCTCAAAGAGACATCAATGACTCTAGTATTCTAAAAATCAAGGCATCTGTTGACAAAGGAGCGGAGTAACTCCCCTCTTGTGCATCCCACTGCACCCGATCTGCGTCCAAGCTGAATTCTGCGTTCCATTTGGAATAGACTATGCTAAATCAAAAGCTTCAAGGTAAAGGTTCACAATTTGAGGAGTATCTGCTAGGTCCTCCTCCATCCACTTCGCATCCCATGCAGGATAGTTCTTGAATTTAACCAAGAACTGCCTTCTTACTTTACCCTTATTCTTTCTGTCCTTATGTGCCAAAATCTATTCAGGAACAAGGATCTCCTCGTTTTCTCCCACTTCGGGTTGCTCATCGGGCTCCCCATCTTCGGGCACATCACCTTTGAAACAGGGCTCGGGAAACATTTTTTGTGGACCCGGCTTTGGAACCTTTCACACGCATATGAACAGGCTAACTCTAAATTTGAGAGGGATAATCACACTAAAAATCTCATATTATAACTAAAAGTTTTATAATTTGAACCGGCCTGAGAATCTTCTTGTCCAAACTTGAGCCGGCCATTTTTCATTTTGAACAGGCTTTGGATAAAGCGAACCTATCTTTTCTCGAGCCCTACTTTGAAAGGTTTCAAGAGACTCACATGAAATGCATTGTGAATCCTCCAAGTGTCAGGCAGTTTCAGTTGGAAGGAGACATTGTTGATCTTTTCGGAGATCTGAAAAGGATGTTAGTATCTCATACTAAGCTTTGGAAAAAACCTCTCCTTTCCCTTCTTCTTTCTCAAACGTGCCTTCTCAAAACGTAAGAGCACCCAAATCATCCTCCTTCAATTTCAAATCGCAACGATGGCGATCCGTTGCCTTTTTCTGTCTTTCCTGAGATTTCTGCAAAGCCTCGTTGACCTTGGCAAAAGTCGTGTTTAAGTCACGCGTATACTCATCAGCTTCAAAAATCTTATCTTTTGTGCTTAGGAAGGGTGGAACCTTTGTAGCATCTTCAATAATCTCAAATGGCGCCTTCCGCGTCGAAGAGTGTATCGTGTTGTTGTAGGCAAATTCCACCAAAGGTAGATACTTTTTCCCATTGAGTCTTCTGATCCGAGATATAAGACTTTAATAAATCTAAAACCACTGAATTGGCAATCTCAGATTGCCCGCTAGTCTGCGGGTGGAAAGATGACGAGAACTGCAACCGCGTGCCAATGTTCTCCCAAATTGCCTTCCAAAACAAACTCGTAAATTTGGGGTCCCTGTCGGAGACAATCGTCTCAGGCATGCCATGTAAACTGAAAATGTGGGCCACGAATAGTCTCGCTAAGTGATCCGGCTTGACTGTTTTCTTTACTGGAATGAAATGAGCCTGCTTGCTAAATCTGTCAATAACAGTCCAGATACCATCGTGACCACTCTGTGTTCTCTGGAGATCAAAAATGAAATCCATTGCAATACTTTCCCAGGGGTGGGTGGGTATGGGCAAAGGATGTAACAATCCTGTGCTTTATGCCCGTCAAACTTGACCTTCTGACTTACCAAGCAACTGCGCACAAACTCGTCCACATCCTTTTTGAGTCTCGGCCAAAAGAAGTATCTCTCTACCCCTTTCATGGTGGTAGCAATGCCGCGGTGACCCGTAAAAGGTGGACAATGGCATTCGGTCATAACCTTTTCCCTCAACGGCTATGTAACGCACAACATGATTTTCCTCATTAAGTAGCCATCCCGAATGGAATATCCCGCCACTGTCTCCCCATCCCGTATTCGTGTGAAAATGTCTGCAAAATCCGTATCTGTGGCATACTGGTCGACCATATCTTCGAAGCTCCTATGATGTATCGCGGAAATAGCCAGAACCAACGGCTTCCGAGACAAAGAATCTGCCAACAAATTCTTCTGTCCTTGCACATGGACATCTGGAAGTGAAATTGTGACAAGATGTTCGCCCACCGCATCTACTTTTCCGATAGCTGCTTCTGTGACAAGAAGTAGCGTAAACTCTAATGGTCTGTAAAGACAGTAAAATCCGCTCTGAGTAGGTAATGCCGCCATTGAGTAAGAGCATGGATAACCGCCAAAAGCTCTTTCTCATAAATCTGTGCTGTCAATTCCGGCCTTGAGAACAATCGGCTCTCGTAAGCACTGATATGGCCTTCTTGCATTAAGACTGCACCCAGACTACCACCACAAGCATCAAATGACTTCTGCTAGTCCGGGAAAGTCAAAGCTGGTCCCGTAGTCAATTTCTCTTTCAATGTTTGAAAGGCAGTCACCTCTGTGGGTCCCCACGAGAAAGGGACTCCTTTCTGTGTAAAGATATGCAAAGGGAAAGCAACCTCTGCAAACTTTCGAATGAACCGCCTATAGTACGAACACAATCCCAAGAAGCTTCTAACTTCATGGACATTCTTCAGACCGGGCCAATCATGGATGGTCTCTATCTTGGCCGGATCCATTTGCACTCCTGCTGCTGCTGAGACAATGTGTCCCAAAAAGTGTATCTCTGGTAGGAAAAATTCACTTTTCTTTGCATTAATCACTAACCTGTGATCTCGTAATGCCTGAAAGACCTGAAGCAGATGATCTCTATGTTCTGCCTCATTCTTGGAGAAAACAATGATATCGTCAAAGAAAGTGTCAACAAATAGCTTGTACTCTCGAAAAATCCTGTCCATCATCTGGTTAAATGTCGCAGGAGCATTGGTTAGGCCAAAAGGCATCACCAAAAACTCAAATAACCCAAAAGTCGTCCGAAAAGCTATCTTGTAGACATCTTCCGGCGCGATTCGGATCTGATGATATCCACTTTTCAAGTCGATCCTGCTAAAGCACGAGGATCCGTGTAATCTGTTGAGTATATCATCGATCCTAGGAATCGAAAATCTGTTCTTGATGGTGATTTTGTTGAGAGCTCTATAATTGATGTACATTCTCTAAGATCCGTCTTTCTTCAAAACCAACAACACTGGAGAGCAATACGGTGAAGTACTGGGCCGGACAAGACCCTTTTCCAAGAGGTCTTTCACTTGGTTCATAATCTCTTCGTTCTGTGCTCGGCTCACTCGGTAAGGTGGCCAGTTCGGTGGTGTGCTTCCAGGTATCAGATCAATGGTATGATCTTCAGGACGAGTAGGTGGTAACTTGCCTGGCAGGCCCTCTGAGAAGCAATCGGCATGAGACTGGAGAAAATCTTGGCGTTCTTTATCAAGTTCAGACATATTCGTCTTATCCTCATCACTCAACTCTTTCAAAAAGATAGAGTAAACAAACATAATGGATTTCATTGACTTTGAAATGGCCGAAGTCGATACAATAGGGACAGACTCACCCTTAAGTTTAATATCAAGTACAATGGTTCTGCCCTTCTCTGTGGTCAATGTTGCTTTCCTCGCCCGATAGTCGACCACGGCGTTGTTCTTGTGGTACCAGGGAATTCCCAAGAGGACATCACAACCTTCCAAAGGCATTATGTAAAAGTCCTCATGCCCCAAATACCCCTAACAATGCAACCGAAGTTTGCCAATGACAGGTGTAATGGCTACGTCCTTGCCGGGTGCCGCTAGAATAGCCTCCGCAAGTGGTCCCATCTGATCGGGAGTGATCTCGAGCCGCGCCGCCAATTCTGGTGAAATGAAGTTGGCCTTGGCTCCTCCATCAAAGAAGATCAGGGCTTCTTGGTCTTTCACTTTTCCCCAAGCTCGGCAACGTTCTGTACTCTCGTCCATCGTGTTGGGATCGGTACCCTTGCAATCTGGAACCAGTCCTGTTTTCATCTTGCCTTTTCTTCCACGGTCCTCAGCTGCTCTCGAACTCTCAGACCTTTCGTCGTCCTTGTCGTTCTGTTCTTTCTGTGCCTTTTTAGGGCACTTAGCGGAGATATGTCCAGTTTCCCCGTATCCAAAGTACTTCCCTTCCCTGATGAAGCGAGTCCGCTCCTGAGGAGTAAGCTTGGGTCATGCATCGTTCTTTTCTGGATTGCTCTTCCTCTTTCTACTTTCATTTGTCGAAGTTTATTTGGCTCTTTGTGTCATGATCTCATCGGTGGGGTAGGTCAAACTGCTAGAGTGAATGGCAAAACCCCGTTTCGCATGACTCATCAACTCCTGAATAGAAGCTGACTTTCCTTCTAAGCAGTGATCTCGGATCTCTGTAGGTAGACCCAAGGTAAACCGCTCAATCGGTAGAAAAGAGCTCCAGAATCTCTCGCAATAAGCGTCCACTGTATCCTTCTTGGTCATCTGAAGATGGTTCCAAGCAGTTCGTATATCGTGTTCATACTCTCGAGTCAGTCAAGAAGAAATAAAAAGCCTCTTAAATTTCAGCCATTTAACTGGCGCAGTCTTGTTTAATAGAAGCGTGGTGTAAGGTGGAGCGGAAGTGAATCTTGAACTTTGTTCAAGATGAGTGCTCCGAAGTGTGCTCAAGGGTTCCTTTTACTTACGAAAGGGAGAGCCTTCCGTTCCTTTAGTGAGAGAGTGCAACGGACACAAACAAAGTGATGAACACTGTGAATGAAGATGCATGAGACCGAGAGATAGAGAGAGAAGAATACAACACCAGAATGTTGTCAAACCCTCCTCCGAAGGCCCCACTCTGAGAGCGGTCTACTTATGATTGCACAAATCTCTACAATGCTTTGGACTTGCGACGATGCCGACGACGATGAGGACAACGATGAGACAGGCTGAAATCTGAAAATGCTAAGGGCTGAAATCTGCAAATCTTCATTTGCTGAATTCTGACTCTATGTCGGTGATGATGTCGATGACGACGGTACGACGACGACGACGACGCGCTGAAAACGCAGATGCTGAAATCTGCGTTTTCCGGGCTGAATCTGCAAACTTCGTGGATCTGACCGTGCGGCGAGGATCTGCTGCGGGAAGGTGAGATCTGTGAGGTTCGGGGGCGGTGTCTATGGGCTGAAAACTGAAAACCCTGATGCTTGTGGGGATTCCGTCGCAAAGATCTACAAAAACGCTGAAGTGCCTTGCAAATGCAAAAACGCTAGGGCTGATCTTTGTCCTTGCAGTGGAAATCTGCTAACACTGGAGAGTCTACTGCTTCTTGCTGTCGTCAGGCTATTGTCAAAGCAAAAACGCTGGCTGATCTGAGGTTTTGTCCAAAAACGCTAGCCCATCTGCTGTGATGCAAAAACGCTAGGCCTCTTGGGGGTTCTGCTGAGAAGTTGGTTGTTGAGCGAGTGCTCCTGCTCCTGCTGCCGCTTCTACCAGAAAGTGCTAGCATTGGGTTTCTATTTATACAAACTTAGTAAATTTGCCCTACCTACTTTCCAACAAAAGTCACTTAAAAATAATAAGTGAAAAATGTCAAAAATAGGGAAAATAGGTCTATGCACTGTAAAAATGCTCCTGATGGACGGTCGCTCGTTGTTGCTGCCACACCCCCCCCTCGCGGGCCCTTTGCCATCAACTGCTGCGCACAGCCCCCCCCATAGTGCGTCCCCCGTCCCACTCGTTGCCCAGCCCAGCTCGCCCGCTGCCTGCCCGGCTGCCCGCTGCCACCCAGCCTGCTGCCCGCCCATCCTTTGCCACTGCCCCACTCGCCTGCTGCCCTGCCATTTGCCTCAGCCCACCAGCCTCGCCTCCTAATACCTCCTACCCTGCTAGCCCCGCCTCGCATCCCCGGTTTTTTGTGCTCGTCTTCTTCCTCGACGTACTCGGGTGCAAAAGGCCTCCTCTCGTCAACGACTCTTCGTCTTCTCTTCACAGTAGTAGACACAGGAGGATGCCCAAGCTCCGCCACAGAGGGACTCCTCCGAAGTCCCCTCGCCCGACCCCATTGAGTCCACCATTCGACTTGCTCTTTAAGCGATAGAGCAAGCGAGCCTAGCCGCAGAGGTGGAGCGCTTGCAGGCGACTTCTGTCATCTGTAAGATTCTCGGCACCAGACCTAGCAGAGGAGAGCCGCGTGACCTTCTCTAGGCCTGCCTTCTTGCAGAGGTGGACAAGATATTGGACGTTCAGATCCTCGGACGAGGCTACTATTAGATCGAGTTTGAGACCTCCAAGATGGCGTCCAAGGTCATCGCCATGAGCCCCTTGACCATCCGAGCAGTTCGAGCCCACTTTCGACAGTGGAGACATGGTTTTGACCGTGCTTCAGATGTGTTGGTAGAGGAGGCAGACATTTCCATCTCTGCCTGCTTTCCTGGTTTGCGAAGGGAGTAAGTACCACTTTTATCCAGGATAGGCTCAGCGATTGGGATTGCCCTGGAGACACCTCGCACGGCAGCCTCGGTAGCTGCCAAGGCGGCCGGCATTACCTCAGTTCGCGTTCTGGTTAGGGATACTCACACTCTCCCGGAGGTCATCCTCCTTCCTTGGGTGAGTGGGGGTTGGTTTAGACAGAGAGTGGAGTATTCGAGCCTCCTGAACCCCAGTGCTTTATTTGTCGACAGATGGGCCATCTTGCGAAGGCCTGTCCACGGAGGAGGCCCCGACCTACACCTCAGACTCAGCCCCAGCTTGCAAGGGCTGGCCAACAGCCACAGGCAGAGACAGAGCACACAGACAAAACCACCCTCCGAGCCTGGGGCTCCAACGGAGGAGGGATGGCAGCAGGTTCGTGGTCGACGCTGGTAGGGGCCACAACGACGTCCTTAGGCGCCTGCACAGCAGCAGTGGGTCTCCACGGGGAACTGATTCGGTCCTCTTGAGCAAGACGAGGTCCCTGCTCTAGCCCCCACTTCAGCTTCACCCTCGACAGCCCCTCCTCCCCGCGAGTTCCCCCCCTCCTCATCAACCCTCCCCCCGCCTCTTGTTCCTGCCGCCTCCCTCCCTCGCCCCTCTTACCTTTGCCCATCCCCGCCGCCCCTCTTCTCCCCTACCTCCCCCTGCTCCTTCACACCCCCCCACTCTAGTTCCACAGTCGACCCAGGGGGCAGGGCCATCTCCGGCTGCTAGGAGATCTCTTGGCAACGCCTTTGCCACGAGTCGCTTGGTGAGCGAGGGACACCCTTTCTTGTGACCCCCTTTACAGGTACAGACGTCTCCCTTTGTAGCAGTCCCTCGAGCTCTGACGAGCTTTGACATTTGGCGTTGATGGGACTTCTTTGCGTATGACTTTACACGCTTTCTCGACGACTCCTCATCAGACCTTGAGGCAGCCTGCTTCAGGGTTCATGTTCTGTTCCTTGCAGCTAGGGGGATAGAGGCCTTGGACTCAGCAATTGGCCTCTCTTTTCTCCTTTGCGGCAGGGACCAGACTGAGTGGACCCTTGACTCATTGTTGGAGTGGCTGCATACACAGGCCCTAGAGTTCTCTCACCACATGGGACACCTAGGAGTTATAGACATGCTTTTGACTCTTTGGCCATTGGCCAAGTTTGCGGTGACTCCTCCAGATGCAGCAGGATGTAGACACATTGTGGTTCACTTCTTTGCTGATACTCAGTGCTCGCCATGCTATGTATACATTCATGAGGATTCTTGAACAAAGGAGGTTGCTTTACGTACGGCTCGGGCTACTTGGGCTTGGGCCAGACACTCTTTGCAGTCACGCCTATCTAGAGGACGCGCGGATACGGATTACTCCCCATCCAAGCCAGCCTCGAAGATAGCACGTTTAGCTGCTGCGGCAGCATCTGTTCTTTCTCACTCCCCATGAGGATCGTCCCATGGAACGTGTAGGGACTAGGTGGGCCCCAGTTTCAGTGTCAGAGGGGCCGACTATGTCAGGAGCTTCAGCGTTGCCTGGTTGGAGGAGAGATTGATCTCCTTATGCTACAGGAGCATCATCTGTGTGAGAGCCGCATTGGACTTGTGGTCAGCTCTTGCGTGGACGATATGATACTTTTTGGCAGCTGCTTTTGGACCTGGAGGCATCCAAGGTGGGGTATGTATGACTATTGCGGATTCTTTGTAGCAGGCCATTGTGGGCAGAGGGATTATTGTGCCAGGCAGGGCTCAGTGGATCACTATGCATGTTCAGGGTTGCCTTGTGGGCTTCCTGAACATATATACGCCCAATGTGGCGAGTGCACGAGCAGAGTTTTGGTCACAAATTGTTGAGTCTCTACCGCAGACAAGAGTAGTGGTGCATAGGGGGTGACTTCAACATGTTGGAGGACCCTTTTGACAGGATTGGTGGTAGCCATGCTACTGTGCATGGAGTTGAGCTGGCAGCTTGGGAGAGGTTTTGTATGATTCTGAGGGTTTCGGATGTGTGGCAGCACTCTAGCTTTGTGAGGCCCCTAGACAGCCTGGCCTTCTCTCGTTCGGACCGCAGAGTGGGAGGAGTGAATCTATCGCGGATAGATCACTTCTACACTAGTGACCATTTCTGTGACTTGGGTGGGACAATTGGCATTCTGGCAGGGACTTCCTTCTCGGACCATGCACCAGTGATCCTCATAGTGGCAGAGATAGGTAGAGGAGGGGGAGCACGATGCTTCGTATCCCTGAGAGGGTCTTGCTGGACTCTGCACTCAGAGAGCGAGTAGAGGCTCTTTGGACAGAGAGCTTGGACGTACAGGATTCTCTTGCTGACAGAGTGGCCTCGGGACTAGCTCAGCTTAGTCGCTTCTTTCTTCAGGAGTCTTTGGCTCGCCTGGCTGCAGCGAGAGAGGAGCAACGTCTCAGACGGGGCGTTGGTTCCTTGCAGAGGATGCAGGAGCAGCATCCAGACAGTCCTTGGTTGGAGGAGCAGTTACAGCAGGCTCGCCAGGAGCTGGTTAGCACAGAGGAGCGACGCCATGAGTTTGCTTGTCGATGTGCTTTCCATCGACAAGCATCTCAATGGACGCAGGTGGGTGACAAAGTGACTGGTGCTTTCTTCGAGGCAGTGGGACCTCGGCATACGCATGCAAAGGTCAGTCAGCTGAGGAGGCCCGATGGGTCAGTTGCTTCTGAGCCAGAGGATATGTGTGCAGTTGCTACTGACTTTTACCGTGAGTTACTGTCTGCAGAGCCTCAATCAGAGCGTCAGGATGCATGCAGGGAGCAGGTGTGGGCACAGATGCCTTGCCTAGTGACTGAGGAGATGCATCAGAGGCTTGAGCTGCCACTTCAACTTGAGGAGTTGCACACGGCTCTTAGTGCACTCCCCCATGGTAGCTGTCCAGGTGAGGATGGCTTGACTCCCAGTTTTTTCTTAGAGTACTCGGACTTGCTTGTCCCAGATCTCTGTAGTGATTTTCAGTACATCTTGCATACAGGAGAGATGCCTGACAGCATGAGTGAGGGTCTCATCTACCTCATTCCCAAGGAGGGTGGTTCCTTGGATGAGATTCGACAGTTGCGCCCCATCACCATCCTCAACTCAGCCTACAAAATTCTTGCCAAGGTCTGAGTGTGAGGATCAAGCCACTTCTAGAGAGCCTTATACATGGGACTCAGACAGGTTTTGTCAAGGAGCGCAGTATCCTTGACAACATCTTTACTTTTTGGGAGGCTTCTGCCCTAGCGCGGCTCCGTGGTGAGGATTTGGTGATTCTTCTTCTCGATTTTGAGAAGGCTTATGACAGAGTTGACTGGGACTTTCTGGAGGGCACTCTATGCAGGATGGGCTTCTCAGATGCTTGGATCATCGGGGTGTCAGCTTTGTACAGACGGGCACACAGTCAGGTACTTTTGTCAGGAGGTAGAGGTGATCGTTTCATGCTCAGACGTTTAGTCAAACAGGGCTGCCCTCTTGCCCCTTTCCTCTTTCTGTTCTATGCTGAGGCGATGAGCAGGTTTTTGGTGTTGCAGCAGGTTGATTTACGGGGCTTAGCACTTCCTATTCGGGGAGATGAGCTATTGGACGCTGAGTTTGTTGACGACTCAGCCTTGTACTTGGATGGCAAGGAGGCCAACCTTCATAGCTGTGAGCAGGCTCTTGAGACCTTCTGTTGTGCATCTGGCGCACTGATCAACTGGAGAAAGACAGTGGCTTTCTCGGTTGGTAGTGCTCCTGTACCTGATTGGATGCTAGGGAAGGGTTTTAGGTGGATTCCCCTAGGGACTGCAGTTTGGTACTTGGGCTGTTAGGTTGGTTTAGACTTGTCTCCCGAGCAGCAGATTGCTTCCCTCCTCCTGTCTATCAGGAGGAAGTTGCTACATTGGAGCTCCGCACGACTTTCTTTGGCTGGCAGAGTTGTAGTGGCCAACTAGGTGTTGCTGGCTACTATGTGGTACATCACTTCTTGCTGGATCTTCTTGAGTCTTGTATCAGCCAGGTAGAGAGGCTGATCAGGAACTTCCTCTGGTCAGGGTATGACACTTAGACAGCCCGGGCCAAAGTGGCTTGGAAGGTCATCACTCTTCCTTGTTCATAGGGAGGACTTGGGATCATAGACCCAGCACAACAGAGCAAAGCCCTTCTTGGGAAGTTCATCGTTCGAGGACTTCTTCTAGGTGAGGAGCCCTGGAAGGAGTTTTTGCTACAGCGGCTTCGTACTAGGGTGCCTCAGGCAGAGGCCCCTAGCAACCTTCGACCAGATGGGTCTTCACAGAGATACGCAGAGTTGGTTTGAGCAGGAGACTGGAGGATCGCTTCGCTGTGGGTTTGCTTCGATCTTGGGAGCACTTGTAGCGAGGCCTGGAGCAGCGGCAGCCTACTTGATCGGAGGAGTGCTTGCGACAGCCCCTTGTTTGGAACCCCATGGTTAGCACTCAGAGAGGCAACCTGGTTGGTAGTCGGCCTCATGTTTTCTGGGGTCCCATGGCAGTGGGTCCAACACGCTCTTTAGGTGACTGGCTACAGTTTTCAGGCTAGTCAGAGGAGCTGCAGGGCTTTCAGTTACAGGGCATGAGAGGAGTGCAGAGCATGTGCCAGGACATCTCAGAGGCAGTACCAGCTGAGTGGCTCACACCTCTCGAGTCAGCAGCGCCCAGATGGATGGGAGCCTTCACGCGACTGGAGGTTCTCATCTCAGTTCGGGCTTGTTCAGAGACTGTTCCCTCCCTGTTTTTCGAGTTACAGGGTGAGGGATGCTTACAGCGAGTTGCAGTAGAGGCCCCGCAGGTGGCTGAGTGCTGTTTTCAGGGGATCCGAGTGGTGGGCATCTGTGGGAGGACTTGTATCATCGATCCTGACCCAGCTGCTCTTGACACTGGATATTGGAGACTGTGGGCTTGGGAGTCCTGTCCACTGCCACGAGTACAGTGGGATCCTGGAGAGTGGCTATGGAGGGACCCTTTCTCTTTTGCAGACCACCCAGGTGTCCCTTTCTTTCAGTACACTGTTCGACTTGGACGTCACATTCTTGCAGCACAAAGAAAGGCTCGCCCTGCTGCAACACCTCATTGGTAGGAGGAGGGTCTCACAGCTGAGTTCTTGGCAGCTTTTTGGGAGAGGTTGTGGGACTCCAGACAGTTGAGGCGAGTCACTTTGTTTCAGTGGCTGGTCGCACAGAGACCTACAACAGTTGGGAGCTGGCTTGTGCATAGTGGTCTCTCGGCCGCATGCGCAGCTTGTGATCATCTTGTGGAGAGTCAGGGCCACTGTCTTTGGGATTGTCCCTGGGCACAGCAGGTGTGGCTTCGTGTTCTTCGGCTGATGCCTGCTCTTTCCACGGCTCGACAGTACACTTGGGGGGCAGCTGCTTGGTCCACTCTCACAGGCCCGGCACTTCAGTTTGAGCTATCTTCCACCAGCAGGATGATAGTGATGCAGGGGGGGCGACCTACACTCCAGCCTGCCATAGAGCTTACTCCACAGGAGTGGTGCAGTGAGAGGAGTGCTGGGAGCTCATCAGTGGCCTGACACTCTGGTTCATTTGGCGGGCCCGCTGCTTCCGCATCTTTGAGGCTTGCCCTGTACCACCAGCAAAGACTGTTCAGATCTTTGGTTAGAGCTGATCCATACTCTCAGAGGACAGCTCGAGAGACTTCAGGGCAGCTCCGACTGCATGAGGGAGCGCAGAGAGGCCTTCCTCTGACTTTGGCGTCCTGGGCCTGTTTTCATCGTGGTCCAGGGTGTACTCAGATGGCACTACTGTCCACCTGTGTGGCTTTTCCCTCCTCCCATTTCTTGATTTAGCCTCATTGTACATATGCTGTTTTTTCATTGGGAGAGTCTCCCCATCATGGTTGTTGTAGCTCTCTCTCGAAGAGGTGGTTGTAGCCCTATGGGCAATTTCATTAACTAATAGAAGGATCTTTTTCTTGGAAAAAAAAAATGCTCCTGATGGGTTCTAACTGGAATCTGATGATTATGTTGTGTGCAACCAGAGGATATGCATCTAATCTAAGTGTCTAGGCATGCACGGTCTGCAAACAGACTCACAAAAGTGCCAGATCACTTCCTATTCGAGACTGACTGAACTGAATTGAACCCATATCATGAAGTAGCTTGTCCACATGCACATAGGGTTAGATGTGTCACGTGACAGGTGGACCACCAAGTTTGAGCATTCCCCTTGAAGTAAGAGGGAACTCTTTGAATCTTAGAGTGCTCTGAGTAACGCCCTCCCGCGAAGGCGATATCAAAGTGCTGTACAAAAGACAAAGCCTTCGTGTGAGGATTCTAGGTACTAATCCTTTATTAAGTACTTAAACTCATGATTAAGACTTAAGAAATTTGAACTGAACTCAGAAACAAGACTCAAAAGACTTTGTGTTTGATTGATTGAATGACTACTTGAAATTGAGTACAATAGGCTCCTTATATAGGAGACGAAGAGACATAAATCAAAAGACACATCTCCTGATGAAGAGACATGACTTTAGACGTAAAGACACATCCTTTCGGCAAAGAGCTGCAACCATTGGGCGAAGAGTCGCACCCGTAGAGCGAAGGGGTGTGACCAGTCGTCGAAGGAGTGTGGCTTTTGGCGAAGAGGCACGTCTCTTGAGCGAAGGGTCGTGACCATCCAAGCGCAGGGGTCCTCCTTGGCATGGCACTTCGCGTATCTGCAACTAGGAGTAGATGTAATACTGCAACATAGTCACAATCGTGACATTCCCTCCCTCTTTAAATTAAACCCAGGGTAGTTGTAGAAACTCCGGGAGAAGGAAATGTATTGTTGTAGTGCTTCTGCATCCAAAGCTCTTTTTGTTAAGTCCCATGTCATGGCACTGTTATTGACCATAACTATTTTTCCAAACTGAAAATTGATCATATCTGCAACTTGATAAGTGCCTTTGTCAAAGTCATTTGTAACTTCGAGCTTTGTTCAAGAATCTGTATCTGCTTCGAGTAAAATTATTGGTAAACTGACTTGAGTTTTCTGTTGAGTGACGACCATTGGTTGGAAATCTATAAGGTATTCCATTGGTTTGTCTGGAACACTAAATTCTCTTGAAGGGATGTCGTAGGCTGAGACATAGTAGTGTCTGGAGGTATATCTATCTGTAAAGGTTTATCAATAGAACAAGTTGTGTCCAAAGATGCAATTGCAGCGACTGAAGTCATGCTGCGAGATTCTGTATCTGCTTTATCCTTTGCATCGTTGAAGGCAAGAAATGGAGTCTTCGACTTTGAAAAATTATCATTCACCACTGCATTTGGTATCTGTTCAGAAACAAAGACTGTATTCTGCAAGGGCAGTGACGAGGCGAAGTTTCCTACCTGGATCACTGCCAAAGAAGGGGTTATGTGCTTGTTGGTTGTCACATAAGAATTGGAATCTTCTGAATCTTCAGCTTTCTCAGCAGGTATTAAGGCTTCCAATTGACAAGGGGGAGGTTGAGGAAGTTGTTGCCTCTTAGACCTCTGAAGGATCCTCATGCACAAGGGAAGGATCAATAAACCTTCAACTTTACCACCATCAGATAAGAAAGACTTAAATGTACGGCATGGCTTGCGAGGGGGAACTTGTTCAGCATCGCGGCATTCCCGACCGAGCTCGACTAGGGTCGGATATATGTGCTACTAAGTAAAGCCCATCTTGATATTGCTGATGATATTTGTTGGAAGCTTCATACTACTGCTTTTGATGTTGATGATTTGAATAAGAAGTTGGTTTGTTAAGTGTAGTGGAATGAATGTTGTATTTTCTCAAGATTAGTGATCTTTATTGCTCAAGGTTCCTTTTAGTCCTTAGGGAACGAGAGAGCTTTCCGTCTTGTAGAGTGCTGTGGTCACAAACAAAGTGAGTGGATATTGTGCGTGCAAGTGAATGAGACTGAGAGAAGGAGAGAGAAGAGATACGACACCCGAGAGGTTGTAAAACCCTCCTCCGAAGGCCCACTCTCGTCGGCGAGAGTGGTCTATTCTTTGATTGCACAAAGGTGTACAATGCGAATGCAATGGACAGATGCAATGGGACTATGCCGACGACGACGACGACTCGATGGCTGAAATCTGAGGTCTTCTAATCGCTGATTTCGGGGACTGTTTCGGTGGCTGAAAATGACTGTTTTGGCTGCGTTTTTCGAGGCTAAACTGGGGGGATCATCTGCAACTGAATGGGGGACTGATCTGCTACTATCCCTCTGATGAGAAGCTGCGTTTATCTATGGCTGAAATCTGCGTTTTCTTCAATGGCTGAAATCTGTGTTTCTTCAATGCTGAAACTGCTGATAAAAAACGCTGGGCCTGCTGATCAAAAACGCTGAATGTTGCAGATCTGCTGGCGTTAGTGCATGGCTGAAAAATCGCTGAACTTGCAGCAGTCCCTAGCGTTAGTAAAAACGCTGGTTGGGGCTGATGACTGGCGAGCAAAAACGCTACAAGGCTGGTGGTCTTTGCGATGATGCAAGGGGGAAAAGAGACGGGGGATCTGGTGTTGCGGCAGTACTGCAAGAGGACTCGCCGGCGGAGGTCTTTATCCAAAATGCTAGGCTTTGGGGGGTACTGCTGAGAAGTGACCTGTTGAGCGGGAAGCTCCTGCTGCCTCTTCTGCCAGAAAGTGCTAACTTGGGTTTGCTTATATATTAACTTAGCAAAATTGCCCTACCTACTTTTGTTGGAAAGTCACTTAAAAATAATAAGTGAAAATCCCAATAAATAGGAAAATAGGCTAAATGCACTGGAAAATTCCCCTAACTGATGCTAATGGATTCTGATGGGAATTCTGATGATCACGCTGTGTGCAACCGGAGGATATGCATCTATGCTAAGTGACTGGGCATGCACGGTCTACGAATAGACTCACAAAAGTGCCAGATCATCGCTAATCTAAACTGATTGGACTGACTGAACCGTGCTGTGGTGTAGCTTGTCCACGGACACATAGGGTTGGGATGTGTCGCGTGACATCCCCTCCTTTTCAAAGTGAGGTACTGGTACCGAACTGTATGGCGTGGAGGGAGATCGCCAACAGCATCTGGAATTCTGGAAGGGACTCTTCGCCGGCCCACTGTGCTGTGTGGGTTGAGCGGTACTTGAACTTCATAAAGGTCTGCAACGCTTGCTTCGTTGGGCCGCGTCGAAAGCGACTCAAAGTCTTCTGAATCTCCTTTCTTGCTTCAACTTCGTCTAGAGTCCTGCTTCTTTCGTCTTCAAGAATCTCCATGGCTGAAAATTCCTGAAACCATCTCCAACACAAAACCATGAACATACCCATTCCATGTTAAGTGAAGGAAAAAAAATCTTGGCTTCTCTACAGACTGTGCATGCAATGTAGATGAACATAGAGACGGAGTGACAACCCGTTCATCAAACACATGCAAACCATGAGATCAAATCTTTTCTGTTTGATCAAAATCAATCAACTGTGGCAAATCACAATGGAAATGGCCATTGTTGGTGCTCATACTATCATGTGCTCTTTCGGAAACTGTGTCATGCCAAGGAAGAAACATGGAATGTGACTTCCTGACATACAAACTTTTCAACTTTTCATGAACAATCCGCATACATTCGTGCTGATCCATGAGAGAAACGTGCTCAACATAGAGTATGTCATGCCTAGGAAAAGGGATCACATAACGATGCTGACTAAAATACAAGAAACCTTCACGAATGAAACACTCGAACAATGCGTGCGTATCAATCATGCGAACACATAATGCTTCTTGTGATGGTTCTTTGGACCAAGGCTCGAGAGCCAAGATCGGTCTTTCGGGATCTATCGAATCTGCTTGTGGGGGATCTGTGGACCTCGACTTGAAAGCCAAGAGCGAGTCTTGGTGATTGATCGAATCTACAATGAGGTTAGCTTCGCTAGAAAAAGCATCCACTAACACATCATCCTTGTGAACAATCACATCATCTTCATGCAACTCATCATGCTTGTGAGAAATCACATCTTGATCATGCAAATCATCATGCTTGTCATTGGCATCCAAATCATCATGCTGAGCAATATCATTCAAATCATCATGCAAGTCATTGTCAATCAAATCATCATCATGCTTCACACAATCATGCAAATCCTGTGTGTCATGCAGTGGAGAAGAAGAGACTGACAGAGTCTCTGTCTCCTGAATCTCTTGCATCTGCGTCGGCACGGGATACAAGAGTCGCAAGAACTCTTGCATGTGTTGGTCGCGCCGTTCTTGGCTTGCCTTTTCTTTCTGCTTTTTCTTCTGCGTGTCTGCGTTTCATTTCTGCCATTCTTTCCTTAAACATCTTCTGTAGCTCCTCCATAGGAGTTAGTGCAATCTTTGTCGTAGATGGGGAAGGGTCGGAAAAACCTCCTGGTGGGGAAAATTCTTCTTCGCCTCTCTCATGCTCATCACCTCCAAGTGAAGTATCCATTCCGCTTCGAGTGATGACCATTTTGCAATCGTGGGTTCTTGTGGGTTCTTGGGGGCTGCGTTTATCTATGGCTGAAATCTGCGTTTTCTTCAATGGCTGAAATCTGTGTTTCTTCAGTGCTGAAACTGCTGATAAAAAACGCTGAATGTTGCAGATCTGCTGGCGTTAGTGCATGGCTGAAAAATCACTGAACTTGCAGCAGTCCCTAGCGTTAGTAAAAATGCTGGTTGGGGCTGATGACTGGTGAGCAAAAACGCTACAAGGCTGGTGGTCTTTGCGATGATGCAAGGGGGAAAAGATACAGGGGATCTGGTGTTGCCGCGGTACTGCAAGAGGACTCGCCGGCGGAGGTCTTTATCCAAAACGCTAGGCTCTGGGGGTACTGCTGAGAAGTGACCTGTTGAGCGGGAAGCTCCTGCTGCCTCTTCTGCCAGAAAGTGCTAACTTGGGTTTGCTTATATATTAACTTAGCAAAATTGCCCTACCTACTTTTGTTGGAAAGTCACTTAAAAATAATAAGTAATCCCAATAAATAGGAAAATAGACTAAATGCACTGGAAAATTCCCCTAATTGATGCTAATGGATTTTGATAGGAATTCCGATGATCACGCTGTGTGCAACCGGAGGATATGCATCTATGCTAAGTGATTGGGCATGCACGGTCTACGGATAGACTCACAAAAGTGCCAGATCACCGCTGATCTAAACTGATTGGACTGACTGAACCTTGCTGTGGTGTAGCTTGTCCACGGACACATAGGGTTGGGATGTGTCACGTGACATGGTTGCTGAGAACTGTAACATTTCCAAGAATATTCATGCTGAGACTTTTGCTGCTCACACGAAGATACTTTGTGTCTAGTTGTCTCTGAGAAACCATGCTTTGGGTGAGAAAATTTGAGTTTCGAAGCCTTTAGTTTGAGTGGTTCTTGCTGGTCGACCACTAAAGCTTCAAAAGAAGATGGTAGAGAAGTAGCATTCGTCCGAGGAATAGTAGTATGACTCCGTGAAGAGGTTTGCGTCTGCATTTGCTCCAAGCGAGTGTGAAGTGATGCGAGACTCGTGGAAAGTGTTGCCATTTGATCTTTAAGAACTACTATCGGGTCCTTAGGTGGAATAGAGTTCTTGCCATCTTGTGATTCGGCCATGCCGATTGCTTTGAGGGAATAATTGAATTGTGGCGTGACGATGTGTTACATACAACCTGTATTCCTGTTGGAGAATTGGTATGTATTGCGGTTCAAGAATTAATTCTCGAACATGTTTCGGGTTCTGTGTTTGCCGTTGGAGTGTTGGGAATAGTAATTACCTCGTGGCCAGGGAGGTGGTTATCCGGTAAAATCTCCTCCGAGGAAAGGGGTGGGTACATTCAATTCATCGGCCATGACGCGCGCAGAGTGGCGGCGGGAAGTGTGTCAGCGCCGAGGGAGAGAGAACGTACCCGAGAGTGGGCTGGCAGAGAACGCTGTCGTTGGCCATTTTCTGGGATTTTTTTTTTTAAAAAAGTATACCGTTGCTGTTGGGTTTAATACTTTTACGCTATATGCAATTCGCTGGCTGCCCACATTGAGTTGGTTAATTCGCTGGTTGGTTGGTGTTTATTAACCAGATGCCATGTCATCAATGGCCCAATTGGAGAGGCTTTAAAAATCTGGTCCATGAGGGGTGAGAAAGGCCGCAGAGTGTGAAGTGTGCAAAGCACCACTTGGAAAAAATTCACCGGGGCAATCAAAGGGCTCACGAAGCCTCCAGCGACAAAAAGACTTCCAGCAAACAGAAGCAAAGTCGAAACGTTTTCAGCAACAAGGGATTATGCAAAGGGTGCAACGCTTCAAGCATAGGGGTGCATCCATTCGTCAAGAGGCACCAAAGGCGAAGAAGAAGAGCGCGATGCGTGCGGCAGAATCACCGTGAGTATCAATGCAACGTGGAAGCTTGAGGCATACTTGTCGTCACACGTGCCGGGTAAGCGTTGCATGCCATCCCTCTCTGTCTTGTGTCCGGTGCGGACGAGGGTTTACATGTGTCTACTACACATCGCCTTTAGGTGTCTCCTTTCTGCTTCTTCCATGCAACTCCGGGAAGGGGGTAGAGTGTAGCGGCGAGGGTGAGAGGCTCACAACCTTAGGGTCCTGGGAAAATTTTTGCTCTGACACCATTGTGAGGATTCTAAGTACTAATCCTTTATTAAGTACTTAAACTCATGATTAAGACTTAAGAAACTTGAACTGAACTCAAAAACAAGACTCTGAAGACTCTGTGTTTGATTGATTGAATGACTGCTTGAAATTGAGTACAATAGGCTCCTTATATAGAAGACAAAGAGACATAAATGAAAAGACACATCTCTTGATGAAGAGACATGACTTTAGACGTAAAGACACATCCTTTCGGCGAAGAGCCGCAACCATTGGGCGAAGAGTCGCACCCATAGAGCTAAGGGGTGTGACCAGTCGTCGAAGGAGTGTGGCTTTTGGTGAAGAGGCGCGTCTCTTGAGCGAAGGGTCGTGACCATCCAAGCGCAGGGGTCCTCCTTGGCATGGCACTTTGCATATCTGCAACTAGGAGTAGATGTAATACTGCCACATAGTCACAATTGTGACACTTCGAAGCATCTCTATAACCAGAAAATGTGTCAAATTCAATTGACTGTCTACCTTCCTTAAACTCTCTGACTTTCTTGCTTTTGTCATCCAAACAGTCATATTGGTTTGGCTTTATAAAAATTCTTCTTCTTTGCTTAAAAGTTGCTGTCATGAAAGTCTGAACTGTCTGTAGACGAGTCCTCTGTAGAACTGTCACTCACGGGGCGAGATTTAGGCTACTTTGCCTTTTTCTTGGCCTTTCCAAGCGTTGCTTCTTGCTTCGCTTTTTGCCTTTTCGGTCTTCTTCGCTCGAGTCAGATGAGCTAGAAGAACTATAAGAAGAAGAAGAACTTGGTACTCCTTCAAATCGAACACGCTTCTTCTGCTTTCTTGCCTTTTCAAAAGTAGACTGACGACCCAAATAACCCGAGAAGTCTTCTGCTTTTTGCCGTGCTTTTCAGCTTTGTTCTGCGCGTCAAAAAATTGAGCAATTCTTGCATCAACCACCTCTTCTAATTCTTGCTCTGTATACTTCCTGGGAGTAGGAGGTTCTTGAGAGCGGATTTGGGGGGTGGTGTTGTGGTCTTCCACCACTGGGTGTGTACCTCATTGAAAGAGGTCTCGCTTATATATTTTGCAAATTTTGGATCCTTCGCAAATTGAGCATCATCTTTGCTGCGTCGCCGATCAATCGTCGACGCTCCATCTCTCGACGCTCTGCCGAAGTAGGCCGAGGCGGGCCATACTCCTTGCCTGAATCTTCGTTGTGATTCCCTCCCTCATCTCCAGATGCAGAGGGAGTCGATTGATCCTTGTCTGAAGCCATAGGTGCCGCGGAAAAAAAATTAGGTGTCAGATTTTTTGTAGAATAGAAATCGGCCGTGGTTTGACACCATTGTAACAAACTTAGACACTCCAAGTCGAGAATCTACCGCGACAACACTAATAACCACTTCAAAATAGTTCACAGTTCACAATTGATTTGGCACTCGCCCGGCGGAGTTCCGTGCCTAGAGATATTGGCCCCAAAGACTGGCGCCCCTTCCAGTATTTCTTTTTGTATTAATCTGTGTTCAAAGTACAAGAGTGCGGGCAGGCGCTCACACTTAGACTCTGCGTCCAGATGCTTTGAGTTATGAGCCCCTGCCTGCTTATGTAAAGATTACAAGGGATGCCAAAAGCAGAGCCCAAAAGCTGAAAATCAAAAGCTCTTCATAAATAAAGCATAAGAGGTTTTCTGTCACAAGCCATCTTGGCAATAAAAGCAAAACTTTGAAAAATAAAAGCTCTCTCTCTCTCACTAGCTATATGGCGTAGAATAAAGCAGCCAGCAAATAGCATAGGAAATAGCTCCAAAATCTGTTGCAGAAGCTGCTTGAATTCACGGAATTCCGTATGGGCTGCCACATGTTAGCGTCAGTATTTCCGGGAGTCTTCTGCAGCCACGTCACCATTTAGCCTGCCAAGGGGTCCTTGCCGGGGGGGGGGGGGGGGGTGTGTGTGTGTACTGGGCAGCCACGTCACCAGTTTGTGACACCGTCGCAGAGTGAACCGTGTTTTTGTAGGTATATTTCACCAAAGGCAAACATTTTTCCCATTGAGTCTTCTAATCTAAGATGTAAGACTTCAATAAATCCAAAACCATTGAATTGGCTATCTTGAATTGCCCATCTGTCTCTGCGAGTGGAATGATGACGAGAATTGCAGCCGTGTGCCAATTTTCTCCTTCATAGCCTTGCAAAAGTATGAGGATTAGTGGTGCTAATCCTATAATTAAGACTTAAAACTTCATACTTAAGATCAAACAGAGACTCAAAGATTGAATGTGTGCTTGATTGCTTTAATGAATGGTTCAATAGGCTCCTTATATCGGAGACGAAGAGACACCAATGAAAAGACACGTCTCATGGTGAAGAGACATGACTTACGACGTAAACACACATCCTTTTGACGAAGAGTCGCAACCATTGGACGAAGAGTCGCAACCGTAGAGCGAAGGGGTGTGACCAATCGTTGAAGGATTGTGGCTTTTGGCGAAGAGGCATGTCTCTTGAGCGAAGGGTCGTGACCATCCAAGCGTAGCAACCATTGGACGAAGAGTCGCAACCGTGGAGCGAAGGGGTGTGACCAATCGTCGAAGGAGTGTGGCGGGGTTCTCCTTGGCATGGCACTTGTATATCTGCAACTAGAAGTAGATGTAATACTGCAACATAGTCACAATCGTGACATTCCCTCCCATTTAAAATGAGAGCCCGTGTCAAAGAAATGACTTCTGATGTTGATAGAACTCTGGAAAAGCATTGAATCTCCGAAAATCTTCAGTCTTTGAGTTATCCGGAATCTTTGTCTTGAACCTTTGCTTGTTGCGAAACCTTTTTGCTTTGATTGCTAAATCCCATGTCATTGCATTGTTCGAATACTCTTGAGAAGAATCTGGCATAATTAGCTTGACTATAACAAGAGGTTGATCTTCAAAATTCTTCATGTGACGTAAGACTTCTGGTTCAAAATCTTCCAATAACGAATCTCAAAATTCTTCAGAATCATCTTCAGATAATGTCACTTCATGGCTTGCAATTGGCTTATCATCATCCAACAAAGAATCAAAGAAAGCATAATCGTCTTCAGACTCAGAATCTGCAACTATGTCCTTATCTTTGTCTAGTAACGAAGTATCACTTGGAAAAACTTCTTGCTTGAAATCATCTTTGTTCATCAATTGATTTAGAAGTTAATGAATTAAAAAATTTATCAATTATAATTAATTAAAAAATTTATCAATTATAATTTCTGCATCCGTATCGAAAATCATATTCTCTTCATAATTCACTGTATCATGCTGTTTGACTTGTACACGTGAGGCTTGAATCATTCGTTCCGCATGATAAAGCCCGTGTAAAATCAGTTCACGTCCATCTTTGAACAAATTGATAGTATGTCCTCGAAAGCTAATAGCTGGATCATATTGAAATAACCAATGCTGACCAAGAATCATGTCGTAACATGATAGAGGCATGACTTCGAAATCTGGTTGATTTGCATAATTTTGAATACCGAACTGCAATTGTCGAACTGTCTCATCACAAGTTAAAATTGATCCATCTGCTAATTGCACATCATATAGTTGAGATGTCTTCTGAGTTGGCAAGCCAAGCTGTTGAATTGTCTGAGTATTGACAAAATTATTTGAGCATACGATGTCCACCAAAACATTGATGGATCGACCATTGAGAGTTCCAAGAAGACTCAAAACTTGCTTTGAAAGAGGCTCCAAGACTAAAGAATTGCAATGAGCACACTTCATAATAATAGTCGTATCCTTTGAGACATGACTTTATTGACCAGAGATTTTCCTTTATCCTTAGCAGAATCTGGTTGTTTTGAATTCGATAATGTTTCCGCGTTGGATGGAAGAACTCCAAGTGCCAAGTGAGTTTATGCTTGCAGTTTCTCGAATCTATGAGAAGGTGATGTGTCAATTGCGCATGGAAAGAGGAATTTCAGAAATTTTTGTAAGCACTATTGGGGTTAAACAATGATGCCCATTGTCACCAGCTCTCTTTGGTCTAGACATCGATCAATTGGAACAAATGGTACTCTACGTTATACAAGAAGAAGGCATTGAAGAGGTCACTATTTGCAATGCGGTAATCATGCTTTTGTTGTATGCGCATGATGTAGTGCTTCTAGCACATGTAACAAACTGTTGACGTGTCAAAGCCTAAAGAATGGAGTCAACCTACAGATGTGGCCGAGGGGCCTAAACCCTAATTTCTGCCAGAAACCCTAACTGTTGAAACCCTAATTTTAGAAACCCTAACCCTAAAAGCTGCAAACCCTAATTTTGATGTGCCAAAAACCCTAAATCTGCAGAAACCCTAACCCTAAGGGCAGATTTTTTGCGTTTTGCATTGGCTGATGATGTGGCAGGCTGTACGGATTTCCGTGATTTACGCTGGCAGCTTTTGGCATTGCTTTTTGGACCAGAAGCTTTTGAGTTTGAAAGTTTTTTATGTAAACTGCTTTTTGGACCAAAAGCTTTTGAGTTTGAAAGCTTTTCATGTAAACTGCTTTTTAGGCCAAGGGCCTTTAAATATGAGGCTAGGGCTCATTCTTTGGCATGCTTCAGTACGAAGGTGTAGAGTCTGGAGTACCGGCTTGTACTTTGATGATGCAATATAAAGAAATACCGAAAGGGGCGCCAAGGTTTGGGGCCAATACTCTCTGGCACTTCTTGAGAACCTGATGTTTCCCGCATTACACATGTTCTCAAATGCATAATATGCTCTTTTTCCCGCTTCCAAACGACGCATAGCACATTCATGTCACTTGTGATTAGACGGAACCTCAAGGCCAAGGTACTTAAAGCTCTCAACAACTTCAAGTATTGTTGTACACAATGCATGGCTTCTCCTTATGGTTGGTTTTCACAAGCATAACCTTTGTTTTAATTTGATTCACAATCAGCCCACTATGCAAGCAAAAGTTCTCACGGACAACCATAAGCTTTCTAAAGTGTGTGCTGTCACAAGGCGGGCACCACGTGCCAATAGAAAAGAACAGACTGAACAGACTTTTAGCACTTCAATAACAACTGAACTGAAAGAGAGAGACGACACGCGACACAGAGTGGTGGAATTCCACCCCAGAGAGTATTGGCCCCAAACCTTGGCGCCCCTTTCGGTATTTCTTTATATTGCATCATCAAAGTACAAGCCGGTACTCCAGACTCTGCACCTTCGTACTGAAGCATGCCAAAGAATGAGCCCTAGCCTCATATTTAAAGGCCCTTGGCCTAAAAAGCAGTTTACATGAAAAGCTTTCAAACTCAAAAGCTTCTGGTCCAAAAAGCAGTTTACATGAAAAACTTTCAAACTCAAAAGCTTCTGGTCCAAAAAGCAATGCCAAAAGCTGCCAGCGTAAATCACGGAAATCCGTACAGCCTGCCACGTCATCAGCCAGCGCAAAACGCAGAAATCTGCCCTTAGGGTTAGGGTTAGGGTTTGTGCAGTTTTAGGGTTTTTGGCACAGTAGAATTAGTGTTTGCAGCTTTTAGGGTTAGGGTTTCCAAAATTAGGGTTTTTGGCAGAAATTAGGGTTTAGACCCCTCGGCCACATCTGTAGGTTGACTCCATTCTTTAGGCTTTGACACGTCAGCAGTTTGTTACATCTCCCCTTCTTGAAAGAGAGTAATCGTCAGCGATTACAGCATATCTGCAAAACAACTCAAGTTAGTTCAAAAATTTTCGAGGGTCATTCCGAGGGACAATCAGTTTGCTCTTTTTATTAAGGAGTTAGCTTCTCCTTTCGGCAGTTTTGATCAAGAAGTTAGCTTCTCCTTTCGGCTGTTTTGATCAAGGAGTTAGCTTCTCCTTTCGTCCAGATCGGAACTCTTGATATTCCGGCATAGTAAAATTAGCCATCACACCCGGACCGTACTGATCTTCCACAGGTGTCTTGATGCACTAAAATTACATACCCAAGCAATCTCATCCAATTAGGAATATTCAGTGGTTGGCACATCACAATGCAACACAAATGCTCACATATGCATGTTACAAGACATAGAAACATAAAGCCGCCGATGAACACTCCTCCGCATAACCTAACAAGGTCCGAGCCGGGAGATATTCAACGACTCCCTCATCACTCCTCCCGCATAACCTAAAAAGGTCCGGGCCGGGAGATATAGAGGCCTTATACAACCAAACGCCCCCCAGACCGCAGCCTGTGTCGTTTGGAGGTGCTCAAAGTAACCACTGCTCAGACTTCTTAATACTCCGCCCGCATAACCATCCAGGTCCGGGCCGGGAGTCACAACAACAATTATTTTACAAGCATACAACCAAACGTTCCCCAGGCATCGGCCTGCGTGGTTTGGAGGTTTTCAAAAATACAACGGAACGCTCCCCAGGCATCGGCCTGCGTCGTTTCGAGGTTCAAACAATACCAAAACAGGTTCAAAACAGATACCATCCATTTCAAACAAATTCCAAACAAGATCACCAAACAAGCTAAATCAGAACTCAAACTTAAAAAGAAATCTCGACATCAGTCGAGCTCGAAAAGTCGACTGACTTTCCATCCTGAAACCTGCACCAAAAATTAGGGTTAGGTTTCTTCCATATGGTAGTAGCCGAGCACAGCATGGTCCGTCAGCTCTTGGACAAACAATGTTGCTTTAGCGGCGATGGTAGTCCCAAGATAGCAATCGCACTAAACCTCCAAGGTCATCTACTCGTGAAGAGACATCTACTGGGAGATGTCGAGAAACTTCAAGTTATAATCTGCTAGGACTTCAGGCAAAAATTTTCTTGAAAGCTTGCCAAGTACTTGGAGTATGCTGCTTGGTAGCTGTAGACATCAACATCTGCATGGCACTGCTTCTGAGAAAAACAGTGACTTGAAACAAATCTGGATCCTTCTCTTG
The DNA here is from genome assembly GCF_014529385.1 of Adiantum capillus-veneris. Taxonomy (NCBI): domain Eukaryota; kingdom Viridiplantae; phylum Streptophyta; class Polypodiopsida; order Polypodiales; family Pteridaceae; genus Adiantum; species Adiantum capillus-veneris. The sequence continues at coordinate 77,232,091 of NC_140959.1, read as the reverse complement.
CAAGTGATCTTAATTGGCTTATGCCTTGTAAGACATGAGCGGTGAAGACGGGAGCACACCCGATACGCGATGAAGTAAGTGTGGGAGTGGCTAATAAGTCCGGGTTGAAGCGCGAAGATACCTCAAATAAAATTCCAATAGCTTTGACTGCTCTTTTGTAGGACCCGTATGCTTTTAGAAAAGCACACGCCCGATGCTCTGATACCACTGTCACAAGGCGGGCACCACGTGCCAATAGAAAAGAACAGACTGAACAAACTTTTAGCACTTCAATAACAATTGAACTGAAAGAGAGAGACAACACGCGACACGGAGTGGCGGATGCATTGGTGGCACCTGTTCTTCTTTATGGAGTTGAATTGTGGAGCGGGAGCATCTCAAAGTCTACTTGGAAAGAGTTTGAGAATGTCCAAAAGCGTTTTTTTACAAAGTTTCTCCAAGTTAAGACACAAACACCATATATGCTCCTACTTCTTGAGTCAGGATCTCTTCCAATGGAGGTTATGGGCATGAAAAGGATTGTGTAGTACATGATAATGATGCGTCAAAACCCCTCACATCGACTTCCTACAATTGCATGGGAAGCAAGCAAAGAAGTTCAAAAGACGCATAAAAGCAAGATCTTGAGTACGGGATGGATGCAAGACATAAAGAAGTGGTTTGGGAGATGGGATGCATTACACTTGTGTAAGGTGCAACGGAAGTGAATGTTGAACTTTGCTCAAGATGAGTGCTCCGAACTGTGCTCAAGGTTTCTTTTACTTACGGAAGGGAGAGCCTTCTGTTCCTTTAGTGAGAGAGTGCAATAGACACAAACAAAGTGGTGAACACTGTGAATGAAGGTGCTGAGACTGAGAGATAGAGAGAGAAGAATACGACACCAGAAAGTTGTCAAACCCTCCTTCGAAGGCTCCTTCTCTTACCATTGTTATCAAAGATTTCTTCAAAACCCACTTTGACATGTCCGGAGTTATGGTCTATGGAGCACATAGAGTGGGGAAGCAAGGAGCTCCTCCTCCGATGGCGAAATCGGTCTACTTATGATTGCACAAATCTCTACAATGCTTGGACTTTCCGACAATGTCGACGACGATGAGGACGACGACGAGACGGGCTGAAATCTGAAAATGCTAATGGCTGAAATCTGCAAATCTTTATTTGCTGAATTTTGACTCTATGTTGGTGACGATGGCGATGAAGATGTCCATGACGACAATACAACGATGACGCGCTGAAAAAGTAGATGCTGAAATCTGCGTTTTCTGGGCTGAATCTGAAAACTTCGCGGGATCTAACTGTGCGCGGAGAAACTGTTGCGGGAAGGTGAGATCTGCGAGGTTCGGGACTTCTTCTGCGATGTCTGACTACTGAAAACTGAAAACACTGGTTCTAGGGCTGAATGTGTCGCGATGGAAATTGCAAAACGCCAAGACTGATCTACAAACCAAAAACGCTAGGGCTGATTTTGGTTCTTGCTGTGGAAATCTGCTACGCGTGGAATCTGCTGTCTTCTGTGGGGGAATCTGCTAACGCTAGGGCTGATCTGCTGTCTGCTATCGCCAGGAATCTGCAAGATCAAAAACGTTGGCTGATCTGGTCCAAAAATGCTAGGGCATCTGGGGGTTCTGTTGAGAAGTTGCCTGTTGAGCGGGTGCTTCTGCTGCCTCTTCTGCCAGAAAGTGCTAGCGCTAGGTTTCTATTTATACAAACTTAGTAAAAATGCCCTACCTACTTTCCAACAAAAGTCACTTAAAAATAATAAGTGAAAAATGTCAAAAATAGGGAAAATAGGTCTATGCACTGTAAAAATTCTCTTGATGGGATCTGACTGTAATTTGATGAGAATGCTGATGATCATGCTGTGTGCAACCAGAGGATATGCATTTATTCTAAGTGTCTGGACATGCACGATCTGCGAACAGACTCACAAAAGTGCCAGATCACTTCCTATTCTAGATTGACTTGATTGATTGAACCCTGGTCATGTTGTAGCTTGTCCACGGACACATAGGGTTGTATGTGTCACGTGACATCCCCTCCTTTTCAAAGTGAGGTATTGGTACCGAACTGTATGGCGTCGAGGGAGATCGCCAATAGCATCCGGAATCCTCGAAAGGACTCTTCGCCGGCCCACTCTGAGGTGTGGGTCGGCGATACTTGAACTTCATAAAGGTCTGCAAAGCTTGCTTCTTTGGGCCGCGCTGAAAGCGACACAAAGTCTTCTGAGTCTCCTTCAATGCTTCCACTTCTTCTATGGACGTAGGTCCACCTTCTTCAAGAATCTCCGAGGTTGAAAATTCTTGAAACCACTTCCAACACAAAAACATGAACATACCTATTCCATGTAAGGTGACTGGAAAAAATATCGTCTTCCTAAAAGACTGTGCATGCAATGTAGAAGAACAAATAGACGGAGTGCCATCCCGTTCACCACACACATGCAAACAATGAGATCGAATCTTGTGTTTCTGATCTAAATCAATCAATTGTGACAAATCACAATGGACATGCCCATGCTTGATACATCTTTCTTGTGCTCTTTCTGATACTGTGTCATGTAAAGGAAGAGACATGGAATGTGACTTCGTGTATGCAAACATTTCATCTTTCCATGAGAAATCCGCATACATCTGTGCTCGTTCATGAGTGAAACGTGCTCAACGTACAATATGTTATGCCTAGGAAAAGGGATCACATAAGGACGGTGACTAAAGTACAGGAAAGGATCACGAATGAAACACTCGAACAATGCATGCTGACTAATCATTCGTACACATAATTCTTCCTGAGAGGGTTCTTTGGACCTTGACTCGATCGAATCTTCCTGTAGGGGTTCTGTGGACCTCGACTCGAAAGCCAAGATCGATTCTTCGTGATTGATCAAATCTGCAATGAGGTTAGCTTCACTAGACAAAGTATCAGCGAACATATCATCCTTGTGAACAATCACATCATCTTCATGCAAATCATCATGCTCGTGAGTAATCACATCTTGATCATGCAAATCATCATGCTTATCATTATCATTCAAATCATCATGCTTATCATCATGCAAATCCTGTGTGTCATGCTTTTAAGAAGAAGAGACTGAGAGAGTCTCTTTTCCTGAATCTCTTGCATCTATGCCTGCACTTGAGAAAAGAGTTGCAACATCTTTCATGTGCCGGGCGCTCTGTTCGGCCGCCAAGCGCGCTTGCACACGCTCACGCTCCAAGTCGGCCTTTCTTTCTGCTTCTCTTTCTGCCTTTCTTACTGTGCCTTCCAAGTCGTACTTATGCTCTATGATTGCCACTCTTTTTTCGTAGTCACGATCTATGGTTGCCCTTCTTTCTTCGTGTTCTAACTTCTTGTCCATAAACAACTGCGGCAACTCCTTCATAGGAGTTAGTGCAATCCTTGGCGTAGATGGGGAAGGGGGAGGGTCAGAAAAACCTCCTGGTGGGGAAAATTCTTCTTCGCCTCTCGCATGCTCATCACCTCCAAGCGAAGTATCCATTCCCCTTCGAGTGATGACCATCTACTGAAGTCGTAGGTTCTTAAGTTCACGAAGAACTTGGGTTCTTGTGGGTCTTGGGTTCTTGGGGGTCTTGAGTTCTTGAGGTTCTTAAGGGTCTTGAGGTTCTTCTTTCGCTTGCAATCCGTGTTCGAGAAGGGTCTTCTCTTCACCCGAGTTTTGCTCTTTTCCGGGGGGCGCACCCCTTGGCGGCCTTGCGCTCACACCAAGGTTGCTTTTTCCCTCACGTCGATTGGCCGGCCGCTAAGTGCACGGTCGGCTCTCAATGAGTGAAAAGAGTTACAAGGGGAGGCTGAACAAGCCCTTCTTTCTTGGGATCCATGTCACTCTTCAAAAACACGATTAGGAATCGACACGCCCAAGAGGACTTGGGTTACGTGCTACCGCAACAAGCAAAAAAAGTTATGTGGTTCTTTCCTTGAGTGATACAGAACACTGCCAAAGCTCTGATACCAATGTAAGGTGCAGCGGAAGTGAATGTTGAACATTGCTCAAGATGAGTGCTCCGAACTGTGCTCAAGGTTCCTTTTACTTACGGAAGGGAGAGCCTTCCGTTCCCTTTAGTGAGAGAGTGCAATGGACACAAACAAAGTGGTGAACACTGTGAATGAAGGTGCTGAGACTGAGAGATAGCGAGAGAAGAATACGACACCAGAAAGTTGTCAAACCCTCCTCCGAAGGCCCCACTCTCTATGGCGAGAGCGGTCAACTTATGATTGCACAAATCTCTACAATGCTTGGACTTGCCGATGATGTCGACGACGACAAGACGGGCTGAAATCTGAAAATGCTAATGGCTGAAATCTGCAAATCTTTATCTGCTGAATTCTGACTCAATGTCGGTGACGATGTCAATGACGACGATGCAACGACGACGCGCTAAAAATGCAGATGCTGAGATCTGCGTTTTCCGGGCTGAATCTGCAAACTTAGCGGGATCTGACCGTGCGGCGAGGAACTGCTGCGGGAAGGTGAGATCTGCGAGGTTCGGGACTTCTTCTGCGATGTCTGATTGCTGAAAACTGAAAACGCTGGTTCTAGAGCTGAATCTGTCGTGATGGAATTGCAAAACGCTGAGGCTTATTTGCAAACCAAAAACGCTAGGGCTGATTTTGGTTCCTGCGGTGGAAATCTGCTACGCGGGGAAGCTGCTGTCTTCTGTGTGGGGATCTGCTAACGCTAGGGCTGATCTGCTGTCTGCTATCGCCAGGAATCTGCAAGATCAAAAACGCTGGCTGATCTGGTCCAACAATGCTAGCTTTCTGCTGTGAGCAAAAACGCTATGGCATCTGGGGGTTTTGCTGAGAAGTTGCCTGTTGAGTGGATGCTCCTTCTGCCTCTTCTACTAGAAAGTGCTAGCGCTAGGTTTCTATTTATACAAACTTAGCAGAATTGCCCTACCTACTTTCCAATAAAAGTCACTTAAAAATAATAAGTGAAAAATGTCAAAAATAGGGAAAATAGGTCTATGCACTGAAAAAATGCTCTTGATGGGTTCTGACTGTAATTTGATGAGAATGCATGATGATCATGCTGTGTGCAAGAGGATATGCATCTATTCTAAGTGTCTGGACATGTACAGTCTGCGAACAGACTCACAAAAGTGCCAGATCACTAGACTGACTTGACTGGCTGAACCCTGGTCATGCTGTAGCTTGTCCACAGACACATAGGGTTGGATGTGTCATGTAACAACTTGCTACATGATGCTTCAATTGACTCCCAAGTGAATGAAGCTTTTCTACAACGCCAATGTATTACGGCTTGGGAGAAATCTGGTGGGTCACGCTTCATATATTACACCACCCATATTGCCCCCAACTACAAAACCATGTTCTTCGCTGAAAGAGGAAACCGTACTCACACTTACATACTTGAGCCTATCCCCTTGTCGGCAATACGCACTATCGTAGCCATTCGGCTTAGCTCCCATTCCCTTCGATGCGAGACAGGGCGTTGGGGCAATGGAGAAGAGTCAAATCGACTGTGCACATTATGCTTATTGCAAGTTCGAGAATCTGAGTACTACACACTACTAGAGTGCTCAGCTTTTGGTCACATCCGAACTTGCTTCTCTCACATTTTTAGCCATGACTAGACCTACACAATTTCCTCTCCCAGCCACAGTGTCGGCTCTCCATTGCGACTCTGATCACCACAATTTTGGAGCATCAAGAGTCACTCATCAGCCATACACATACTACATCACATGTAACTTCGGTCCCATAGCTCATATTTGACCTTCCAAGACAATAATAAAATCTCTCTCTCTCTCTCTCTCTCTCTCTCTCTCTCTCTCGTCGGATAGATCTTTAAGGTCTCTTGGGATAATTTCCCACGATGTTAAAGTACTCTCCTTCTTCTTCTTCTTCTTCTTCTTCTTCTTCTAAAAGGAATCATCATTCGTGCTAAGTAGCACACATTCAAACAAGGAAAGAAGTAAAGATTTGTGGAATTGTAAAGTCTAGATCTTGTCATCATTTCAATTCTGCTGCACCTGACAAGTCTCCAAGCAAGTCCCCAAGCAGAGGGAACTCTTTTTTGAGTCAAAATGTGCAAGGGAGAAGAAATCTCTGCCTACTTTCTAATGAACTGTTTGTAGTACAAATATAAGCCTAAAAAGCTTTGAACTTCATGTATATTTTTCAAATCTAGCTAATCCCTGATGGTTTCTATTTTGGCCGGGTCTATCTTTACACCTTGTGCAAAGAAAAATGTGCCCCAAAAAGTGTATTTTGGCCAACAAAAGCCTGCTCTTTTTCCCGTTGACCACCAATCTACGTTGTCGTAGTACGTGAAAAACCTATAAGAGATGGTGTCTGTGTTGTGCTTCATTCTTGGAGAACTCAATGATGTCGTAAAAAAAGGTGTCCACAAATGACCTGTACTCTCGAAAAATCCTATATATCATCCTGTTGAACGTTGCAGGACATTTGTGAGACCAAAATGGCATTACCAAATACTCGTACAATCCAAAGGATGTCCTGAATGCGGTCTTGTATACATCTCTAGGAGCGATCCTGACCTGATGATAGCCACTTTTCATGTCCATTCTACTAAAACACGTAGAACCTTGTAAGCATGAAAGTATATCATCAATCTTGGATATTGAAAACTTGATCTTGATGGTGATTTTGTTGAGAGCTTTGTAGTCAATGCGCATTCTCCAACCATCTTTCTTCAACACTAGAAGCACTATTGAACAATAAGATGATGTAGTGGGCTGAATTAGACCCTTTTCAAAAAGTTCTTTCACTTGGTTTATAATTTTCTCATTCTGGGCTCTCCTTACTCTGTAAGGTGGCCAGTTCGGTGGTACGCTGTCAGGAATGAAATCAATTGTATGATCTTAAGGTCGATGAGGAGGTAGCTCTTCAAGCAAACTCTCAGAGAAACAATTGGCTTCAACTTGCAAAAAATCTTGTCATTCTTTCTCTAAGTATGACATGTTTGATTGCTTATTTTCATTGTGTTCATTTAAGTAGATTAAGTAAACAAAGATATTGGATTTTATTAATTTTGAAACGCTTGAGGCCGACACAAGTGGGACAGACTCGCCCTTTAATTTTATATCAAGAATGATGTCCTTGCCCTTCTCATTCTTCAAGGTGGCCATTCTTAACCGATAGTAGACCACGATGCCGTTCTTGTGGTACCAAGGTATCCTTCAAAGGATGTACACGTCTCCAGAAGCATGATGTACAAGTCCTTCTTTCCTAAACATCCTTGGCAATGCAATAGAAGTTTGCCTATGATAGGTGACAGGTGTAATGGCAACATCTAGCCCTGGTGCTTGTCACAAGACGGGCACCATGTGCCAATAGAAAAGAACAGACTGAACAGAGTTTTAGCACTTCAATAAAAACAGAACTGAGAGAGAGACGACACGCGACACGTAGTGGCGGAAGTCCACCCCAGAGAGTATTGGCCCCAAACCTTGGCACCCCTTTCGGTATTTCTTTATATTGCATCAACTCAGTACAAGCTGGTACTCCAGACCCTACACCTTCTCCAGGAAGCATGCCAGAGAATGACCCTAGCCTCATATTTAAAGGCCCTTGGCCTAAAAAGCACTTACAGTGAAAAGCCTTCAAAACTCAAAAAGCTTCTGGTCCAAAAAGCAAAGCCAAAAGCTGCTAGCGTAATTTACGAAAATCCGTACAACCTGCCATGTCATCAGCCAATGCAAAACGCGGAAATCCGTACAACCTGCCACATCATCATGCCAGCGCAATTTTCGGATCCTGCCACATCATCAGTTTTTGTGTGTGTGCGGGTCCTGCTTTATTTTAATCCCTTTATGTCACTGGGGCCCCATCGAACGGGGTCCCCATAAGTTGGTAGGACTTCTTCTTCTGTTACTTGTTCTTCTTAGGGTTTAGGCCCCTTGGCCAACATCTGCAAGTTGGCTCCCTTCTTCAGGGCTTTGACACGTCAGCAGTTTGTTACAGTGCTCCTAGAATTGCCTCCACCGGTGGTCTCATTTCTTTTGATGTGATTCTAAGCCGATGAAGTTGGCCTTGGCTCCTCCATCAAGTAAGATAAGGACTTCCGGATCACGTACTTTACCCTACGCTTTGTAGAGCTTTGTACTCTCGTCTGTGTGTTCTAGTTTTGTCCCCAATATCTGGAACCAATCCTACCTTTGTCTTCCCTTTGTTTGCACGCTCCTCGGCTGCTTCGAAACTCTCTAGTTTGTCCTCTGCTTGATCAGTTAGCGCTTTGTTAAGACACTTCGCAAGAATGTGCCGCTGCTCACCACAACCGTAACACTTACCCTCTTTGCAGGTCAAGGTTTGCGCCCTTTGAGCAGACATTGGCCTGTCCGAAGGGTATGTTAGTGTGCTTGCGTGCATACCAAATTCCTATTTGGCATGACCCGTAAGTCTTTGGATGGAGTGCTTGTTGCTTGAAGGTAATTTTCTTAAAGAAGAGGCTGGTAGAAAAGTATCCCAAAACCTCTTGTAATAATCATCGGAGGTATCTTCCTTGGTCATCCTTAGATGATTCCAAGGTGTAATGACATCCTCTTCGTATTCTTTTGTGAGCCAAGACGCGTTATAATTTTAACCACTTTGTAGGCGCTTCCTGGCGTAGTACCACCATGTCTGGGCATTCCCTTTCAAGTAAGATGTTTTTCTTCGTACTTTAGAGTGTTCAGAAAAACGTCCGTCCAAAAAAACAATGTCAAATTGTTGTATAAATGCAAGAGCTCTGTGGGTGTCTTTGTAGCCTGAAAACATGTCAAACTTAAGTGCTTGCCCACCTTTTGTAAAATCCTTGGTCTTTCAACCTTTCTTCTCAAGATGGTCTTACTTGTTCATACAGTTCTGGTTTGGTGCCTTCGGTTTGTTCCGGACATTGATTCATCTGAATCAGAACTATCTGAGGATGAGGTTTCCTCGTCAAAACTTTCAAAGTGTTTCTGATGCTTTTAACTTGCAGTTGATACTAAAACTCCATCCTGTTGAGGTCGCTTGGCGGAACAGAGCCATACTTTGCTCCCAATTCCTCGAAAAAAGGCCGAAGCCTCAGTTGGTGTCTTCACGCTTGTGAGTAGATGGAACAGTTTCCTCCTCGCAAGATGCACTATTGGAGTCCATGTGTGTTGCAGAAAAAGGGATCAGATCGTTCGTAGAAGAAGAATTATATGAGCTTTGATAAAAGTGTAATAGACTTGGATACTCCAAATCAAAGATCAACTACAACACACAAGAGGGAGCTATAAACAACTGAATAAACTTGGATAGAGAGAGAAGAGGAGAGTCAACATGGACGGTGGAGTTTCGAGCCAAGATGCACTGTTCCCAATGACTGACACCACCCCTTCCGATAGTTCTTTATTATTACTTTCCAAGTCAAAGATCAACTACAACACATAAGAGGGAGCTATAAACAACTGAATAAACTTGGATAGAGAGAGAAGAGGAGAGTCGACATGGCACGGCGGAGTTCCGAGCCAAGATGCACTGTTCCCAATGACTGACACCACCCCTTTCGATAGTTCCTTATTATTACTTTGCAAGAGTACAATGTACGAGGTCCTCTCTCTCCCAAGCTAATCTGCCAAGAGTGAGGCCCTGGGCACACTTATAAAGAGTACAAGAGGCCCAAAAGTTGGCGCCCCCGAAAGTTGCGACTCCCAAAAGCTCTTGCTCCCAAAAGCTAGCGCTTAGAGAGCTGCCTGAAAATCACAGAATTTTGTATGCTATGAGCCATGCTAGCAAGTTGCCCAAAAATTGCAAAAATCCGTACAAACTGCCGCGCTAGTAAGATGCCCAAAAATCGTGAAAACCGTACAAACTGCCACATTATCATCTCGGAGATCACGTGGAAGACGGCTCTATTGTTGCTTTGTGGCTTTCCGCAAAGCCTTCGATACAGTGCCCAGAGCTAATTGATGCGCAAATTGTAGGAGATGGGGTTACCCAAAGAGTTGATTTGGGGATCATGGCTATATACAAGTCAGTAGTGGAGTATGTACGCACTCCAGAGGGGATTTCTGATTTGGTTTGCTCCACTATTGGGGTGAAACAGGGCTGCCCGCTATCTCCTACACTATTTGGCATGTATGTGGATGAGGTTGCTAACTACATTGAGAGGGATGGTGATAGAGTGGTTCCCACTATTGTTATATGTTGATGATATTGTGTTGATTTCTGTCTCCCCGGAGGAGATGCAACGTCATTTAGATGCTTTGTACACATTTGCCCACTGTCACGTGACACATCCAACCCTATGTGTGCGTGGACAAGCTACAGCCTGACCAGGGTTCAGTTCAGTCAAGTCAGTCTAGAGTAGGAAGTGATCTGGCACTTTTGTGAGTCTATTCTTCGCAGACCGTGCATGTCCAGACACTTAGATTAGATGCATATCCTCTGGTTGCACATAGCATGATCATCAAATTTCCATCAGAACCCATCAGGAGCATTTTTACAGTGCATAGATCTATTTTCCCTATTTTTGACATTTTTCACTTATTATAATTAAGTGACTTTTGTTGGAAAGTAGGTAGGGCAATTTTGCTAAGTTTGTATATATAGAAACCTAGAGCTAGCACTTTTTGGCAGAAGAGGCAGTAGGAGCACCTTGCTCAACACGTAACTTCTCAGCAAGACCCCCACAGAGGCCTAGCGTTTTTGCCCAGATCAGCCAGCGTTTTTGCATCTGCATTAGCCTGGCAACAGCAAAGGACAGATCAGCACTAGTGTTAGTGAATTGCACCAGCAGATTCACAGTGTGTTTGGAGCAAGATCATTTTCAGCCCTAGTGTTTTTGTTTTGCAGATCAACCTCAGCGTTTTTGCAGATCTTCGCGACGGAATCAGCCCTAGACTCAGCGTTTTCAGTTTTCAGCGGTCAGTTTCCGTAGTAGAACCCCCAAACCTCGCAGATCTCACCTTTCCGCAGCAGATCCTCGCCGCACGGTCAGTTCCGGCGAAGTTTACAGTTTCAGCCCGAAAAACGCAGATCTCAGCATCTGCATTTTCAGCGCGTCGTCGTCGCATCTTTGCATCGTCGCCATCGACATCGTCACCGACATAGAGTCAGAATTCAGCAGATAAAGATTTGCAGATTTCAGCCCTTAGCATTTCCAGATTTCAGCCCATCTCGTCGTCGACATCGTCGGCAAGTCCAAGCATTGTAGAGATTTGTGCAATCAATAGTAGACCGCTCTCGCCATAGAGAGTGGGGCCTTCGGAGGAGGATTTGACAACATTCTAGTGTCGTATTCTTCTCTCTCTATCTCTCAGTCTCATGCACCTTCATTCACAGTGTTCACCACTTTGTTTGTGATCATTTGCACTCTCTCACTAAAGGAACGGAAGTCTCACCTTACACTTACGATTGGGGACTGACTACTAACCTCGGGAAAGCCAAGGTTATGGTGTTCAACACCACACCACAGTGGGTCAGGAGGTCAACACCCACTTTTACATATGGCAGGAGACGGTGGTGGAGTATACATATGCACTTGGGGTAGTCTTCAATGGACAGGTCACCGGTGTTTTCATTGAGGAGAGCAACAGAAACTACATTGACGAGAAGATGTGTTCGCAGGTTCAGTTTCAAGAACCTCGAACAAAGTTGTGGCTGTTTGACACTGTAGTGGCTTCAACTATGCTTTATGGGTTCAGATTTGGGGACCCTTGGTGGACCACCATGGTAAATCTGGTAGCACTGATGGATGGAGATGTATGGAGAGGCCTCTAATCTCTATGATCTCTCGGATGAGGCCTCAGTGCCACATGCGATTATTCCAACCAAGCTAGCTGCCCCTCCTCTCGTGGTCGAGGCCCTTACTAGATCAATATCCTTTATGCATAACTTATGGGACCTCCCCAGAGATAGATATGCTCGGCTAGCCCTTGAATCATCTCGATAGCTAGCACTACAGGGGGACACTGCATGCTAGTATGGGTAGATGACATCATGGTTTCAGTCACATGGCTTCGGCATGGATAGACTACCATCGTTCCAGTTTTCCTTGGATGCACCCTCCCTATCTCACTCGGACAAAGATCACTAGACTCGTACGTCAATATTTGATTCAGCTAGATACCAAGAGCACATGGATACATCCGACACAGGAGTTGGGTACAAAGATGGCTTCATCTTCTCCAACTAACAGAGGATGGATATGTGATCAGACCAGCCTATATGGACACTCATTTATCCTATGGGATACGATGTGCTATTTGTCAGATGTGCATATCATCGCATCGGCTAGAGATTGAGATTGGCACATTTAGGAGAGTATCAGCAAAGGCCAAGATATGCCAGTTGTGTCATATAGAGCCAGAGACAGAGTTACATCACATTTTCATTGTTGGGTATACTATGAGATATGAGGCCGCTTTCATTGTCTATTGAGAGAGGCTTTGGACCATTGTCTAGAGTCATGAGATATGAGGATCAGAGATGCCTCGGTTGTTTTTGCTAGAGCTGCGCAGACACGGGGAGAGTCTCTTGAGGAGATCAGGCAATGGGAGACATTTACGGAGTGAGATTGCTGACTTCTTTAGAGCAAGGACTCAGCATCCAGATGAGCATGCTTCATAGCATACTTCAGAGCGCACTAATAGCGCACTAATATACCAGGGGTATATTAGTTGACAGAGCCATTGAGCTCAGGAGAGCTAGCCGCTCAGTTCTACGAAGGCGACCACGACATCAACGGAGTTTCATCAGAGGATTAGGACTATTCTAGCACGACATGGGAGATGCCCAGTACAACTATTTACAAAGGCGGACATTGACGAAGCTCTCCAATGATCGATGTAGTACTTTCTCGGACAACGCCCAATGCCGGGCATCCTTGGGCTTTGATGATGATTTTAGTCTTTCACTTTACTTTACTTCATTTTTTATTTTTGTACCTAGACATTAGATTAGATCCACCAAGATTGTATCAGTTTGGTCTCATAGGCTTTTTGAAGACATTTAATATAACATTTCATTTCATCTCCGTGTGTGTGTGTGTGTGTGTGTGTGTGTGTGCAGAGCTCGTCCCACACTCATTCGATCACTACCGGCACTCTCATCGACCGAGCACTGGAGCTACGGAGATCCAAACGGCCACGATTGACGAGAGGGGCTACACAGGATCGACGAAGACTAGAGCAGACGATTCGAGCCATACTCTCTTGACATCCAAAGTGCAGATGAGGATGGATTCTAGTAGTAGTATCTTTGTTCTAGTTCTTTTGTACCCGGACATGGTATTAGATTCACCATTTTGTAACAAATAGGTCTCATAGGTCATTTTGGCTTTTTGAAGACGTTTTTTTTTCCGAGAAAAAGATCCTTCTATTAGTTAATGAAACTGCCCATAGGGCTACAACCACCTCTTCAAGAGAGGGCTACAACAACCATGATGGGGAGACTCTCCCAATGAAAAACCAACATATGTACAATGGGGCTAAATCAAGAAATGGGGCGAGGGAAAAGCCACACTGGTGGTCGGTAGTGCCATCGGAGTACACCCTGGACCATGGTGTAGAAAGGCCCAGGACGCCATAGTCGAAGGAAAGCCTCTCTGCGCTCCCGCATGCGGTCGGAGCTGCCCTGTGGTCTCTCGAGCTCTCCTGTGAGGGTGTGGATCAGCTCTAGCCAAAGATCGCGAACAGTCTTTGCTGGTGGCACAGGGCGAGCCTCAAAGATGCGGAAGCAACGGGCCCGCCAGATGAACCAGAGTGTCAGGCCATTGACGAGCTCCCAACACTCCTCTCTCTCACTGCACCACTCTTGTAGAGTAAGCTCTGTGGCAGGCTGGAGTGTAGGTGGCCCCTCCTGCATCACTATCATCCTGTTGGTGGAAGATAGCTCAAACTGAAGTGCCAGGCCCGTGAGGGTGGACCAAGCCGCTGCTCCGCAAGTGTACTGTCGAGCCGTGGAAAGAGCAGGCATTAGCCGAAGAACTCTAAGCCACACCTACTGTGCCAAAAGATAGTCCCAAAGATAGTGACACTGACTCTCCACAAGATGGTCACAAGCTGCACATGCGGCTGAGAGACCACTATGCACTAGCCAGCTCCCAACTGCTATAGCTTTGTGTGCGACCAGCCACACTGAAACAAGGTGACTCGCCTCAGCTGTCTGGAGTCCCACAACCTCTCCCAGAAAGCTGCCAAGAACTCAGCTGTGAGACCCTCCTCCTGCCAATGAGGTGCTGCAGCGGGGCGGGCCTCTCTGTGTGCTGCTAGTATGTGACGTCCCAGTCGAATAGTGTACTGAAAGAACGAGACACCTGGGTGGTCTGCAGAAGAGAAAGGGTCCCTCCAAAGCCACTTTCCAGGATCCCACTGTACTCGTGCCAGTGGACAGCACTCCCAAGCCCACTGTCTCCAGTGTCCAGTCTCAAGAGCTGTTGGGTCAGGATCGATGACACAAGTCCTCCAACAGATGCCCACCATTGGGATCCTCTGAAAACAACACTCTGCCACCTACGGGGCCTCTATTGCAACTCGCTGTAAGCGTTCCTCACCCTGTAGCTCAAAGAAAAGGGATGGAACAGTCTCTGAGCAGCCCCGGACTGAGATGAGAACCTCCAGTCGTGTGAAGGCTCCCATCCACCTGGGTGTTTCTGGCTCGAGAGGTGTGAGCCACTCAACTGGAACTGCCTCTGAGATGTCCTGGCACATGCTCTGCACTCCTCTCATGCCCTGTAGCTGGAAACCTTGCACCTCCTCTGACAAGCTTGAAAACTCTAGTCACCTAAAGAGCGCATTGGACCCGCTGCCATGGGACCCCAAGAAACATGAGGCCGACTACCAACCAAGTGGCATTTCATTTCATCTCTCTCTCTCTCTCTCTCTCTCTCTCTCTCTCTCTCTCTCTCTCTCTCTCTCTCTCTCTCTCGGCTAGATCTTTAAGGTCTCTTGGGATAGTTTCCTACAATGTTAAAACTCTCTTCTTCTTCTTCTTCTTCTCTTTCTGTCTCTCCCCAAGTTGAAGTGTCTGCTATTATGATCACCATTTGTTCTTAACGAACAGAAAGGTTTCAGTGGTATCAGAATGAGGGTACCAGAGAGGGTTTCCCAGGATAGAATTCTTAAAAATTGGGAGCTGATGCAAAAACATGGTAAATTGAAACAAGTTGCCCTCAGGAAATCTCTTGTAGAAGCCTTCTGCAACTTGTTGTGGGGTCTCCAAGGTTTTCTCGAGCTCTTTGCTTTGATACCATGAAGGATTGAAGAGAGGAATAGATGAGGGAGGAGACAAAACACAATGTGAGAGAGAGAGAGAGAGAGAGAGAGAGAGAGAGAGAGAGAGAGAGAGAGAGAGAGAGAGAGAGAGAGAGAGAGAGAATTACCCAAGAGCAATAACTCACTTTGGAATGAGTTTTTACAGTGAGCACTCAATTGACGATAAGAATGAGCCCTAATGATCACCTATATTTGGCTGAAATTGAGGTAAAGACACACAAAATGGGAGTGCCCATAGGGTTGCCACGTCAGCATAAAAAAAGGCTAATACATAGGAAAAATGGGCTTAAGTGCATATGCAGAGCCAAAGTGGCCATACAACCATTACATGCAACCTAAGATGGCAGCGGCCACCATCTGGTGATGACATATCTCTAGTAATGCCACAATTCACATACATCAGAAATCCTCTATTTTCATACATAAACATTGCTTCTCATGTTGTGTAACTCACAATACCTGACACCACGCTAAACCTCCACAATCTACAATTCAGTGTATGTCAAATTGAACGGCACAGGTTACGGGCCCTACCTGCACAAACCTGCCGGTCCTCAATAGAGCCCATAATGACCCCGATGCCGATTGCTTCCTTCTCATGCAGTTTTGTCCCAATCTAAGACTAGATGATCGGACAAACTAAAGGTGGCTTTAGATTAGGGATTCTCTGCTAGAGAAGGTTCAAGGAGAACATAAATCCAAGATGACTCGTGAATGTTTTTTAACACTCCCATCAATATCAATCTGAGCTTTTAAGGCTTGTGCCAGATTAAGAGAATAGTGGCTAGAGAGGATGGGGCAATGTACACCTAGAAGGGAGGATCAAAGAGTCACAGCATCTGCAGAAGCTTGCAGAAGATGTTGATTCTAGCATTCTTACAATGAAAGTGGATTTTTCTGGGAAGTTTCTAAGTAGAGAAAGAGTATCTGGATGCAGGTGTTGGCTGAAGGATCGATTCTGACAAAATAATTGAGGCATACCTGCTCTTGGATGACTGACATTTGGTCTGCCATGGTTAGTTGGCTTATTGAAGTGTGAGAATATCATTAGTAGTTTTCTGAATCCTTACTCTCTCGTGTGAAGCAGGTATAGACAAAGCTCTGTTTTGCTTCTCTTTTCTCAGAAATGCGTTGAGTAGAATTGATAGAAGTTAAAATCATTCAATTCACATGAGCCTTGTGCATAGATGGTAGGTTAGCTGTGTCTTTTGGAGGTTGAAGGTTAGAACAGATCTGTTTGCTGTTGCATGATTGGTTTGTATTTGCTGATGAAAAAGAAGAAAATTTATCTTTAAATGTCCTGCTGGATGTATGATAATTGATGCTTCATTATTTTTCTAATGCTTTCATCTTTGATATTGCTTGGCTAATTTCTGGCTAATTATAATTAGTTATTTAATAATCAATAAATAATTGCTAAAAAGGAGTTCGTCTATAATTAATTGCTTTGCTAATTTCTGGCTAACCAGGATGGTTACAGAGGGTTCTATGCTCGGAATACAATAGACTTGAATCCAAAGGTTGTCAATGATATTCACAAACGAGGAGGCACCATACTTGGAACCTCCAGGGGTGGGCATGACACTAACAAGATTGTGAGCAGTATTGAGGACCGTGGCATTAATCAAGTAATTTGCGGCTAGGTTTCATGCAGTTGAAACATACTGGTGTAACAAACTTTTGCTGAATCACTTGTAAGGAAGAATGGGTCTTTGTAAACAGGTGTACATTATTGGGGGAGATGGAACTCAGAGAGGTGCTGCTCTCATATATGAGGTGACTGCAAAAGTTGACTTTTTTAAGCACAAATGGCTTATATCTCCATCTTTTAATGGCTTCAAAAAATATAAATTCAGTACATATATAATGCAAGGAAACTCTAAAGAGAAGAAAACGTTGGAAGGAAAGGTTAAAAAAATAAAAGAAGAATGCATGACACACATTGCATGCACGCTCGACCACAGACATGCAAAGTCTTTGAGGTTCCACTTTCATGAGGCTTTTCATTTCCTAGACTCACCCTCCATTATGCATTTGAGATGTTTTGACAGGAATTTTAGTTTTCCAGACTTGTGGAGACCTAATCATTTTGTATGATTTTCTGGTTGGTGTGCATAGGAAATAAGGAAACGGGGTTTAAAGGTAGCTGTGGTAGGAATACCAAAGACGATTGACAACGACATTGCTGTAAGCAAACATTTCAAGTGCTTCCTTAAGAACAAGCTCCCAGCCTAGGGGAACAATGACACCAGTATTCATCACACTCCTCAGGTGATTGATAGGTCTTTTGGTTTCGATACGGCTGTTGAAGAGGCTCAAAGGGCTATTAATGCAGCACATACAGAGGCAGAGAGCACACAAAATGGAATTGGTCTTGTCAAGTTAATGGGTCGTTACAGTGGTAAGTATGTCTCACAAATTAACTGTTAGCTTAGGTCACTCTTCTAATTTGAATTTTCTACTAAAATCCTCATGATCATTTTTGCATCAATTTTCGTCATGAGTTAGTGATTTTATTTTAACCTGTATCCTCTCTTTTCTATCAATTTTTCCAACATTAACTCATGTTTTTGATGTTTATTGAGTCGATCAGAAAAGAGCTGTTTCTTATTCTCTTGTCACCTCTGTATGAACAAAAAACCATAAGTACAAAGACCATCATAGAGTACAGCTTTTCTCACGACTGTGCATGGAGTACATCCGAATATTACATTCCCAGAACTCTTCAGCAAGATTGAGGTTATTTTTATGAATAAGCACAGGGGAAGCACATTTAAATGACGATAGTCAATGCCTAAGATGTGAGGACAATGATCCTATCCTAAGGGGAGCGGGCAGTTAAGGGGCTATACATAGATGAGACTACATAGGACTGTTGGGTGGAGATTCACCAGATTCTAGCCTAAAGGTTAAAGGTGAGGGCTCAAGGGGAATGAAGAAAAAGGGGAGTGAAAGTACCATCTGAGTACTAAAAAACTATGCCTTTGTGGTATTACTTTCCATCTTAGCCTTTCAACAGGGAAAATTACCAAAATGCCCCGAACTTTGTGGAAGCTCCCAAAATACCTCACATAATGAGAAAATTTTGCCAAAAACTCCCTTAATGCCCTTAAATTTTTCCAAAATTCCCAAGATACCCCATTCTCAACCTTGCAAGCATCTCTAAAAACATTATTTTCTGCATTTCATTAATCATGTTGTAAGAGTTGGAGGTAATTTTGGAAATTCCATTTTGTCAAATGGCATTGGTAATTTTTTGTTTCTTTTTAAGACATGCTGAGGAATCTGAAAGGAAGCAGGAAGAAAATAAAGGCAGGAAGGGGGATTAAGTGTGTTATTTATGATGTTTGCAGGGTATATTGCAATGTATGCTACTTTGGCAAGCCGTGATGTGGTAAGTGTGCCCGCCGCAAACAAAATTTTGAGAAGCACAAATGGAGAAATTTAGGTGATGGTTTATATTTTGGCAGGATCTATGCCTGATACCAGAGGTTCCCTTTTATTTGGAAGGTGATGGTGGGCTCTACCAATTTGTCAAAAAGCGTCTACGAGAAAACGGTCACATGGTAATAGTCACAGCTGAAGGGGCAGGTCAAGAACTTATAGAGACCAGTACTAGGGCATGCGATGCATCAGGAAACAAGCTGCTTCAGGATGTAGGGCTGTGGCTTTCTCAAAAGCTTAAGGTGATTGTATCCCTTATGCGGTAGATATTTTTGTTGCACATTGCAACAACTTACCTCCGGTGCTCAAAATGCAGGATTATTTTCTCAAAAAGGGAGAGGCCTTGAACTTGAAATATATAGGTAGTGGAGGACCTTTCCTGTTAGACAACGACTTCATTAGCTGCTGAGGTGGTTGGGAAATATAAGGATCCGGCATAGTGCCGAGATAGTCAGGGATTAGGCGTGAGCCGGCAAGGGATGTTTTATCTTAGATTGGGTGCTTGTGAATAATCCCCAAGTACATATGAACAGGGCTAATTTCAAGGGAGCTAAAAAGGATGAATGGTGAGTTTCAAGACACGCTTTTGATTTGACCCTGCTCATATGCACTTGGCCCTGTTAATAAATTTACCCTTGGAGATAATCCCCCGAGCATCCGGCCTCGGATACACCATCCCTTACAGGCTTGTGCCTGATCTGAGATCATCTTGGCACTCTGCTGGATTTTCCTGACCACCTCAACCAGCTAATGTAGTCGTTGTCTAATGTTTCCATTCTATTGTTTATGTATTTACATGCTGCTATCCAGCAGTCTTGTTTCTTAGAAGCAGTGATATTTTTGCAGATCCCACCTACATGATCCGCGCCATACCTAGCAATGCAGCAGATAATGTGTACTGTACGTTGCTGGCGCAAAGCGGTATCCATGGAGCTATGGCGGGATATACGGGGTTTACGGTTGGACCTGTAAACGGCCGGCATGCATATATTCCTATTTCGGTATGGGATGCTGTCTTTGTTTCTATATATGTGTGTGTGTGTGTGTATATATATATATATATATATATCTACTAACATAATATGGCGGAAGGGCGAGCCCTTTACACGTGTCGCAATCTGCGACCTGAAGGCTAAAGTCCAAAACTAAAACAAGCCCCTGTGCACGCGATAAAGAGGGAGAGAAAGGGAGAGAGAGAGAGGCTGCCGAAGGCGGCGGGCCGTACTAGTATATATATATGTATGTATGTATAGTGTGTGTGTGTGTGTAAATATATATATATATATATATATATATATATATATATATATATCTACTAACATAATATGGCGGAAGGGCGAGCCCTTTACACGTGTCGCAATCTGCGACCTGAAGGCTAAAGTCCAAAACTAAAACAAGCCCCTTTGCACGCGATAAAGAGGGAGAGAAAGGGAGAGAGAGAGAGGCTGCCGAAGGCGGCGGGCCGTACTAGTATATATATATATGTATGTATGTATAGTGTGTGTGTGTGTGTAAATATATATATATATATATATACATACATACATGTGTACATAAGTATGTGTGTGTGTGTGGAAATGTACTGCACAAAACATTGACTAATTATTTTTGTATTATGAATCTTGATGCAGAGAGTAACAGAGAGGCAGAATCAAGTGAACATTGCTGATAGAATGTGGGCAAGGCTGCTCTCCTCAACAAATCAGCCAGCCTTTATTAATGGGGATAAGAATAATCTTGAACCGAATCATACTGCAGAACTTTCCGCGCATCAGAGCTCAAATGGGTCTGTGCTGAAAGTCAAATGAGGTGGGTGAGTAAATAAGAAAGAGTTTGTTATTGTCACTCACAAATGGCTTGCTAGATTCACTGCAAGAGGCTTCAAAGTCTTACTATAGAAGGAAGCCCATTGGGGTGAAGCTTTACAATTATCACTTTAGAAGGAAGCCCATCAAAATGTGATTGTTGGGAGTTCGGCACTCTCGGCAGGGCTCCTTATAGAAAGGAAACATTAAATTTTCTATGTTTTATAGAGAAATTTCTTTCACAGATAATCTTTATGTATTTTTGTAAACTATTGTGTTGTTTCACTAGTTGATTTGTCCTGATTAAAAAAGTAGTGATCTCCCCAATAACAAGAGCCAAAGTATAAAAATACTCTAGAGCGTACGACTGGGATACGCATGGTGAAGCAACAGGAAGAAGCTTGAAAGTGATTCAAACTTAGAGGAGTTGACATTCCTCCTTGTAAATGAGGCGTAATTTATCTTCATCGCACTTGTAAAAGGGCAAATTCAACTTCCACACTAGCCTCCATGTAGAAATGCCCACAACTATCTTGCCAATAGCTCTGTTGTTAATTTGTTGAAGCAAGATAGGGCACAAATGACACCTATACCACATGATGAACATACATGACATCCAACATTTCACGTAGACTATTCACAAAGATTGAATCTTGCAAACATTCATCCCTCAATATCATGCAATGTATGTAAGTTCTTGGAGGAATTGTCCTCGTAGACATCCAAGCGATTTTTATACACGTATCGTTGCAAACTACCCCCCCCCCCCCCCCCCCCCCCCCCCCCCCCCCCCCCCCCCGGTTAAAACCTAGTAATGGTTTGTGCCAAGTGAGTTGTGCTTTTCACACATGAATCCTCTGTCGGTTTGTGTTGAGATAAAACCAAATCTAGTGTTGCCAATATTTACGTGGTTTTGTAATCCTTTCTCAATGATTTCCTTACATTTGTGAGTACCAATATATCAATCCAATAATGGTTTGTACTAGCAATACATGACCCTGTGGTATATATAGCTTATATTCCCAGTCAAATCATGCCTTTATGCTTTTCATTATTGATGCATCAATTTGGTGTGGTTTATGTCAAACGAAATCATAATCGGATCTCTTGCTCATTAAGAAATAAAAAATTATATTTATAGTGGAAATAATAAAATATGCTTTTGAAAGATATCCTCCTACCAAGTAATGGAGTCTTGTTTGATCCGACAAGACAACACTCACTGAAATATACAATTTTCACCACTCATAGTCATCTTAATCACATGTTCATAAGAATAATGAAAGAAACAAGGACAAGACACATTAAGGTTTGAATGTGAGACCCCCCCCTCAAAGGAAGTGTATTTCTACTCAACCCAAATATCTTAGATCTTACGATTGACCTTGGTTACAATCAACCTCAAAGTGATCTAAAGCACATACTCTCATAGATCATTCAAACATGCAAATGCAAAAACAACAAAACAAATCAAAAGTAGTCATTGCATGACATCTGTAAAGCAATAAAGTTATCCCAATTATAGGTTTCGATAGTACTCCTTGGCTCCTTACATGGTTGATATGGCTTAAAACTTCATATAGATTTGAAATTTGTGGTCTTTAAAACATTTGTTGTAAAAAATGCAAATAATTTTTGAGGCTTGAAAGCATCCCTTTTGGAGTTGTGGTCTGAAAAGTACAGTCTATTTTTCACAAGGTGTAGGTTATCGCAACTTGCTGGCAATTTGGTGTAGAGTGAGTTGTGGAAGATCACTTGTTTTGTGGTGTGTGTACATTGGGAACTTGTGATCTTGAAGAGTCAATTGGTGAAGGGGGAAGCCCTTTTCCTCAAGGTTGTAAATCCATGCCAAGAAATGTGCTTCTTGGCTTTTGTGGTGGTCGTTTGGGTGGGCATGTGGTTGTAAATTCCGAAGGGGTCACTTATCTTTGAGTCATGGTGTTGTGAAATTTCTTTTGATATGGCTTGTGGTGCTTAATTGGTGTCTTGAGCGCTATTGAGAGACATTGCAAGAGATGGGAGTGTGGAGAGCCCTGCAAATATCAAAATATAAACAATCAAATTGACAGATCTATGTACCTCGCACATAGCATGTGCACAATAATTGATGCTATACACGAACATAGAGAGACAGTGAGCAAGAGTGAGTGAGGAAGCACGTATACGTGTACCTCTTAGAGTGGAGTGCTATATCGGCACAGCGAAGAGAAGAGAAGAGAGGAGAGAAGGACACAAGCACTGGGTACAATTTCCCTCGGTACAAAAGTGAGCATTTTTCTCTTACACGTATTTATTTATAGATTTATTGAATGCTCAAAAGGGACATAGATTGCCCGATTGAATATAATAATGATCATAGCTTATAAAGAGCAATTGAATAATAAAATTTACATAAATGTAATATCCTTTTGCATAGCCCATAGCTCAATCATGCTTCTTCCACTTGTCAAATGTAGTAAATAATAACTATAGATCAATTTTCATTACATGCCTCTGTATTAAAAAGAAATTGTTTGCAGCTGCTAAGATAAGAACCTGCAAATCATATTTGTCAAAAACAATAGTTTGCATTCTGTGTTAGAAATAGCATATATTGAAATAAAAATTCATAAACTTAAACGACATTGCTTATGCCCATCATCATCCACATACTGCATATTCTAGTGTCTCATACCATTAGAATAAATAGTATTATGTTATATTCTAATGTATCAGGATATCATTGGTTACACTCATCATTCAGTAATCAATCTTTATAAATTTCAAGTCCAATTTCAAATACACTATTGCAAC
Source organism: Adiantum capillus-veneris (assembly GCF_014529385.1). Taxonomy (NCBI): domain Eukaryota; kingdom Viridiplantae; phylum Streptophyta; class Polypodiopsida; order Polypodiales; family Pteridaceae; genus Adiantum; species Adiantum capillus-veneris. The sequence goes on along the minus strand of NC_140959.1, from coordinate 77,208,828 downwards.
AGGAAATCATCATTTACCAAATCCAATTTCAAATCCAAATATCATCATATACTCGGGTAACAAAATCGCACTAAGGATAGTGGTGGCCAGCCATTGCAACATGATTTTTGTGATTGGTGTTGCCTAAATCAACAAATCTACACCAATGAGACGCGCTACCTAAATCAGCAAGTCTGCACTAATTTTGTCTAAATTTGCAAATCTATATTTAGTTGTGATGCCTAAATCGGTGAATTTGCACTCGTGCTACCTAAATCGGTTAATCTACAATGATTTGTTTAAATTGATGAATTTGTTGTTTGTTGGTGTAATGCATAAATCGATGAATCTGCACTCGTGCTGCCTAAATTGATGGATCTACACGTATAACTGGTGTTTCATAAATCAAGAATCTACACCAAGATGGACATTTAAAGATTGCCACTACCTAAATTGGCAAGTCTATGTGCAAGTGACCAATGGACTAGACAAGGCACAAAAAGCAAAACATTTACTACATGTTTGGTGCCAAATTGGAGTAGGTTGGAATGTTGAAGTATGTACCAAATATTGACAATCATCCCAAATCAATTGAGCTCATGTGAGTAGTTGTATAGTTTCATGACAAATTGTGTCAGTAGAAGCTCCAATAAATGTCAGTACAAGCCATGATGTAAGAGATAATTGATTTTATAGCTTATAAGACAATGCCGATAGGTAAAAGAGACTTGTGTTTTAAAAGCGTTTGTTGGCAATATTCTCGCTTGTTACAAAATTACTTGTCTGTAGCCGCTTAGAAATATCTGTAAAGAGAGTCACTTAAAAGAAATTAAATAAAAGGAGCATCTATCAAGCTCGGGAGATTTTCATATTAAGGAGAACTTGTAAAGGCTGGGGGGGGGGGGGATTTGGAGATCTTAAGATAAGAAGGAGGTGGAATAAGCATGTGGATGGTGTATTACATATATATATATATATATATATATATATATATATATATATATATATATATATATATATATATATATACATATACATATATATATATACATATACATATATATATATATATATATACATATACATATATATATATATATACATATATATATATATATATATATATATATATACATATATATATATATATATAGCATCTGGGTCTAGAGATACATAGAGAGAGCTTACTCATCAAAGATACTTGAAATGATCTTGCTAGATGTATATTATCAAAATGCATTAAAACATTTCATACATGGGGGTTCTCTAATATGATAGCATTGTACTTAGCTTTATCTACAAAAGTATTTCTCAAAGACAAAGCACTAAAACGATTTATTCTTAGAATTTCAAATGTTATAAATGATAAAATTGATGCACATTTGGGGTTGAAAATAGACAGATTTGAGCACAAACAAAAGGATAATGAACATGCTATTTATAGAATGGTTTGCAAAGATGGGTTAACCAGTGGATATTAGTTCTATGTCAAAGCGATACTAAGCTCATACAAGCAAATGAAACATTAATCATAACACTTGTAGTAAGGGCCATTGCACTTTTTATGTTTACTATATCTTCCTTGTTTTCTCCTAGTATTTGTCTTCAAAGGAGTGCTCTAGGACAAAAATTATTATGAAATTCTATTGTATTATAGTTTGGAGAATTTCCAAATGATCTAATGCATGATAAAATTGTAAAGTCCAATTTATCTGATGCATGATAAAATTTTAAAGTCTTGTGAGGGCTTTAAAACATTCATGTGGTTGTTTAAAAAAATGTGATTGCTCCTAGATCTCTGTTGAAGTAAAAACATACAATTTACATATATTCACACCTCACCACAAAACCCTAAACCTTGTATGTGACCCTTGAAGTATACTTAGGATCTTAGAGTCTGACCTAAACTTGAAAACATGGATTACTATGTGCATACTTGAAGACCCCTGCAAAATGAGATGAACACTTATTATTGTTATAGTAATTCCCTTGAGTGTACTTTCCACCTTGATAGTAGAAGGCCCTTGAAGATTCTCACCTTGTTAGGCATGAGATAATGTTAAAGATAGAATATTGATAATGTAGCTACATCATTGGGTATTGTCAGTACAAATACTCGTGTTTGCTAGAGTGGAGTGTTACATCCACGGAGCCAAATGGGAAGGCCTTTGGCCACGACACTCTTCAATGCTATAAGAAAATGTGATTTGAAGATCCTAGAAGAGGATGGAACCCGGTCAAAGTCTTCGAAGCCAAGTCTGGCTAAGTATCATCAGCATTGACTACATATATTAATTGTACAAAGTGAAGAAGGTAATTTAACAGTTACTGTGACAATGCTTGATGGTCTAGCTTGTAAAAAAGTTTAGTCACTCTTAAAAGCTTGAGACTCACTAGCACTTGCATTGGCCATTGCTAGGTACAGAGTTTAGTGTTGAGTATCAGGTTGAGGAGATACCTTGATTATGAGTCAATCACCCAAGCAAGATAGAGAGTATCTTTAATTAGTTAAACATATTTAGGATACAAACAATACGCGAAGGATAAAAGAATGGCTAATTACATCAATTTAAACCACAAAAATACAATAGCAAGACTATTTCTTGGTTGTTTATGTCTCTAAGTTCTTCTCTGACCTATTTGGTATGATTATACAAAATTACTTGCGTGGATTGTTCACTTCAGTCTTGCAATTCTGGCAAGTCCATAGTTTGTGAAGCATATCCTTTTGCATGAGACATCCCGCATAAGGAACAACATCATTGAATGTAGTTGTTCCTTTGTCACGCTTACAAAGCTTCTTGTCAGAAAACATCTTCAACGAGGATCCCTTGGGCTAGGCATCCCATTAGAGAGAGCTCAATTGTATGACTTACATCCTGGTTTGTCCTGAACTGCACAAATGCCAATCCTCAACCTACTAGTATCCTGCTCTGTGTGCAAACCTTCAGGTTAGTTTGCATGGAGGATTCTCAAATTCTTCCAACTCCAAATCATCCACGTGCTGCAATTTGGAATACATAGAATCTACTTGCATCCCTTCTAATGTCTCTACCTTAAATAAAATTCTATACTTTGTTAGATTCACCCTAAAGCACCTCAACTCGCTCGCTCTACTTGCATACATAGAATCTACTTGCATCCCTTCTAATGGCTCTACCTTAAATAAAATTCTATACTTTGTTAGATTCACCCTAAAGCACCTCAACTCGCTCGCTCTACCTCCACATTCTTGTTTTCATGGGTTATAACAACAGTGCCCTCTAGATAGTTTGAAAATAAGCCTTGCAGTTGAACTGCGGTGAGGGACAAATATTCTAAAGCTTTTAACCCCCATCTTCACCCTTCTACTCATGGTTCATGTTTCTAGTCACTAGCGCTGCCTTCGTTGCTTTTGCCTCCAAGCATGCCACCCTTTTTGCTATGTGGCTCTTCCCTATCTCGCTTCTTGGACCTTCTACTATCAACCTGACATGCACAAGGAAATTACAGGCACCTCAGATCCTGCTTTCAAGCTTGTCATCAATTTTTTAGTAGTAGTTGGAGTCACTGGCCTCTTCAAGGTTATCTTCACTTGTGCACCCATACCAATCTGATCCACTCTCTTGCTAATGCACGGATACAATCTACCCCCGTGCAAGAGAGAGCATTTTCCTCTTGCACATATTTATTTATAGATTTCTTGAATGCTCAAAATGGATGCAAACTGCCCAGTCAGGCATAATAATGATCATAGCTCATAAAGAGTACTTTGAATAATAAAATGTAAATAAATGTAATATCCTTTCATATAGTCCATAGCTCAGTCATGTTTTTTCCACCTGTCAATTGCAATAAATAACTATATATCAATTTCCATTATAGACATTAATATAGAGGTGCCCCTTGTTCTTGTCTTCCCAACAACGTCATGGAGGTGGGAGGAAAATGAGCAATGCCCTGCTTGAAATTTTGAACTGGTTCAATAGAGTTTTAGTGGGAAGAGAGAGAAAGAAGGCTCGCGTCAAAAGTAGTCTTAGTTGCAAGATCACAAAAGTGATCAATGTGAGGTGATCAAAATCGTATCACGTCTCAAGTGGAAGAGATCGTCTCTAGTAGTGGTTGAAAACTAGGTGAGGAAATGACAAGCGTTGGAGACAAAATTGATAATTTTTTTTGTCAAATCTACCATCTCTATTTAAACATACAGTGTAAATTTTTTTCAGCACAATTGGTGGTTCCATGTGCAAAGTTTTGTCTTTTTTTAGTTTTTTGGAATTTTTATTAATTTTATTAAGTTTTTTACTTTTTTGAAAAATTTAAGTGCTATATAAGTCAATACTCATAACTTATAGTGCATTTCGCATCTGCACATTCTAAGCCACCTCTAAAGAAAACAGAAACATGCACTCATCTCTTGCATGCCATGGATGACACGAAGCACAAAACCACCACACATGCTAATGAGACCTCCACCCATCAAACCACAGTAAATCCACAACCATCAGATAGGTTTGAGGAGACAAGAAGAGCTTAAGTAGAAACAAGAGTAGAGGAGGAATAAAGGCCACCTAAGCAGAATATCAAGACCCTCCTCTAAATATAGAGATAGTGCCACTCGTGCCACAGCCTGCACACGAAGCAATCAATCGATCCATGCCATGAAAGTCTCCCCTGGGCATTAATTTTTTAAAAAGGAAGTTCATACCCAGTGACCCAAAATCAAAAGCAAGAGAAGCCAACAGATCAAGAGAGCCAAAGAGAAGCAAAAGAAAGAGGAAACAAAAAAGAAGCATTAAAGAAGCAAGAGGAGGAGAAAAAAATGAAGGAGCACGAGAAGTGGGCAAGGGCAAAGGGCAAAGGGCAAGAGAGATCGGCTTGCCAAATTACAAGCAAGGGTAGAGAAAAGAAGAAGACCGCTAGAGATCGCACATGAGCTACCAAACAAGGTGCAAGTGGAAGGTGCAACCCACAAGGTTTTTGCAACTTCCTAAGAAATGAGCAAATACAAAAAAGGCAATCCCACTCCTCAAGCGTAGTAGGCATGAGAGGAGAGGAGGACAAAGTATAAGAATGACCCTCCTCAATGGGCTTGGTTTTCCACCAACCATTCAAAAGAAACAAAGATGGAGATCAAGAACAATGGCTCTTAGAGAGATCAAGCAATAAAAGAGAGCATTAGGACAATCATTCCTAAAGCGGCTTTCTCTCAAGTATTTAGGGAGATTAAAGGTGAATATATTGATTTGGTGACAAGGATACAACATGCTACCCTAATGACATTATAAGACACTGCAAAGATATTTTGGTGTAGTTATTCCAAGATGGCGTCTCTTGTATAGTGGATGCCAAGACGATCACATGGAAACAAACCAATCTAGCTCTTGCAATCAATTTAAAAAATGAGGGTTGCCTCCATAAGTATTAGAATATTTCCATGAAACTGCTTTTTGAGAGATGTAACCATTTCATATAATATCAATGACTGCTTGTCTCATTTGTTGCAATTATATAATTAAGTTGTTTATTTTTTATTTTTTTTGCAATTATACATTTCAAGTTGTTCTAATTTAAGTGATGAGGTGTGGTTTATCTTATTTTGAAACAATGATGTCAAAGAACGACATCCATAAAAATCCTCGAATACAATGTGGCATGGCACACAAAGCCATTGTATGACCTGTTCGGCCCCACAAGGTGCCTCTTAGCTTGATTTTGGTGAGAAAATGCTCAACAGTCACCCCTAGTAGACGGACTTTGACGCTGCGATTCAAAGTTTTCAAAACTTAAAACTAATTTAAAAAATACATAGTACAAGATGAAGTCAACAAAACAAGATAAAATATTACACTTTTATCTCTAATGGATTTGTATTTACATCAAGGAATGTTTGTCACTCTATGAAATACATCAACAGGGATAGGATGTATGGATGGCCTCATGCCAAGGGTTTTTGCAATCCCTTTAGGGTTTTTCACCCCTTGACCTAAGCTTAGGTTAAATTGGGATAGCAATGACCCAAGGTGCTTACCAATCCACTAGTATATATTTGTTAGCATTAAAAATGATGTGAATCTTTGCTCATGATGACACTCAACGCCTTGAGTTCAGTAGCTTAAAGCTTTGTATAACCATGCTTGAAGTACTTGTGTGAACAAATCAAAGAATGGATGGTCCCAGATAGCTCAGGTAGTGCCACAATGAGCTATCCTTTGCCAACGGACACATTGTGAGAGCCTCCAATTTGCATAGCAAATTTGTCAACATGGTATATAGTTTGCAAAACGTTTTAAAGAACATTATCTCTGTTTGTACGAAAAATATGGACAATTGTTTACGTCTTAAGTATCTTTTACCTCAATATCCTCATCCATTTCTTTGAGAGCTTTTCTCGTAAGAATCATGTTGGAACGATCATCTCCACCCATTGGAATCAATGGTTTGTGTGGGTGAATAGCACTTTCGGGCACACTCTCATAAAAAGAAGCATATGACTTGATTTCAACTCGGGTACTTGCCATTGTTTGCACCAAATTTTGCTCATTTTTCTTAGGGAAATAGGAGCGTATTTTGAGACACTTTTGTTCTTCAAAATCGAGTTCAAATTGTGTTGGTGCTTTGGATCCTTTATTCCCTCATAGATAGCAAGCTCACCAAAAGTGACTCGTTCTCTCTGCGTCCAAGTGTCTTTGCAATGACATGAGAAAAATAAATTGAAGATCCTCCAACACCAATGCATGCAAAATGAGTAATTGGAAGTCTCCAACTTCCTCGAGCACTTCCTCCCCCTCTATCATGTGTTGCTCATTAGCAGAGATGGACTCTTATAGGAGAAAAAGTGCCATGAATGCTTCTATATACTCATTAACCTCTTTGACATCTTCCTTTGCCTCCTCCACAATCGTTGCAGGGTCTTTTTTTCTTGCTTGTTCTTTTTCTTTTTCCATTTTCCATGACCTCAAGCACAAGTAAAGTTATGAATAAGTGCCTTAACATACACCCCATGTCCAAGTCTATGAGGCCATCCTCATCCTCTATCTTGTAATCTTGTTTGGTGAGCCCTTTGATGAACCTCAAAAGGGTAAATTGAAAGTTGTTTCAGCTTGGTACAAGTGTTTGAGGAAATTGACCGGTAAACACACCATGTTGGAACCCTCAAACACAATTGCATATTCGGCCATGTGCTCCTCCATGTACTCTAGAAATATTTTGAAGGCTTTTGCGTGCAACTTAATTGCGGCTTGCATGTCAATAGAGCCCTTTAATACACACACTAGGTGGTCATGTGATCGATCTACAAGGCCCACCTTCCTATTGATCTATGCGACAAGTACGTCGCATGGTGTTCCCATTGGTTTGTGCGCAAGGAAGATGCAAAGAGAGCTTAGAGCCTGAGCTTTGTGAAAGTGGGAAATAAACTTCATAAACTTACAAAGTGATTTTGTATACCCAAAGTCACTTTGATTTTTATTTTTTGTAAACCCAAAAAATAACTAAAATGTATGAATTAAAACACATTTTTGTAAAAAACAACACAATATATCATCTAAACTAGTTGACAACTACAATCAATCAAGCTGAACATTTCCTCAAAAATTTATTAATAATTAAAATAATCTAGAAAAACTTAAAAATGGACAAATATGCAGAGATATGAGATAACACCATATTTATTAAATAAGAGTGAAAATTGCATCAATTACAAGCTTTTACAATAATACATCATTGGAACATGATCTCCTCACAAAGAAAGCCTTTCTTTTTGTAAACCGAACAGCTTTGTCATCGACAAAAAAGAGGTACTACTTGAGCAATGTATATCTCAGATTGAGATGCTTGTAAAGATGGCCAAGGTGCCAATTGTTATTGACATCACTATGGAGACATATTTGAAGATTTATGGTGCCTCAAGTAGCAACATTAAGGTTGAGTGCCTCCCATACTCCCATCATTTGCTTCCACCTCTTGTAAGGAAAGACCATTGAAATGCTTTGCTTTGCAATATGGTATTTGAACACCAATTACTCACCAATTACATAGCACTTAATGGTTCTCCTTCGTGATTAACCACCTTGGTTTTTCAGTCAAGTGCAAGGAAGTCATTCATTGCACCGTTCCCTTTGCAAATCCACATTATTGGTGTCATATGGAAAACTTGCAATCCAAAGATATACACAAACAAATAAATATGCATACATCATGTTATGTTGCTTTCTGTGATCCATAATTACACTTCATGGTTGCATGCACATCCACCTCCATTCTCGTTTTGGTTGCTGCTATCAATGCAATGTCTGGTGTAGG